>NC_054474.1:125201065-125507202 GCF_017639515.1 Carcharodon carcharias
TTCATGGGATAGGGACCTTGCTGGCTAGGCCAACATTCATTGCCCATCTCCAATTGCCCTTGAGAAGGAAATAGTGTGCCGCTGCCTTGATCTGCTGCAGACCATGTGGTGTAGGCACACCTACAGTGCTGTTAGGGAGGGAGTTCTAGGATTTTAACCCAGTGACAATGAAGGAACGGCTGACATAAGCTCCAAGTCAGGTTTGTGTGTGACTTGGAGGGGAATTTGCAAGTGCTGTTGTTCCCATGCATATATTGCCTTTGTTCTTCTAGATGGTAGAGGTTGTGGATTTGGAAGGGATTGTCGAAGGACCCTTGGAGAGTTGCTTCAGTGCATCTTGTAGATGAATCACACTGCTGTCTGTGCGCCGGTGGTAGTAGGAATGAATGTTTAAGGTTGTGAATGGGATACTGATCAAGCAAGCTGTTTTGTCCTTAATGATGTTGAGCTTCTTGAGTGTTGTTGGAGTTGCATTCATCTAGGCAAATGGAGAGTATTCCATCACAACCTTGACTTGTGCCTAATACATGGTGTTTTCAGTCAGAGCTGTACAACCTGAAAATATTGATTAGTATGATTGAGAAACTGGAAGAGCACTAGGCTGCTGTTGTAGAACAGCATTACTAGTGAGGATGAATTTCAGGTGAATACTTTCCCTTGTATGTGTTATATGTGTGCTTTTACTTGTCAGAGGAAGAAAAAGCAGTTTGAAAAAAGGATTTATTAGTTTTGCCCATGTATCCCGGGATCTCTTGTAATGCCCTTCGACCTCCCTTGGTGGCAGGATGATAAGCTGCTGACCAAAGCTTGCTTCTGAGACAGTAGGTCCCTGTGACTTATGCAGTCCCATGGTCCAGACTGATCCATGGCAGCAACACACTTTCTCAATACTTTCCCTACTCAGGAAAGTGGTTCAACACAAGCACTTTATTTATCATTGGGGCTGAAATGTTTGACAGGAGGCCAGAGCATTAGATATAAGAGTACTGCGTGTACCAGTATGATTGAAAGAATCTTTTCAGTGCTTTTGTACTGGCATCTGATATGGAGAACTCTTATTCACTTAGGGAGCCCATGTCAATCAGCATACATACACTTATACAGGGTATGTCTTTTTAGTTAAGGTGGACTGATTTTAAAGCAATTAACAGAGAATAGAGTCATGAAACAATTGGGGCTCTGCTGCTGTGAACCTCCGCTTTAATCCCTGTTAAAAGTCTATCAGATGTTACGAGTCCCAGGTTTTAAATGCAAATAGGGTCATGCTTTTTAAAAATGCTCTGTTCACATTTATGAGATTTAGCTTTCTTACATTCATGAAACTTAGGAAGGCTCATTACATATCATAAGAACAGAAAATGCTGAAAATGCTCAGTGGTCCGGCAGCATCTGTGGAGAGAAAAACAAAGTTAACATTTCAGGTCGATGACCTTTCTGAGTTCTGATGAAAGGTCAACAACCTGAAATGTTAACTCTGGTTCTCTCCCCACACATGCTACCATTTCTGATGAGCATTTTTTCTCTTTATTCATTTATGGCATATGGGCATCACTGGCAAGGCCAACATTAATTTCCCACCCTTATTGTCCATGAGAAGGTTGTGATGATCCATCATAGGAACATAGGAACGGGACAGGACATTTAATCCCTTGAGCCAGTTTCACCATTCAGTGAGATCATGGTTGATCTGCAAACTTTGTCTGATATCCCTTAATATCTTTGGCAACAAAAATCTACAAATCTAAATTCTAAAATTAACAATTGATCTAGCATCTAGCATAAATTGTTATCTACTGAAGAGAGTTCCAAACTTCTAAGAACTTTGTTTGAAAACAATGTTTCCTAATTCCACTCCTGAAAGATCTGGCTCTAATTTTTGGATTATGTCCCCCAGTCCTAGACTCCCCAGCTAGCCGAAATAGTTTCTCCCAATCTACCCTTTCTGTTTCCCATAATAACTTGAAAATTTCAAGCAAATCACCCTTAACCTCCTAAATTCCTGGGAGTCCAACCGTAGTTTCTTTAACCTCTTTTTATGGCTTAACCCTTGGAGTTCAGCAGTTCATTCTAGTGGATCTACACTGTGCACCCTCCAAGGCTGATATGTTCTCCCTAAAGTGTGGTGCCCGAACTGCTCGCAGTACTCTTGGTGTGATCTAAGTAGGATTTCGTATAGCTGAAGCATGACTTCCACCTTCCGTCTTTTATGCCTCAAGATATAAAGGCCAGCATTCCAGTTAACTTTTTTATTATTTTCTTTACTTGCTCATGACATTTTAATGCACCTGAGTCTCCCTAAGTCTCTTTGAACCTCCACTGGTTCTAGCATTTCACCATCTAGAAAGTACCCTGTTCTATCCTTTGTCGATCCAAAGTGGATGACCTCAGATTTGCCTATATTGAAATCTATTTGCCATATGGCACCTTCACTTAATCTATTGATATCTCTTAGTAATGTTACACTTCCATTTATACTGCATACAATACCACCTACTTTTTATCACTGGCAGGTTTGAATATGTGGCTTTCAATCCCATCATCTAAGTTGCTAATGAATGCAGTGAATAGTTGAGGCCCCAACCTGGGGTTATCACTTTTCACATCCTGCCAGTTAGAGTAGTGGGGATCGTAGTGCTCATGTTACTGGATGAGCAATCCAAATGCTCCGGAGACATGAGCTTAAATCCCCTCAAGGTAGCTGGGGAACTTAAAATTCAATTAATTAACAATACTGGAATAAAATGCCAATCTCGGTAATAATGATCATGTAATGATCATTAATGATCATCTGCCAGATCGTCATAAAGATGCCTCTGGTTCACTAATGTCCTTCAGGAGGATAAATGGTCATTTTGCCAGTGATGCCCACATCTTGGAAATTAAATTTAAAAAGTGTATTAACTCCACAAGTACCTCCCACAACTTGTTGTATGCAATCACAGGTTATTTTACCTGAGTTTGATTGTCTCGTTTGGTGGGCTGGGGTAGTTTTAAGTTTTTGCATTCTTCTTAAAAGAGGACAGACTGTTACAAGAAAGAGATTGGCTGCATGTGGTGCGCCCTTCAACCTCTGTCTTTGCAAGAAGCAAACATTTGAGTTCCTGGCAAACAGGAGATTGAGTCAAAGATATGATATCATGGGATAACTGAAAGCCCAAGAGGAATACCCATCTCAGGAACTAGCTACCATAAAACAAAGCCTACCTCAGTTCCAAATGGCTTATAGAAAAATGAAGCTGCCAGTCACCTCACACATTCTGCCATTCATGTGCCATGCAACATAAAGCAGAAGAATAAATTTAAGAGGTGACCCATCAGCCAGGATATTCCTCTCCAGGCCTAAGTCCCATGGTGCAGGCAGGAAGTAAGAGTATTTCCCTCTGCGGAGCCCAGCAGAAAATCCTGAGATGCTGGTCTCATCAATTATGCGACCGGGGGTTTCCCGAAATTTTATATGTGGTGGGGGCGGGGGGGGGTGGTGCAGAATGTTGCGTGCCCTGTCCTCATGCCTGGGTGCCATATTTGACAGTTCCCCTGTGATTGTTCACTCCCATCTGCCACAACTCCCACCGGTGTATTCCACTCATCATGTCTGCAGCACATTGAAAGGAATGGCGAGGCACAGAAAAAGCATGGATTTTGAAGAAAGTAATTGTTGCACTAAATTTAATGTACACGCGGGCATTGTTTTTAGCAAAGGTTGGATGTGGCTTTGACGAGGTAACTTGACTGGGAACTGTGCGAATTAGTTCTCAAGAAAGGCATCTGCAGATAATTACACCTTTGTGGTGACAAGTAGGGAGATAAAGGCAGGGCTCTTCATTCAGTGAATATATGTGGTAGTCAAGAGAAAGTTTCCCAGATCAAATTCTAAGAAACATCTTCTGAGGCCAGCAGTGAGCTGTGCTCTACATGCACTTCATGCCCTTGCTGCTCGTCCTTCTGATACACCTGCTACCATTATGAACCTTTCTCCATCAAGATCTCTGTGGCCAGATCTCGTTGTAAAGCAAAATTTATGCAGGATCCAACATGTGACCACTGTCATTTAGATTCTAGTTGGGAGAATACCTCAGAATAATCCGGACATCTGAAAAGTGCTTTAGTAATTTCCAACAATTTGCTCTTTGATGCCTTTGGTAGCAGAACAAATCTAATTGTATCAGAGCTCAGCCCTGCATGCCCTGGGATAGCCTCAGTCACAGAATTCACCTGGGTACTTTACTTTGTGGTTGACAGAATGTGGAGAAAATAGACTGCTTTCAGATGAAAGCATGTGGCAGTTGTCCAAAAAGTGAGCTATTCATTGCATAATGAGATGCTGTAGTCACAGACAAGCTGGATATTGAACCAGTGGAATAATTCCTTGTTGGTGTTCACGGTGAGACTGAGGAAATGAGCACGTAAGAACTCAGTGGTGCAATCTATAACAACTTGTACTTTCAGGAACCCTACCGCTTGTAAATAGCAGTACCTTATCAAGATGACACCAGTTGCCAATGGGGGAGATGATGAACTGGTTTGCTCTAGTTGATAATATGTCTGATCATAAGGTCATGTGAAATAGGAGCAGGAGTAGGTCATTTGGCCCATCAAGCCTGCTCTGCTATTCGATATGAACATGGTTGATCTGACTGTGGCCTTGGGCCTCCATTTTCCCCACTGCCGCTGCACTCTCCCACCTCCACCCCCACCTCCCTTGACTCCTTTTCAGGTCAAAAATCTGTCTAGCTCAGCTTTGAATATATAGGATGACCTGACCTCCACTGTTCTCTGTGGAAGAAAATTCTAATGATTAAAACCTTCAGAAGAAATTCTTTCTCATCTCCATCTTAAGATGCAAATGTGTGCAACTGATTGACTAATGTTAGTCTTGTTAGTCAGGTCCACAGACATATATTGGAATAAGCCCATAGAATAAAATTCAGCACAAGTGGTGTCCTTATGGAATAGACATTCCTTTTGTATCTGAAAAATCATGAATGATACTGAACACTGTGCAATCATCAGCAAACACCTCCACTTCTGACATTATGATTCTATGATTCTGCAATTGCTTAGTGCTAGGTTAAAGATGGAACTAAATGTAAAGGGTCACAGCCGGTAATATAAAAAAAGTGATGCTGAAAATCTAATGTATTTGTGAGGGGAATCCAAAACTAAGGGTTATAAGTATAAGACAATAAACCCAATAAGGAATTCAGGAAAAACTTCTTTACTCAGGAGTGTTTAGAATGTGAATCTTATTCATTACAGCATGGATTAGTTGAGGTGAATAGAACTGATCCATTTAAGGGAAAGCTTGATAAAAAGATGAGGGAAAAAGGAATGGAAGGAAATGCTGATAAAGTCAGATGAAGTAGGGTAGGAAGAGGCATGCATGGAGCGTATACAATAGATTTGTTATAGTACTTGCTTTGCTTCTTTAAATTCACTTCTAGCTTTAGTTTAATGCCTGACAATGCTGGGTACAAGGTGTAATTAATACCCAGGTCAAGTTAAGCTGCAATGTTGAAGATGAGACAAATCAATGCTTCTTCACCACTGGATATTAACCACATCCCGATGAAATAGGTGTTTACTTCTGGGCACCACATTTTAGGAAAGATTTCAAGACCTTGGAGAGGATACAGAGAAGGTTTACTAAGATGAGGGATTTCAGTTATGCAGAGGGGAGAAGCTGAGATTGTTCTCTTTAGAACAGAGGTTAAGGGGAGACCGTATAGAGTTTTCAAAATTATTAGGGGTTTTGATGGAGCAAGTAAGGAGAACTTGTTTCCTCAGACAAATGGGTCAATGACCAGAGGTCATAGATTTAAAAATAATTGTCAAAAGAACTAGTGGGGAAATGAGAAACTCTTTCACAGATGGTTGTTATGATCTGGCATTGGCTGACAGAAACTTTCAAAATTGGGCATGTTTTGAAGAAAAGTAATTTGCAGAGCTGGCAAGGAAAAGCTGGGGTATGGGATTTAATTGAATAGCTCTTTCAAAGAACTGACATGAAAAACTGAATGGCCTCCTGTGCTGTAAAATTCTTATTTTATTTGTTCATGGATATGAGCATCACAGGCAAGGCTGGAATCCCTAACTGCCCTAGCTAAAGTGGTAGTGAGCCGCCTCATGAACCGCTGCAGTCCATGTGGTGTAGATACAACCACATGCTTTTAGGAAGGGAGTCAGTGATGGAGAGAGTGAATATTTAAGGTGGTGAATGTGGTGCTGATCAAGCGGGCTGTTTTGTCCTAGATGGTGTTGTGCATCTTGAGTGTTGTTGGAACTGTACTCAACCAAGGAAATAGAGTATTACATTACTCTCCTGACTTGTGCCTTGTGGACTGTCTTTGTGGAGTCACTTACCCAGCCTCTGACCTGCCCTTCTAGCCACAGTATGCATATAGCTGGTCCAGTTAAGTTTCCAGTCAATAGTAACACCCAGGATGCTGATAGTTGGGGATTCAGTGATGGCAATCCTATCAATGGGAGATGGTTAGATTCTCTTTTGTTGGAGAAGGTCATTGTCTGGCACTTGTGTGGCGTGAATGTTACTTGCCACCAATCAGCCCAACCCTGAATGTTGTTCAAGCCTTGCTGCGTTCCTTTTGTATCTGAAAAATCATGAATGGTACTGAACACTGTGCAATCATCAGCAAACATCTCCACTTCTGACATTATGATTCTATGATTCTGCAATTGCTTAGTGCTAAGTTAAAGATGGAACTAACTGTAAAGGGTCACAGCCGGTAATATAAAAAAAGTGATGCTGAAAATCTAATGTATGGAAATCAAGAGGCAATCAAGAAAATCTGTGTGCTTAACTTCAAAATGTATATTCGTTGGATAGAGTTGGCTGGGCAGATTGGCTCTGAGGTGAAATTTTTGACTGATTATCCATAACCAACCTTTCTTCCCTGTGCAGCTCAGGAATGGAACCAATCTAATCTCTGGAATGATTTGACATTCATGTATTAGTAATATTTGAAAAGCCTTGAGTGCTGTGATAGTTAGTGTGCCTGTTCAGTCACAGACTGTCCCTCTGAAGAATGCTTATGGTGAAGCTTCTTCCCAAAGTTATACATTTATATCACATTGGTATTATTTTGGTTGCCTGTCAGATGCCCCACCTGATATTCAGTTCCATTGACTTCATTGTTAGGCATGTCAAATAACGAGCAGCAAAAGCTATGCCACATGCTTTGCATTTCCCACCCATGTCCCCTTTCACCCTCTTCATATTGTTTGAAAATAACTGAACAAGCTTTACTCATTGGGCCATCTTTCCCTTTTTTAATATTTGTTCATGGGATGTGGGCATCACTGGCCAGGCCAGCACTTATTGTCCATCCCTGATTGCCCTTGGGAAGATGTTGCTGAGCTGCTGCCATGCACCATCACAATCCATGTGTTGTAGGGACGCCCACAGTGCTGTTAGGAAGGGACATTTTCCTTTAATAGCAAAAGTTGAGTAGGGCCTCATAATGCGTAATGTGTATTTGTCGGTGGAAAATTGCTAAGCTTGCCAAAGAATTTCAAACTTCTCCAAAACGAGGTTTACAGTTCTGTTTTTCAGTACACGTTAAAATGTAACCTTTATGTCCACTATAAATCCTCACTTTTAACTTCCTAAAATGTCAGCAAGCACTCTGCTCTATACTGTCATTGGAAAGTTTAGCCAGGCCTTAGCCTTGGAGTCTGTAGCTGGTGACGTGTTAGTGGAGATATTGTTCAAACTGTTGGATAAAATTATTGTTGAATCATTAGAGCCTCTTGCCTGAATTCCTGTTGGCATTTGACTCGCAAACTGCTGCCACCATGTAATCTTTTTTATGCTTGATGAGGAGCTACTCTCAAGGGCCACTGACATGCCACGATTGCCCCCCGCCCCCCCAATTCCTCACCCTCCCAATGTCCTGTTCCTCCCCTCACCTCTGGGACTTCCCCGAGCTATTTATTAATAAATTTGAAAATGAGAAATTCAATTACTGAAATGGCTGAGCTGCCTATGGGAGGCACAACAGCTGGTGGCAGCTCACCTAAATGATTGAAATGATCCCTGAGACAAGCCCATATTGGGAGGCACAGCCAGTATGTTAAAGATATTGTAGAGACATGGGTAGTTAGCACAGCTGGATAAAATCTATGACTTGCTCTCTAGGCAAGAGTGAAAGAATTAGTGCGCACAAGGCTTGCATCCTTAAACCATGGCAACATTTTTATCACCTCCTTCATCTTGCAAAATTTGAGGCGTTGATTTTTCATGTAGCATAATGATAATCAGGTTAAAGTGGGATGGTGGGGTGGTAGGAGGGGGCATAGTGTTCTCTAACTGTGTCCTCATAGTACCAGTCTTGGGTACTTACAATTTGTGCTCTTGTTTTATTGTTTCTCATAATTTGGGGCAATCATTATTGACCAGAAGCTGAACCAGACCAGTTGTAAAAACATTATGGCCACAAGTGTACGGCAGATACTTGGTGGCCATGAAGTATGTTGCTGGCAAGCCTCAGAAGTAGTTGGCTTTGAAATGTTAATAATCCAACTCCTTCAAACATGGCCACTTCTGGTTTTAATGAAACTCGGATAAGGCTGTGTACTCCCATTTATAATATGTTTCTATTTTTAACCCATGTTGGCCAGGTTTCCCAGGCCTTGGGAAGCCTGACAGGTAAAAGGACGCAGAAAGGCTAGATCCATTAGGTAAGTGGCTTTACAGCACTGTTTGTGGGTCAGGAGGACCAGAGTGATTCCTCCAAACCCAGCAAGTTAGTCTGAAAACACAATCACCTCCGTCTTCATGTTCTCCCACAGATGTCCTTCTCTCACCAACTCTGACCTTCTCATGACCTCTGACTCAATCCTGACCCATTATCTCTCCCACAAACCTCATAGCCCCCTGTGATCATTCCTGATCCACTACCTCTAACCATGTTCTACTCATTCTCCCAGCCTCATGATCTCTACCCCCCACGAAACTTACCTGATCCAGGGTTAATGATCTTCACTGGAGAACTTCCTTGCCCACTGTCAATCAGGCAGGTTGGCTTCTGAGCAGCGAACCTTAATTTTAAAAGTACACACATCTTGGAGTGAAAACTTGGGATTTCCCAAATGTAAATCCATCCTTCTGTCATCTGAAACCTGGCCCCAGTGAATATCAGGGGCCACTGTGTCAGAAGGAACCTTGGAGTATAAACCTTGGGCTGGGACTCGCCCATAGATACTCTGACTTTGATCAACTCCTGACTGCAGTAAGCCTGCACTTCAATGGTCAGGTTCTGTTTAAAGGATTGATAAGGTGGATACAAAGAGATTATTTGCTCTGATGGACGAATCAGAAACAAGAGATCATGATCTTAAAAGTTAGAGCTGGACCATTCAAGAGTGAAATCAGGAAGCACTTTTTCACACAAAGGTTAACAGAAATCTGGACCTCTCTCCTCCCAAAGGTTAATGGGTCCACACAAAACTGGACCTTTCAAGACAAAAAATATTTTGTTATGTAAAGGTATCAAGGGATATGGAACAAAGTTGGTTAAGTAAGCTTGATGTACATGATGTGGCTGAATAGTGGGGCAGGCACAAGAGGCTGAATGCCCTCCTTCTGTTTCTAATTTTTCTATGAATTTTGTGATTGAGACTTTCCCATCTTGTTGCAGCCATCCACCCATGATAAGAAGCTGTTTTCTTTTAAAGATGCGAAGAATAATGAAGCAAATGAGGGAGTGTAGTTAGCAAGCTACCAAGCCCCACATGAGAAGGGGAATTTGTAAGACAGAGAAGTGGATCATGAAGATGAGATGGTTTGCTATCTTAAGAGTGTATTGCTGGTCACGTGTTGGAGAAGGAATGTTTTGCAAGAAAGATGTGAAGCTTGAATAGTTTGAGGGTTGGCCTTGAGATTGTGAGGAACAAAATATATAAAACAAGCTGGAACCATCATATAGTCCTTAGTGAATAGGATTGCCATTCATAGATCTATCTTGCCTATGCTGCCATGTCTGGTGCACGGTGCTACCAGAGTCGATAAACTCAGTAACAATAATTTGCATTTTTACAAAGCCTTTAACATAGTAAAATGTCCCAAGGCACTTCACAGGAGTGATATTAAGCAAAATTTGACACAGAGCCACTTAAGGAGTTATTGGGCCTGGTGGCCAAACATTTATTCAAAGAGGTAGGTATTGAGGAATGTCTGAGGAGAGAGAGGCAGCAAAGCAGAGTTTAGGGAGGGAATTCCAGAGTTTAGAGCTAAAGACACTGCTGCCAATGGTGAAGCAATGAAAATTGAGGATGTGCAAGAGGCCAGAATTGGAGGAGCACAAAGACCGTAGAGGAATCTCTATCACAAGACAAGGCAAAAGGAAAACTATAGAAGATCCAAGAATTGCAAAGCAAAGCCTTAGGTGGGCAACTTTGGAATTTATCAAATTGAAACTTGCAGGAACAGCAGAAATTATACTATACCTCTCCCAGGCACCGACAATTCACAAGTAGCAATCACACTGCTTCTGTCTTTGAATCTGGCTGCTCCTGACCCTTTAATTCAAGGCTGAGTTAGGTAGATTTTTGATTTACAAAGGATCAATGGCTATGAGCTGTAGGCAAGAAAGTGGAGTTAAGGTCACTGTCAGATCTTATAGAATGACGGAGTAGGCTTGTGGGGCCAAAGGACCTTCTGTTCCTATTTCCTATGTTCTTATAACTGTTATCTTTAAGGCCAGAGAGTCTGTAGTACCCCTTATCTTACAGCCACTATGGACGCTTCACAGAAGCATTATCAAACGAAATTTAGCACTGAGCCACATAAGGAAGTATCAATATAGATGACAAAAAGCTTAAACCAATTGCCTTTACGCATCCCCTTGGTGCCTTTCTTCTGTGCGTCTTTGCCTATCTGCATGTTCCCATAAAGTGTTTCCCCAGTGGTTGCAGCATGGCTGGTGAAAGGCTGCTGATTTTACGGGCGGAATTTTATTACCCTGTCGTGGCGGGGGCGAGGCTGTAAAATGTGGTGAGCTGTTCAAAAGTCCATTGACTTCGGTGGGACTGTAAAATCCCGCCAGTGTAAAATTTCACCTTCGGTGGAGGAGAATGCAAACAGACACATCTGGGCTTAGAAATCCTGGCTTCAGACTTCATCATTTCAGTATGATCTCGAATTTTGTGTCGGAGACTAAGACTTCACTCTATATTTTTATTACATATGAATGTCATCCTGGTTAATCTATAAATTATTTTTCTTAAAACTGGACATAGGCTTTAAACTGATTGAAGCCAAGATTGGCTATGACTTGCACAAAAGTTTTGGCCTTCAAAGCAGCAATAACCTCATTATCACTAAAGAGGCACTAATGCCCCTGTGACAACCCGCAGGAGTTGTACAAAGACCATTTACATTTCTAAGGCCTGGCTCTGGCCAACAGAGACAATCAGTCTGTGAGCACAAAGGACCCTGAAACCTCTTTTTTGAAATTATTAACCATTAAACATTAATCATCTCAAGAATCCAAACAAGGAGAATATACATCCTGTGCCCTACCAGGTGGAGAAATGGGTGTCATGTCAACTGCTAGAACCTGTAATATTGCCTTGTGGAGCTGAAAAAAGTAGACTGCTATTTTCCATCTAGCAGCAGCAGAAAAAGAGCTCTGTCCAGATTTTTGAATACCTGGCTCCCCACCTACACTGTTTTCTACTGGAACTTCTGAACTTTTGTACCATCACCTATAAGACTCAATCATCGTTATGTGCCTATCCCACTGGGGAAGCCATTTCTACTGGAAAAGTCGATTATCCAGCATCTGTCTTCAGCCTGTTGACTCTGAAAGAAAACACCATTGGACCACCATTGATTCTGGACTCTGGACTCAAATGAAATAATAATTATTATCTTCTCTGCGGTCTTTGCCTGTACCTCTTTCTTTCCCTTATCCCTCTTTTATGGTATGAATGTACCAATGGCTACGTAGTGACATCCCTCTCTAGTTTTGAGTGTATGTAAAATAAACTATTTCTTTTAGTTCACCCTATTTTGAGTTTGCTGTGGAGTTATTAATAGAGAATTGGATCACACCAAAACTGAAGAGTTGGGAAAATATGCCACCAATTATAAAGGGGGAAATCAAAAACACCTTTCCGTTTACAGATGGGTGGTGAGTGGAGAAATCAGGGCTGTTTAAATAACAACAGGACAGCTCAGCAGCTTGTACTCCATAGAGTCACTGCCACTTTTTGGAGTGGTGCCTCATTAATCCGATTGGAGAATAGATCTTTGGACTGTTGTAGCACCCTGGAAAGCCCTTTGAACACTGGTATACAGAGCCATGGTGGCAGCAATCTGAGTTTACGTGGCAGTAACCAAAATTTTCAAAATAAATGTATGAGTTTCCAGTGCAGACATTTGGTTGGAAGCCTCACTTATACCTGGTGTCTCACCATGTGCAGCTCCCACCTGTACGCTATCCTTTAAGATATATGCATCATCAGTATTTGACCTGGTGGCTGAGTGTGAAATCAAGTGATAAAAGTCTTTATCATTACTGTCTTCTTGGTCTTCCTCTACTACCTGATCAGGTTGCAATTCTTGGGAATCTGAAAGGAAAATGGTACATGGGCAATGTTGTGGTGAGGGGAAAGGAGAAAGTAAGAAGTGCGTGATTATACTATCCATGCTTGTAAATCAGAAGTGATTGTGAAATGAAGTGCAAATGGGATGTGAGAAGGAAATTAGGTATGAAGATGTCATGAATGGATTCAGTGCCACTGTTGGCCACAGCCTCAGCAATGATCCTTCTCATAATGGCCATCACTTTATGGGTGTCACAGCATGCAGGTGTGCCTTTCCCCCTCCAGTTAATTCCTGTTCTCTCCTTTTGTATACTGCCTTTTTCTGATAGAGAGAGGGAAGTGTGTTGATGAGTGTGGTCCAATAAGTTTGGGTGATTTTGAATTGCTGGCAGTGTGTGCAAGCTATGAGATATGGATATGAGGCTTGCAGCTGTGCTAAGTGTGTGAGTGCAAGGTAAAGCATACGAACGTTAGGTATAAATTCTGATTGATAAAGATTATTGGTAGGTGAGTTATGGGGGAATGAGCGAATTATGAGGCTAGTGGTGCAGTTGGTAGGCATGATATGACATTTGAAGATGCGTTCACTGATCTTGACTGCTCAAGTAACATCATTATACTTCTTGCGGCACTTCATCCAGTTCCTTGGGGCTACACTCCTGCCATTTAACTCCATGGATATTTGTTTCCATTGACTTCACACTGAGTTTGGAGGGCCATCTGTTCTCCCTGCAGATGAAGCACATCCTTCCTCCTCTCCACCTCCCACATCAGAATCTCTGGTTCAGCTTTGGAGAACTTTGGTGCACATTGTTGATTGCTGCACAGTACCATATTGAATTATCTCAGTACCTCCAGTAGCTACAGTGCACCTTTCCTTTATAGGTGAAGACTAGCTTTAAGTAGTACAGGCTAACTTTAAGCAATGCTAGCAAATAACAATGTTAGGCTCCAGATATTGAACAGTATGATTAGTGCTGGCTAAACAGCAATTATTAGAGTTGGCAATATGATGATGCCATGCTCCTGGATTGCACTGAACGGACACCCACCCCTCACCCACTGTAATCCCCATGCCCCCCCACCCCAGTATCTGGTGATCAGCATAGTGCTGTTTTGGGAACTTTCCTACATAAATTGACTTTTGCAGTTCCTACATCACAACCCTTCAAAAGTATTTTATTGGCTGTAGAGTACTTGGGAACAACCTAAGGTTGTGAAATATACTACGTAAATGCAAGTTCTTCCTTTCTGTTAAATTAACAGAAACTTATAGGAGTGTTACTTTAATTTGAATAATCATACACATACACAATCTTCGATGTTAATGCTCTAACACACATGCACAAATTGAAGCAGTACTTAGGAAGCTATTGTTGCAGAATCAGGTTTGCTGCACTGTAAGCTTGTATCCTGAAGTGGGCAGCAAATCCTGCAACTTTCTGAATATTATAATCTTATTCATCCGTAATTACTCCAGGTCTGTTAATATCGTTATTTGCTAGCACTACTTAAAGTTAGCCTGTACTACTTAAAGATAGTCTTCACCTATAAAGAGAAGATGCAGGGAATTGGCTTTTCTTAATTATGTATTAAAAAGCCTTCTTCACAAATGGCACCTTTGACTTCAACTGTTTATGTTCCTTAGAAACCCAGTGAGTCTCATTGCCAAAAGTTGACAGCTTGACACTTGGAAATGGTGCATGACTTTCATCCAGACTGTTGACGTCAGTCATTTCATTGAGCACGCTGTCTTCCATTGCACCAGACTTGTCGTGGTTTCTATTTTCCTACGTCACAATATTGTCTGCCTAACATTTCCTACATCGGCAATCTATATCCTCCCAAAGTTCTGTTAAAGTGAATGTCTATCAGAATCTTTTTAATTTTCATTCAGGATTCCTAACTTAACAAATTCTTTGTTTGTATAGCCTATCCCAGACAGAATACCATTAAAGCTAGTTCATGCCTTCAAGCTGACAATAAATACTTCTCACGGAGGCTATTTGGAAGCACAAAATGTTGTAGAGAAAGCCCTTTGGGCTCAATAAGCCTGTCCCTTTTACAGTTGACTGTGTCAGATGAGGTTCAGATCATTCTCTCTGAATCAGGCTGCTCTAGCTTTGAAATAGAGTCATAGAGGTCTACAGCACAGAAAAAGGCCCTTCGGCTTATCGAGTCTGCGCCGGGCAAACTAGTACCTAACTATTCTAATCCCATTTTCCAGCACTAGGCCCACATCCTTGTATGCCATGGCATTGTAAGTGCACATCCAAATATTTCTTATCGTTATGAGGGTTTCTGTCCCCGCCACCCTTTCAGGCAGTGAGTTCCAGATTCCCACCACCCTCAGTAAAAAAATTCTTCCTCACTGCCCCTCTAAGTCTTCTGCCTCTTACCTTAAATCTAAGCCCCCTGGCTATTGATCCCTCCACCAAGGGGAGAAGTTCCTTCCTGTCTACCCTATCTATGCCCCTCATAATTTTATACACCTCAATCATGCCCCCCCTCAATCTCCTCTGCTCCAGGGAAAGTAACCCCAGACTATCCAATCTCTCCTCATAACTAAAACTCTCCAGCCCAGGCAACATCCTGGTAAATCTCCTCTGCACTCTCTCTAGTGCAATCACATCCTTCCTATAAAGCGGATCACAGAACTGCATGCAATACTCTTGCTGTGGCCTAACCAGCATTTTATACAGTTCCAGCATAACCTCCCTGCTCTTATATTCTATGCCTTGGCTAATAAAGGCAAGTATCCCATATGCCTTTTTAACCTCCTTATCTACCTGTCTTGCCACCTTAAGGGACCGGTGGATATGTACACCAAGACCCCTCTGATCCTTGATACTTCCCAGAGTCGTACCATTCATCGTGTATTCCCGTGCCTTGTTTGTCCTTCCAAGTGTATCACCTCACACTTATCTGGATTAAATTCCATTTGCTGCTGATCAGCCCATCTGACCAGCCCATCTACATCCTGCTGTAATCTAAGGCTACCCTCCTCACTATTTACCACCCCACCAATTTTCGTGTCATCTGCGAACTTACTGATCAACCCTCCTACATTCAGGTCTAAATCATTTATATAATACCACAAACAGCAAGGGACCCAGCAGCAATCCCTGTGGAACCCCACTGGACACAGGCATCCAGTCACAAAAACACCCCTTGACCATCACCCTCTGCTTCCTGCCACTAAGCCCATTCTGGATCCAATTTGTTAAATTGCCTCGGATCCCATGGGCTCTTAGCTTTGTTATCAGTCTCCCATGTGGGATCTTATCAAAAGCCTTGCTGAAGTTCAAGTAGACCACGTCAAATGCATTGCCCTCATCTACACACTGAACACCTCTTCGAAAAATTCAATCAAATTGGTCAGACATGACCTCCCCCTAACAAAACCATGCTGATTGTCCTTGATTAATCTCTGCCTCTCCAACTGTAGATTAATTCTGTCCCTCAGAATTGTTTCCAATAGTTTCCCCACACTGAGGTTAGACTGACTGGCCTGTAGTTCCCTGGTTTATCCCTTCCTCCCTTCTTGGATAATGGTACCGCATTGGCTGTCCTCCGGTCCTCAGGCACCTCTCCTGTAGCCGGAGAAGTATTGAAAATTATTGCCAGCATCCCTGCTATCTCCTCCCTTGTCTCACTCAACAGCCTGGGATACATTTTATCTGGGCCAGGAGATTTATCTACTTTTAAGCCTGCCAGACCATTTAGAATCTCCTCCCCTTCTATGTTAATTTCTTTAATTATATCACAGTCCTTCTGCCTGATCTCCATATCCACGTTGTCCCCCTCACTTGTGAACACTGACACAAAGTATTCATTTAGAACCCTACCTACGTCTTCCAGCTCCACACACAAATTACTACTACGGTCTTTAATGGGCCCTACTCTTTCCCTAGTTATTCTCTTACTCTTAATATACTTGTAAAATAACTTTGTATTTTCCTTTATTTTACCTGATAATGTTTTTACATGCCCCCTTTTTGCTCTTCTAATTTCCTTTTTAAGTTCCTCCCTACACAATCTACACTCCTCTAGGACTTCTACTGTTTTGAGCCCTTGGTACCTGCCATAAGCCTCCCTTTTTTTCTTTATCCAATCCTGTATATCCCTCAACATCCAAAGTTCCCTGGATTTGTTGGTCCCACCCTTTATCTTTACTGGAATATGTTGGCCCTGTACTCTCCCTATTCCCTTCTTGAATGAGTCCTACTGCTCTGACACAGATTTACCTAAAAATAGCTGCTCCCAGTCCACTCTGCCCAAATCATATCTGATCTTTTTAAAATCGGCCATCCCCAAATTTAGAACTCTGATTTCTGGTCCATCCTTGTTCTTTTCCATAACAACCTTGAATCTAACGGATTTATGATCACTATCTGCAAAATGCTCCCCCACTGATACCCCTAGCACTTGCCTGGTTTCATTCCCTAAAATTAAGTCCAGGACCTCTCTTTAGGACCTTCTACGTACTGGCTTAAAATGCTCTCCTGGATGCATTTTAAGAATTCCGCTCCCTCTAAATCTATCACACTATGACTAACCCAGTTAATGTTGGGGAAGTTGAAATCCCCCACTATTATTACTCTATTATTTTTACACTTCTCTGAAATTTGCCTACATATCTGCTCTTCTATTTCTCTCTGACTGTTTGGGGGCCTATAGTACACTCCCAACAATGTGATTGCTCCTTTTTTGTTTTTCAGTTCTACCTGTGTTTCTTCATTTGAGGAGCCTTCTAAGATGTCATCCCTCCTTACTACTGTAATTGATTCCTTGATCAATATTGCGATACCCCCTCTCTTTTACCTCCTTCCCTGTCTCACCTGAAGACCCAAATCCTGGAATATTGAGCTGCCAATCCTGTCCCTCTCTCAACCATGTCTCTGTGACAGCAATGACATCATACTTCCATGTGCTAATTTATGCCCTCAACTCATCTGCCTTATTTGTCAGACTCCTTGCATTAAAATAAAACCATCCAACCTTGTCAAACTCCCTTGTGCCTTAACTGGACTGTAATTTCTATGCCTTCCTGATGCACTTGCTCTCTCTTCTAATTTTGGCTGTGCATCTCTCCCTGCTGAACCTTCTCTCAGGATCCCATCCCCCTGCCAAGTTAGTTTATACCCTCCCCAACAGCACTAGCAAACCTTCCCGCAAGGATGTTGGTCCCATTCCAGTTCAGGTGCAACCCATCCCCCTGGTATAGGTCCTGCTGCCTCCAGAAACAGTCCCAATGCCCCAGAAATCTAAAGCCCTCCCTCCTGCACCATCTCTCCATCCACGCATTCATCTGGACTAACCTCCTATTTCTATATTCACTAGTGCATGGCATTGTAAGTAATCCAGAGATTACTACCTTTTGAGGTCCTATTTTTTTAATCTGTTTCCTAGCTCCCTAAATTCTACTTGCAGGACCTCATCCCTCGTTCAACCTATGTCGTTGGTACCAATACGTACCATGATCTCTGTCTGTTTGCCCGCCTCCTTCAGAATGCCCTGCAGCCGTTCAGTGACATCATTGACCCTGGCACCAGGGAGGCAACATTACTTCCTGGAGTCATGTCTACAGCCGCAGAAACGCCTGCCTGTTCCCCTTACTGTTGAGCCTCCTACCACTATTGCTCTTCCTCTCTTTTTCCTTCCCCCATCTCCGTGCGGCTGAACCACTCACAGTGCCATGAGTGTGACTGCACTCCCCAGAGGAATCGTCACTCTCACCGTTTTCCAACACAGAAAAACAGTTCTCGAGTGAGATGCGCCCTGGGGATTTCCTGACTACCTGCCTAGACACCTTTCTTCTGACTGATGGTCACCCATTCCCTTTCTGTCTGCAGTTCCGTAAGTTGTGGGGTGATCTCATCTAAAAACATGCTATCCACAAAACTCTCAGCCTTGCAGATGCACCTCAGTGCCTCCAGCTGCCGCTTAAGCTCCGAAACTTGGAGCTCAAGTAGCTGCAGCTGGTGGCACTTCCTGCACACATGGTCAGTCAGAGCACAAGGAGTGTCTAGGACTTCCCACATGTTGAAGGCCATACAAAACACAGGACTGAGCTGCCCTGCCATGCCTCTACTTGAAAAAAAACCTTTACTTTAAGTTAAATACTGTTTAAAAAAAAGCTAAATTATTTATGTACTTTAAATAAAAACTAGGACCCTTTCCTTTCCTTAGTTTAATCTATTTTGAATGGAGAAAAAAACTGGAGAAGAACACTTACCCACTACTCACCAATCAACTCTCACCTTTGTGCTGACGTCACCTTTTGAAGCTTTCCTGCACTCACACTGGTTCTGATCTTTCCGCTGCTCTCTCGCACCATCTTGTGATGCCACTCTTGTCAATCATAATCTCTCAATCATAACTGATAGATACTTCAGTGCCCTTCTGACAGATAATTGGAAATGTTTAACCCAATTCCAGCCTGCCTACTCTGAGATATTAATGACCCTTTGACACTATTCGATGAGAGTTATCCAGGTGTCCTGACAAACGTTCCTACCTCAAGCAGTACCATGAAAAACAGGTTCATCTCACTGATGCTTGCATGACTTTGGTAGTGAAGACTGGCTGCCATTTTGGCATATAGGCCTGGAATTCCCTGCATTTTTCTAGTGTTGGCACCAGCCTTGCCACTTACGTTGAGATCTTCTGAGAATTTCATTACTATAAAAAATTATGTAAAATAAACAGAAATCAGTAGAAACAACCAGAGCTTGAGGAAAACATGGAATAAGAAACAGCTTCCTTTTATAAGTTCCTCAAGGGACTTAAATAGACGTATTGGCATTATGAAATCAAAGTTTGAAATGATCAAATCATCAGTTAAGCATCGTTGCATGTTCAAGACAGTGTAATTGTGGAAGCTTTTCTCTAATTGATCCAACCGATTCTGATACCATAAAAAAGCATTCAAAATCATTGAAAAGATAATGCACATCTCATTGTGGAAGATTTTTCTTTTAATTTGCTGTAAAACACTAGAAATAGTATCTTGGGGTCCTGCAGCAATTAACATTTTGAAGGAGCCAGTAACAACAACAGAAAATACTTGAAATACTCAGCAGGCCGGGTATCATTTAAGGAGAGAGAAACAGAGGTGTTAAATAATATACTGGGGTGCAGAGGGCAGATTCAGCACCCGGAAGTCAAAGGTCTTTCAACTTCTGGACATGTCTTCGGATCGCACCCGATTTAAATGTCAGTTTTGGCTTGTTAATTTCCAGGGTGGGTTTGAGGCTGTCATTCTGCCCAACCAGTGTTGGAGGGTGGAAAACAAAAACAAAATTACCTGGAAAAACTCAGCAGGTCTGGCAGCATCGGCGGAGAAGAAAAGAGTTGACGTTTCGAGTCCTCATGACCCTTCGACAGAACTAGGTGAATCCCAGGAAGGGTTGAAATATAAGCTGGTTTAAGGGTGGGGTGGGGGGGTGGTGGGGGGTGGGGGGGGGGGAGAGAGAGAGAAGTGGAGGGGGGTGGTGTGGTTGTAGGCAAAAGCAGTGATAGAAGCAGATCATCAAAAGATGTCACAGACAGCAGAACAAAAGAACACATAGGTGTCGAAGTTGGTGATATTATCTAAACGAAATGTGCTAATTAAGAATGGATGGTAGGGCACTCAAGGTATAGCTCTAGTGGGGGTGGGGGGAGCATAAAAGATTTTAAAATATTTAAAAATAATGGAAATAGGAGGGAAAAAGAAAAATCTATATAATTTATTGGAAAAAAAAACAAAAGGAAGGGGGAAGAAACAGAAGGGGGGTGGGGATGGAGGAGGGAGGTCAAGACCTAAAGTTGTTGAATTCAATATTCAGTCCGGAAGGCTGTAAAGTGCCTAGTCAGAAGATGAGGTGTTGTTCCTCCAGTTTGCGTTGGGCTTCACTGGAACAACGCAGCAAGCCAAGGACAGACATGTGGGCAAGAGAGCAGGGTGGGGTGTTGAAATGGCAAGCGACAGGGAGGTTTGGGTCATTCTTGCGGACAGACCGCAGGTGTTCTGCAAAGCGGTCGCCCAGTTTACGTTTGGTCTCTCCAATGTAGAGGAGGGTGGAATGTCCAGCCTCCAAGGTCGTTGGCCGTGCCCTCGGTTCTAGTAGTCTAAAGGGCACCCTGGCACGGGGTAGTGTCCGAGGACCCAGCAAATGCAGGATTGCTTCAAGCTCCTCAGGATACTTTGTCATTGAGAAGTTTCCAGGCTTCTAAGGTGAATGCATTTTATTTTGAGTTCTGTCTCCAAACCTTGGCACTGATCAGAGGTGCTATTTTTTAACCTGAACACGCTAACCACTCATTTGCATGGAGGAATTGCCTAGCTGTTGCATGTTTCCTTCCAGAGATGTCTGCGCCATTGGAGCGAAGGGAGAGGCGGAGGAGAAGGGCCAAACCAGCCTCTAGATTCAATGAGAACTCCCTCAGAGCCCTCTTAAGTGTTGTCTCTGACTGACGTGAGCAGCTGATGCCCACTCCTGGTAAGAGGAGGAAGCTGAGCCAGTCACATGCAGCCTGGAAGGAGTTGGCTGAGGAGGTCAGCAGTGTTGGGCTCAACAGGAGGACATGGTCCCAATGTCAGAAAAGGCTCAATGACCTCATGAGGGCAGCCAGGGTGAGTAAGGCCTCAGTATGTGCAATCTTGTGCCAGTGTGCTACAGGTTGTGCTTGCAAATGGGGGAGGAAAGTCAGTTTGGCTGGACATCAAGGCAGCATGATGTAACAAGGACATAGCTGTTTTCGACAATGTCATTGTGCATTTAAAGTTTTGGTTCAGTTGTAGGATGGGTGGTTGGCAGAATGAGCATATGACGGATGAGCACAGCATCCAGACTGGCACACACTTAGCTAATAATGGGTTTACAGCATGCCATAAAATAATCTGAAACTTTTAATGAATGCACTCTTACACATCTTTTCAGGAGAAGCAAGGCCACAATGCCCATTTCTCTTAGATATTTTATAGCCCTGGGAGATGGCCAGGAACAAAATATAGCACTCAGCAGAGCATTCAGCAGCCGAGAAAAGGCTTCGAATTCATATGACTTTAAAATCGATAGACTGCTCATTCAAATAAGCATTCCCAGCAGTAACAGATCTACTAACTGCTAAGCTGAGACTCGGGGCTCAGGTGTAGCTTTTAAATCCGCCTTAACAAGCTGCCTCTTTAAAAGAAAATGGGAACCACACATGGCATGAATCTGACTCTAAAGGCGTATTATAGTGTTCACACCGTATTATGGCAGTCAATTGTGTCGTTAATGATCTTAAATACATTAATAATTGACATTTACATAACGTCGGCGTTGTTCCAACTTTTAAGGATGCCCGCCTGCCTGCTGTATTATACTGGCGTGCTGACATCTGGAACGCCTCCTGCGTCATCACGCCTGATAACATGACTCCAGATACGGGTAACGCTCTTGATTTGGGGTCATATTATTCTGATAATGGGCAGAATTTTCCTGTCGGCATGTGGGGGTGCGGGACTCGCACACCAATGCGTAAAATGATGCACAGTGATGTCAGGCGAGCAGCCTGGTGTCACCGCGCGCCATCCGTGATATTCTGGTGGCCGGGCACACGACGATCTCCATTGTGTGCCCGCCAATAATTAGCTGGCCACTTAAGGCCCTTGAGAATCCAATTGACGGGGATTTTGCAGCCCCCATGCAATCTTCGGCTCATTGCACGGGCGCAACGGGCAGGCAGGTAGCATAAATTTGTATGAACCCCATCCACAAGCAGGAAAAGAGGGCTTAGTGGGGTCACGATTCTACAGGTTTAAAAATGATTGTAAAAAAGTTACTGAAACTTGCTTGTGTGAGCTGGAAAACTTCAAAGCGCATACCAGCTGCTTGGAGTAGACTCATAACCTTCAGGTCAGCACTTTGCAGTGAGGAATTGTTTTGGGGCCTATAGGTTTCAGGAAGCCTCCCTGAGCCTGGGAATGGGAAGTGATCTCTCCACTGGAGGCACCTCCTCTGAGCAGGAAGCGAGGGCTAGAAAGGGGAGGAGGCCAGGAGTGCACATTCAGTCTCCAGGGGAGCCACCTTTGGGAGGCCAGGCACAGGCACAAGGGGCATAGGGCCAAGAGGTAATCCAAGGCGGAAGGGGCCACAGAAGACACCACTATCCTGCTCCTATGGTATACAGGCGGCGAAACAGCTACCTCAATATGTCTGAGGTGCAGTGCCGAAGGAAGCTCTGTCTGTCAAGGGAGACAGTCAACACTATCTGTCAGATGATTGAGCCAGAGATCTCAGCTAACTGTGTGGGTAGACAACCCATGCCCATGGCTCTAAAGGTCACAGCTGCCCTCAACTCCTATGCCTCCAGGGGTCAGTGGGTGATCTTTGTGGTTTCTCCCAATCAGCTGTCCACACTGTGTCAAGTAGGTCACAAACACTCTGTTCAGGCGTGCATTGACCTTCATCCACTACTGCTGGGATGAGGCTAGCCAGACAGACCGAGCCAGAGGCTTTGCGGCGATTGCTGACTTCCCCGCGTCCAGGGTGCAATAGGCTGTACACATGTGGCCATCAAGACGCCAGCAGGTGAGCCCAGTGCCTTCGTCAACAGGAAGGCCTTCCACTCCATGAATGTGCATGGATGGTGTGTGATCACAGGATGCAGATCCGGCAAGTCTGTGCAAGGTACCCAGGCAGCTCCCACGATGCCTCCATCCTCAGACACTTGCAAGTTCCGGGGCGCTTCAGTGCTCCAGCCCGGCTGGATGGATGGCTGCTACATGGCAAGGGCTATCCGCTCAGAATGTGGCTCATGATGCTTCTCCACCATTCAAGAACAGAAGCTGAGCAGCGGTACAATAGGAGCCATGCCTCCACGAGGGCTGTGGTGGAGAGAACCATCGGTCTTCTCAAAATGCGCTTCCGATGCCTGGACAGTTCTTGGCTGCACTCCAGTACCCTCCAGATCATGTGTCGCTGATAGTGGTTGTATGCTGCGCTCTCCACAATCTTGCACTGCAAGGGGGGACACTGTGGACGAAGAAGATGTAGATGGAGTGGTTGAGGCTGAACACGATGAGTCCAACAGTGAGTCTGAGGATGAACGCGCACAGGGAAAGGCTGAGGGGGCAGATGCTGACCCAGGCATACTCCAGGAAGGCAGGGACACCCAGGAAGCTCTAATCCAAGGAACCTTCAGCTAGCTCTCACATATGGGCCTCCAACACAAGCCTGGGCTCCAGTCTCCATACTGGAGGCATTAGTGCAAAATCTGTCAGGATAGGAGCATTGATGATGGGCTCAGAAAATAAATGTCAATGACACACAAATCACTCATAACATCCCAGGAATCCGTCCACCTGCCCAAGAAAAGAGGCACCCCTAGCTATGTTAGACTATTTTAATTTAATGCTTTCACAAAAGTCTTTTAACATAACACAAATAAAATAGTGTTGTACTGCAAACACAGTCAGAATGAACTCATAGGGGGGCCAACAAAAAACTGCCAGTGATGAACCCGGGGTGTGCCTAAGGTGCCTTAATTTTACATTTTCGGGTGCTACATCTTTGAGATGCCCCCTCGCTGGCACTGGCATCTGAGACAGCCTGCTCTCTCTGCTGTCCTGTTGGCCTTGATGACCTTGGCAGACGTCCTCTGGCTCGTGCAGCCTGTGCTGGCCCCGCCTGGGAGGGAGCTGCCAGTTCCACAGCTGGCATCTCCCCAGTCATTGCAGCCTTATCGGGTGTCACAGTCACTGGCAGAGGGGCGGAGGAGCAGCCGGCCTCACCTGGAGCACCCTGAGAGGCACCAGCTGAGATGACAGGCCGCTGCTCCACCGACGTGAGGTCCATTCGACCCTCCCTGCTCACCGTAGATGGATGGGCACCGAGGTGGGATACCTGGTGCCCAAACCACCGCCACATGGGCACTGACCACCCAAGGTCAATGCTGCTGTGAGGGATTACAGGTCCGAGCGCAACCCGAGGAACCCCTGATCCTGTCCCTGGAGCTGCCTCTCCATGAGAGTCGCCATTCTCTCCATGGAGGAAGCTTGGTGCTCATCCAGGAGGCTCAATTCATCGGCTACAGCCCGCGTAGACTCCTCCACACCGACACCAAGCCAAGCACAGCCTCATGTATCACCACCAGACGATGCTGCACACCCGGCCGCATCTCATGAGTTGGCTGCATCGCGGACGAATCCAGAGGCTCATCATCAGCCATGGACTGAGCATGTGCCTGGTTTCCTGCAATCCTCTGACTGTTGGCGTCATGGGCACTCTGACTCTGCCAGCTTCTCCAGGGACTGTGAAGTGCCCTCACCGCTGTGCCCCTAGCTGAAGATCTGATGCCCACCAGGATGCCAGTATCTGAGCTTGTGCCTGCCTGGCAGAGATGACGTGACACTTATGATGTTGGAACTTCGTGGCCCTCAGGTGTTAGAGGGGGCTCCTGCTGCTCCGGGTCCTGGCCCTGTGCCACTGATGCTGAAAGGAAGAGCAAGGAAATTCGATCGGTTAGCTTGCGGAAAATGTAAATGTACATGCCTGTCCCCCGGATCATCATGCGCTCATCATTTCACACGCAATGGGCAAGCCATGTTGGTGACATCATTCATGCAACAATCAGCACTGCCATGGCTGTTGGGAGACTACTGGTGACGTGATCTAAGGCCACACATACCTGCCCATGGAACCCCAGCCTCTCTGGCTCTGGTGGACCTGGGCGCATGGCGCCTTTCCAGGTTGAGGGCCTCCTGCTCAAAGTGGCTAAACAGCATTACCTGGACTGGCCCACCGCCAATCCTCATCCGCTCGATGTTGTTGTAAGAATTCTTCTCCAGGAAATGAGAAAAGAGCATTGATAAGTGATACTTGTACCGTGAATCTCCTCACAGCCGGCCTACCCCAAGCTCACTTGGCCATTGTTGGGGTCTAATGCATCCTTACCCCACTGCTGCCGAACACTCACACAAATATGCCAGGTGTTCCTTCGCCCCATGCCCCCAAT
Source organism: Carcharodon carcharias (assembly GCF_017639515.1). Classification (NCBI taxonomy): domain Eukaryota; kingdom Metazoa; phylum Chordata; class Chondrichthyes; order Lamniformes; family Lamnidae; genus Carcharodon; species Carcharodon carcharias. The sequence goes on from NC_054474.1 coordinate 125,226,620, forward strand.
CCCCTTGGCCACATGTTACCTTCATCACACTTGGGATCACACAGTTTAACCTGCTGTAGCAAGGAGGCACAATGATGTGGAGTGCAGAGGGCAGCAGATTGATCTGTGCCACGCCACCTTGAAGATCCCCTCCCACATGTCATCAACCTGACTTTGACAAGTACTGGAGTTTGAGCACTGCGCCTGGGTGCAGATCCTCCAGGTTGCCCCCATCACAGTCATGTGGGTCTCAGTCCACCACATGCTGCAAGTGCAGAACCCATCTCATCACCACCCTCTCAGGCTGACCAACGCATAGGGAATATCTGCTGGGCTGCCTAGCTAAGGACACATGTTGTCAATGACTCATTGCATTCAGGCCAGTTAGATATGGGTGGGGTGCCAGGGGAGAAGAAGCTTACATGATGGGTGAAGTGAATGATGCCAACATGCTACTCACCCTTCCCGTGCGTAGCAGGTCGTTGAACTGCTTGCGACACTGGATCCATGTGCGCTGCATCATGTCGTGGGAGCTCACGATTTCTGCTACCACCTCCCACGCACGTTTTGTCAAGTGGGGTGTCTTCCTCCTGCCGTCCTTGGGGACGAGCACCTCCTGACGGGCTGCCGCCTCCTCGAGGAGGGCAGCAAGGCACTCATTCGAAAACCGGGACGCACATTGACCACCCGCCCTACCCTCCTGCATGGCCAGCCTGGATCTACGCTGGCCCTGACCTCTAGCCATGTACAGCAGCCTTGGAGCGGCTGCAGCTTGCCCTTTAAACAGGCCGCCTGACTGCCATTCGACCTGGCGGCGATTGCCCATCTGCTGCCGCCTGCCCATTCTTGCTCTTCACGGGAGCCGCGAAACACGCTGGGCGGGCCTTAATTGGCCTGCCCACGTAAAATGGTGGTGCCTGCATCAGCTCCGGCACAGCCTGCCCAACATGGGGAAAAGTTCTCCCCAATGTTTCAGGTCGATGACCTATCATCAGAATTCTGAGTATTTCCATCATTTTCTGTTTTTATTTCAGATTTCCAGCATTAGGAAGATATAATAATGTTATTGGAATTTATTGTAATATAATAGTATCTGTGGCTGTATGTGTCTGTGCCAGTGTGTGTGTGTATGTCTGAGACTTAATTGGATTAAAAGCAGCTGGTCTGAAGGCTTTGATGTTTTAGAAGATGAGCTATTATTGAAATGTTAAATAGGTAGGCATAGGGGTAAAACGACATTTGATTTCTAAATAAACCAGACCAGCTTCTTTTCAAAGAAAGGGTGAAATGTGTCACCTAGCCAGGTGAAGTTCAGAAACAGTGTGTTTATTCTTCCCAAAGATTACTAGTAAAATTAGTACTCAGAGATTTTTATTATCAGAAAGGTAAAGTCCAAAAACATAGTGAAACAGTGGGAATTTGCATTCTAGGGGGAAAATATATATAAAGGACAGAAGGCTGTGTGTAAAGGCAGGCATTTCAATATCTAACAAGTGTGAAAAGCCTTCAGCATCTATGCCTCAAGTTGTTGTCTACAAAGAACTGAAGTTAAGGAAACTCACTTTGAATTGGATTGCCAGGGTATCATGTTTCTTTGCCTGGGTCTTTTAAAATCTATGGACGGAATTTTGCCGTCGGTGAGCAGGGGGCGGGGCCCACTCGCCGATGCATAAAATGACGCAGGATGACATCAGGCGGAACCCCCGACATCATCTTGCCCCATTTAAATGTTCAGGAAGGTGGGGGCACAGCAAAATCAGCTGTGCACCCACCGACTTGTCAATGGTCAATTGAGGCCATTGACAGGATCATTTAAACAATTAAAGGACCTGCCCGTCCAACCTTAAGGTTGGTGGGCAAGCCAGGACCCCTGGTGGCAAATAGAAAAAACATTAAACTTCATCCACCGGCAGGATGAGGTTTCATGCAAGGCCTAAAAAGTTTAATAAAGTTTTACTGTAATTTATGAACATGTCCCATCTCATGTGACATTGTCACATGAGGGGGACATGTTAGGGAATTTTTTTTTTCTATTTTTAATCTTTTTAAAAGTGTAAGTGATCTCCCTGAGGCAGCACTTAGCCTCAGGGAGATGTACGGTCTTTCGTGCGCATGTGCGAAAGAGCGCACTCTCGCTTTCAGGGAATCCCCCCGCCCCCACACAGGAAGTGCATTGCGTTTCCCGCCGGACGTCACGCTGGGCGGGCCTTAATTGGCCCACCCACATAAAATGGCGGTAGAGCCTGCTTCTCCGGTGGGGATCGTCTCCCTGCCTGCTGGAGATTGGGTTGGGCCTGCCCGCCTGGCAGGCAGAAAATTCTGCCCTATGTGTCTTACTGTTGTCTTAATGAAAGTGTAACTGGGAGTCAGATTAATTAGGGGATTTAGAAGTTATTACAATAGTAATTTGTAGACATATGTATGTGCTTAAAATCATTTCTCTTATTAATAAATATTTAACCTAGTTTTATAAAAACCTTGAAGACTTGGTCTTATTACTACGGAATTCAAGGCACGCATCTCAAAATTTATACAAATTGCAGAACAAGTTGTGGCAGTTGTTTCAATCTTCCCTTTGGGATTTGAATAACTCAGCATTTACCATCGGCTGTGCCATAACACCAGTTTCTGGAGTGTTTTGTTTTTGTTGAGGGATCCAATGTTTATCTGATAGGAGATGTCCAGTTTTTTTATCCGACATGGGGTATATTAAGGATTAATTTGGTGAAAGATTAAAAACAGTTGTTAAATGGGTCCTGTGTGAATAACACTTACCTGTTTGAAAGAGAGTCTGATTTTAGCTCACAATTTTGGAGCAAATTGATTGCTACCGCAATTTAATCTTGCCTGGGGGCCCTCAAACAGACACCTGGAGGTTTAAGGCTCAAGCATTAATTAGATGCAATTTTTGATGATTTTTTTGAGTATATATGGATTCCACACACCAATTTCCACTGAAGAGGCTGAATTTTCACTTCAGAGGCAGGAACCAGGAAGCTGGGTCTGTTTCTGTGTCGGAAACCTGCCTCCATGGAAAACTGACAAGTTCAGATTTTCATGAGGGGATGAGCTCTTAATTGATATAGGGACAGGTTTCCCATCTATTTAAAGCTGCTGGAGGGAGGAATCGAGCTGGGTCAGATGAGGTGGGAGACTCATTCAGACACCACAGCAGCAATCACTGAAGCTGCGGGTTGTCAGAGAGAGAGAGTTGGTGTCAAAGCCTTCCACTTCGAATTGAGATATCACAGGGTAGTCTGAGGTCTGGCACCCATGTGGAAGAGGAGGAAGCCCTCTTCCTGGACGTTGGCAGGAGGAGGCCACCTCATCATGCAGCAGGGACACTTCTCTGTTCAGCGACATTTCCCAACTACTCCAATTGCTCCTCTTCTCTTGCTCCCTGCTCCTCCCCTGATAAGCTGTTCCCTCCTGGGGCCTCACCAACCTCAAGGTCCACAATTCCCTGCAGGAGGACCATGTTATGGAGAGTGCAGCAAATCACAACAATAGCTAAGATCCTAGCAGGAGAGTATTGCTGGACCTACCTGACCGATCCAGTGCCCTCTGAGCTTGTCACGCCCCATCAGTTGTGAATCTGATGTGCTGTCCAGGATCGGTAAAAAGAGGGCATCTATCGCCTGAGAGAAGCATTGGTATGCAGCCTCCTGTGGGACATCAGAGGTCCGCACTGACAAGGGGGCAGATGTTTGTGACAATCTGCCTAGAGAGTGGCAGTCTCCTTCAACACTGATTCTCAACCATGTCGAGGCAGCTTTGCTTCTGTCTGGAGATCCTGTGTTCAGGGTATTGCCTCTTTCTCCTTCATGCTCCTTGTCCCCCTCCTCTGGCCTCCTGATGCCTGACGCTCTGCACTTCCTGTGCAACTGCTGCTCTTCAACTCCAATGGCCTCGATTTCTGAAGGTGCAGCATCCATTTCCAGCTGCACCTTTCCTGGTATTCAGTTGGAATCCAAACAGCCCAGGTCACTGCTCTGATGCCCACATAATGCCCAGAGCATGCTGACCTCCTGAATTGGCACAGTTCTTAATGCTAGTTCCTCTCTTGACCTGTGATGAGCTGCTGCAATTTTAACCATGGTACGTCCTTTAACCTATGATAAGCATGTAGATTTAACTTTTAAAACAGCAATGAGAGCTAGGAGTTCAGTTTAAAACAGGAGGAGGGCCAGGAGTTCAGCACACGGAAAGCAAACCTGTGTGAGAAGGGCAGTGGGGTGGGAGGTAAAAACCCGTGGCAGAGAGCCCCTTCAACCTGTTTCTACTTGTCAGAGCCGAAGTGTGACGTCAAAGGATAACAGGTAGGTGATTGGTGGGTATCTCTTCCGTGATTCGTTTGATTGGCCAAGCGGTTTAAATCGGGAGACGTTATTACAGCTAAAGAGTACAGTTAAGAAATTCACTTTTAAAATATTTAACATTCAAATTAATTAATTAAACAGAATAGAGATGGCTGGGCAACAATGTGTTGCAGCTGTAGTTTGTGGGAGCTGGTGGACACCGGTGCGAACAACTGTGACCATAGCTGCAGCAAGTGTTGGCTACTTGAGGAATATCAGCTCAGATTTGATGAGCTGGAGTCCGAGATGCAGACACTGTGACACATCAGGGAGGGGGAGAGCTACCTGGACATTGTGTTTCATGAGACAGTCACACCCCTTAGATTAATTACATAAAATTTGGACCGTGGTCAGGGACAGGAGGGTGTGACTGCGAGTGAGGTAGGTATGGGGATCCAGAATTTGGCTTTGGAGGAGACTCAGCCAGTGCCCTTATCCAATAGGTATGAGCTTCTTGCTCCTGGTGTGGACGAGGGCACACACTGCAGAGATGATGAGCAAACTGACCATGGCACCGTGGTACAGAGCATCATTCAAGTGGGGGGAGAAAAGAGAAATGTAGTACTAATAGGGGATAGCATAGTTAGGGGAATAGACACTGTTCTCTGCAGCAAAGACAGAGGGCTGAATTTTGCCATCGGCGAGCAGGGGGCGGGGCCCGCTCAACAACACGCAAAATGATGCGGGATGGTGTCAGGGGGAACCGCCGCATTTAAATCTTCAGGAAGGCGGGCACACAGCAAACTCAGCTGCGGGCCCGCTGACCTGTCAATGGCCAATTGAGGCCATTGACAGGATCATTAAAACAATTAAAGGACCTGCCTGTCCAACCTTAAGGTTGGCGAGCAGGCCAGGAGCCCCGGCGGGGAATAGAAAAAATATGAAACCTCATCCACTGGCGGGATGAGGTTTCTTGTAGGGTTTAAACAAGTTTAATAAAGTTTTAGTGAAATTTATTAACATGTCCCATCTTGTGTGACATTGTCACATGAGGGGGACATGTTAAGGATTTTTTTTTCTATTTTTAATGTTTGTACAACTTTCAGCAATCTCCCTGAGGCAGCACTTAGCCTCAGGGAGATGTACGGTCTTTCGTGTGCATGTGCAAAAGAGCACTCTCGCTTTTGGGGAACCCCCCCGCCCACACAGGAAGCACATAGCTGGGTGGGCCTTAACTGGCCTGCCCTGTTAAAATGGCAGTTGGCCCGCTTCTCTGGTGGGGATTGTCTCCCCGTCCACCGGAGATTGGGTCGCCCAGTAGGCAGAAAATTCTGCTCAGAGTGTCCTGAAGGCTGTGTTGCCTACCTGGTGCCAAGGTTAAGGACATCTCTTCTGGGCTGGAAAGGAACTTGGAGTGGGAGGGGAAGGACTCAGTTGTTGTGGTCCACGTAGGTACAAATGACATAGGTAGGTCTAGGAAAGAGATTCTACTGAGGGACTATGAGCAGCTCGGGGCTAAATTAAAAAGCAGAACCACAAAGGTAATAATCTTTGGATTACTACCTGAGCCACGTGCAAATTGGTGTAGGGTAAATAAGATTCGGGAGGTAAATGCATGGCTCAAAGATTGGTGTGGGAGAAATGGGTTCCGATTCATGGGGCACTGGCAGCAGTACTGGGGAAGGAGAAAGCTGTTCCATTGGGGCGGGCTTCATCTGAACCATGCTGGGACCAGTGTCCTGGTGAATTGTATAATTGGTGTTGTAGCTAAGATTTTAAACTAATTAGTAGGGGGTAGGGTTCAATTGAAGGGAAGTTTAAAATATCAAAAAGAAACGAGAGAGTAGAGTTGTAGGACAATGAAGAGGCGAATGACAATCAAAATGTGACAGGGAGGGGCAGAAAATATAAGCAGAAGAGTGCGGCAGAAATTAGAACAAGAATGAATAATAATGGTAAAAAGTCAAAGCTTAAGGCTCTTTATTTGAATGCACGCGGCATTTGTAACAAGATAGATGAGTTGACGGCACAAATAAAAATAAATGAATATGATTTGATAGCTATTACAGAGCCGTGGTTGCAGGGTGACCAAGACTGGTAACTCAATATTCAAGGGTATTAAAAATTATGGAAAAATAGGCAAAAAGGAAAAGGAGGTGGGGTAGCTTTGTTAGTAAAGGAAGGTATCAATGCGGTGGTGAGTAGTGATATAGGTGCATTAGATCAGGATGTGGAATCAGTTTGAGTGGAAATAAGGAATAGCATGGGGAAGAAGTCATGGGTGGAGAGTCATCTATAGGCCCCAGAAGAGTTGCCTTACTGTCCGACAAAGTATAAATAATGGAAATAATGGAGGCATATAAGAAGGGCACTACAATTGTCATGGGTGATTTTAATCTGCATATTAACAGGACAAATCAGATTGCCAGGGGTAACATGGAAGACGGATTCCAATAGAGTGCATCAGGGATTGTTTCTTAGAGCAATAGGTTACAGAACCCACCTGGGAGAAGGCTATTATAAATCTAGTAATGTATAATGAAATGGGATTGATAAAAGATAACATAGTTAAGGATCATCTAGTGGGTAGCGATCACAACATGGTAGCATTTCAAATTCAGTTTGAGGGCGAGCAACTTGGGTCTCAAACCAGTGTCCTCAACTTAAATAAGGGCAGTTACAGAGGTATGAAGAAAAAGTTGTCTAAAGTGGGCTGGGAAAAAAGACTAAGAGGAAGGTCAGTGGGTGAGCAGTGTTAGACATTTAAGCAGATATTACATAATGCTCAGCAAAAATATATCCCTGTCAAAAAGAAGGACTCAATAAGAAGGATGGACCATCTACGATTAACAAAGGTGGTCAAGGAAAGTACCCAGTCAAAAACTAAGGCAAACAAAGCGGCAAAAACTAGTGGTAGGCCAGAGGACTGGGAATTTTTTAGGAACCAGCAGCAGATGATTAAAAAGCTAATAAAGAGGGGAAAAATTGATTACAAAAGTAAATTGGCAAAATATTTAAAAACAAACAGCAAGAGATCCTATGGATATATAAAAAGAGAGTGGCTATAGTGAGCATGGGACTCTTGGAGGATGCGATTAGAGAATTGATAATGGGAAGCAGAGTAATGGCAGATAATTTAAACCAATATTTTGCATCGGTCTTCATGGTGGACGACATGATAAACATCCCAAAGATATCAGATAAGCTAATGGGAGGAAAGATCTTGTAATAGTCTCTATCATGAGGGACAAAGTATTTGGCAAAGGTAGTGGGAAAAAAGGCAGACAAGTCGCCAGGACCTGATGGCCTGTATCCAAGGATTTTAATGAAGTAGCTGCAGAAACAGTAGTGGCATTGGTTGAAATATTCCAGAACTCACTGGATTCTGGGAAGATCCCAGCTGATTGGAAAACTGTTAGTGTGATGCCCCTGTTCAAGGAGGGAAGAAGACAAAAAGCAGGAAACTATAGGCCAGTCAGCCTAACATCTGTCATTGGGAAAATGCTAGAGTCCATTATTAAGGAAGAAATAGCAGGTCATTTAGAAAAGCTTAATACAATCAAACAGAATCAACATGGCTTTGTGAAAGGGAAATCATGTTTGACAAATTTTCTAGAGTTTTTTTGAGGATTTAACAAGCAGAGTTGATAAAGGGGAACCGGTAGCTGTAGTGTATTTGGATTTCCTGAAGGCATTCAGTAAGGTGCCACATAAAAGGTTATTGCATAAGATAGGAGTTCATAGTATTGGGGGTAATGTATTAGCATGGATTGAGGATTGGTTGACACACAGAAGACAGAAAACCGGGATTAATGGGTCTTTTTCAGGTTGGAAAGACGTAATTAGTGGAGTGCCACCAGGATCAGTCTTAGGGCCTCAATTATTTCCTATCTATATTAATGACTTGGAGGGGGCAGAGTGTAAGATATCCAAATTTGCTGATGATACAAAAATAGGTGGGAGGGCATGCTGTGATGAGGACATAAGGAATCTGCAAGGGGATATAGACAGGTTGAGTGAGTGGGCAAAAACTTGGCAGATGGAGTTTAATGTAGGAAAGTGTGAGGCTGTGCACTTTGGTAGGATGAATCAAAAGGCAGACTATTATTTAAATGGAGAAAGACTCCAAAAAAGTGCAGCACAGGGGAATCTGGGTGATCTTGTGCATGAAACATAAAACGTTAGCATGCAGGTGCAGCAAGTAATTAAGAAGGCAAATGGAATTTAGGTCTGTATTGCTAAGGGGTTGGTGTTTAAAAATAGAGAAATCTTGTTACAACTGTTCAGGGTGTTGGTGAGGCAGCACCTGGAGTACTGTATACAATTTTGGTCCCCGTATTTAAGAAAGGATGTACTCGCATTGGAGGCAGTTCAAAAGAGATTCACGAGGCTGATTCCTGGGATGAAGGGGTTGACTTATCAAGAAGAGCTGAACAGGTTAGGCCTTTATTCATTAGAGTTTAGAAGAATGAGGGGTGATCTTATTGAAACGTACAAGATCCTGAGGGGTCTTGACAGGGTAGATGTTGAGAAGATGTTTCCACTAATGGGGGAATCTCGAACTAGGGGACATAATTACAGAATAAGAGAACACTCATTTAAAACTGAGGTGTGAAGGAATTTCTTCTGTCAGAAGGTAGTGAATGTCTAGAATTCTCTACCTAGAAAATTGTGGAGGCTAGATCACAAAGTATTTAAAGAGGAGGCAGGTATATTTTTGAAATATCAGGGAGTTGAGGGCTATGAGGAGCTGGCACGAAAGAGGAGTTGAGGCCTGGGGCAGATCAGCCATGATCTTAATGAATTGAGGGGCAGGCTTGAGGGCCCAGATGGCCTACTCTCCCTGCTATTTCTTATGCTCTTATGTTTTGAATCTTTTCTGGCCTCTGTGATTTGTCCATGACATGGTATTCACCTGCCTTCAGCTGGTCTGAGGCAAACAGAATGCTGGCCGCCCCCTGGAAGACCAAAAGCTTTCCAGAGAAGGACTTTTAACCAGCCCTCAATTATGTTAATTGGCCTGTTTAAGAGCATGGGCAAGTTTGCAGGTCTCCGCTTCCCCCCCATCCACCCCCCCAACACTGCCCTCATAAAGATTTGTAATTTTGGAAATGAAGGCGGGACATCCAGTCGCCGCCATTTTTCCTGGCTGCCCACATCCATTCTGGCCCATTTTGGACCCCAGAAATCTGGCCCAAGGTATGAAGCCTGCTGACACAGTGGAATGTTTTCAGATAGGCAAGGCACTGAGGGAGACGATGCACAGGTTCTTGAATGTGGCACTAGAAATCCTGGTGGAGGAGGTCCAAAGGAGGAGGGATGTCCTGTGCCTGTAGGGAGGAAAGATGCCACCTCACCCCCCTGTTCCTCTCTCCTCCAGCAGCTGATGTTGCTCTGACTGGGGTCATGCACTCCTCCCATTGCTCCTGCAGTCCAAGGGGGTCCTCTATCAAGATGCCGAAGTGCAAGCACTCTCTTTCTCCTAGTGACTTCTATAAGGTGTCCAATAAGGTGAAGTGGCGCCGCACTCACTCTTTCTCATCCTCAGAGAATTTCAATAGTGTTGGTGGAAGTAGGTGCGAGGAGCTTATGTATACTGCTCCACAAAAATTACATTAAACCAGCACTAGAACAATTATAGAAATATAGGCCAGAATTTCACGCTTGCCGGCAGTGTATTTTTGGGCAGGTGGAACATGAAATTGAAGGAAGAGAATTCCCCCATGCCAGCTAAATCCTCCCACCAGTCTAAAAATGGAGGCTGGGCAGGAAACGGCCCTTAAGTGGCCATTAATTGGCCACTTAAGGACCTCAGTTGGGGCAAGGGAGAGTCCCTTCCGACGTCTTGCCTGCCCCCGTGTAAAATCGCTGCATGGTCGGGGCAGGCAGGAACCCGGAGGGAATCCCGTTCCTTCAATTTACACTTCCCCCCCTGACCTAAAAGCCCACCAGAGGGGGAGCTTGAAATTCTGGTCATGGAATTATTGAAATTTACAACACAGAAGGAGGCCATTGACCTATCATGTCTGTGCCAGCCAAAAAAGAACTATCCAACATAATTTGATTTTCCGACACTTAGCCTGTGGCCTTGTAGGTCATGACACTTCAAATAGCTTGAAGGAGACAGTAGGACCAACATTGCACGTGTGCTGAATCCGAACTTTCAAACAGGTCTGTCTTATTAGCACTGTGCCCATTGAGCACCTGCTTTCACCCTTTGGCTAAAATAACCTCTCACCGTCAGTGTTGATCTGATGGGAGGTATCCATCTGGCAGCCATTAATCAGACTCCTGTCTCTGGGCTATCACTCAGTTGAAGCATGAACTCATGGAGATGAATAATTTCACCAACTCTTAGAAGCAGGAAGGATTGTGCTAACAGAGGACAGCAACAACGCACCTTGTAAATATGAAGCGCAGTTGACTTAGTGCACAGGAAATATAGAGTGAAAAATACAGTGGCCTGAATTTCATGCTTGGCATACGCACCAAGATGATAGGAGTGGAAGCGGATGTGGAATCTGCTCCCAGCTGCACTCACGTTGCAAACGCGATTTCACACTGGATAGCCAATTAAGGTCCGCCCAGCGTAAAATGCATCTTCTGAATGATCGGGAAGGGCCGGGCGGGGGTGGGGCCCGTCGGGCACTGGGTTCAATGGTGACCTAGCGGGCACTTTAAAACTGGCAAAGGCAGCTTCCTGAAGGCTGCCAGGGGAGAAACTGTCAATGATACCGGAGCTGGCCACGAGGGTGCTTGGCTTGAGTGCCTTGTGGGTCGGGGATGTCCTGCAAAGTGTTCCTCAGGTGAGGTTGGTCAGTCTGCAATAGCTCTGCAGGTAGAGAGTGGACTAATCAATGCTCCTCTGTCCTTTAGGAGAGGAGGAGCCGTAACATCATTGAGAGGTCAAGGATAGGCGGAGGCCCCCCAAACCTCCTCATTCTGATGAGGTGCGAAATGGATGCATTGGATCTGGAGAGCCACCACCCACCTTGGTCAGCGGGTCGTGGAGAGACAGGGGTCTCTGACGAAGGTAAGCGTGCAGTGCACAGAGGTGAGTGTGTTGGATTGTGCAAATGTTCTTCCGTAGTCTCATCATTAATGGGAGCCTCAAACCTGGATTCTCCATTGATCATTGAAAGACGATGGCACCATGATGCAGATCTTCATTGTCTCACCAGGGCACCTGGCATGCACAGTGACAGTGTGATGACTTAAACTAATGACTTGTCCTTGTTCTCCCTACGATTCGCCAGCACGTACTCGAATGCAGGACCCCAAAGAGCCACCCTTGATGACAGATTTACATGAATCGAAAGCAAAGCACAAGATAGTTTTTAGCATTTGCCTGTCATACAATAAAGAGTTAAAAAGTAATACAATATAGCATTCATATTACGGCAACAACTTTTCTAACAATGGAATTGCTTGTTCAATCAGACCATATGAACAAAACGGGAGCAAATTACAGCAGCAATCTACTCTGAATGGGGCTTTTGATGCACCTGCGTCACACCCCCTCTCTGAACTAGGCACCAGTGCAGATATCAGTACCTCAGTGGGCATTAGATCATTGGCTAGAATGCTGGTGCACAGCGGTGAGGGCACTTCACACTCGCTTGAGGAACAGATGGAGGCAGAGAGTGCCCAGGGTGCCAGCAGTTGGAGGACTGCTGGAGACCAGGATGATGCTGAATCAAAGGCAGATGATGAGCCTCTGGAATTGTCCATTAGGTGGCAGGTGCTGGATGTCCAGCGGGATGTGCGGGAGGATCTGGTGGAGATCCATGAAGGTATGCGTGCCATGGTCTCTGTTGTGGAGGAGTCCATGCGAAGCATGAGCACTGAGTTAACCTTCAGCACCAAGTGCACTGCCTCCTCCATTGAGAGAGTGGCGACGCTCATGGAGAGGCAACTCCAGGGACGGTGGGTCCCCACTTGCCAGAGCCAGATTGTGGAGAGTGCAGCTTGCGACCATTATCAGTGGCATCCACTCTGGAGGGTATTGTAGTGCTCCCTCTGAACGGTCCATCTTCTAAAGGCCTATGATCTTCTCTATCACCGCCCTTGTGGAGGCATGACCCCTATTATAACATTGCTCTGTTTCTGTTCTTGGGTGGCTGAGAAGCATCATAAGCCACCTTTTCAATGGAGCACCCTTGTCACTCAGTAAACATCCATCCAGTCGAGTTGGAGCATTGAATAGCCTTGGCACCCATGAGTGTCTGAGGATGTAAATGTCATGGGAGCTGCCAACGTACCTTGCACAGACCTTCAGAACCTGTGTCTTGTGGTCACAAATTATCTGGACATTTATCAAGTGGAATCCCTTCCTGTTGACGAAGGCATTCGGCTGACCCACTGGCGCCTTGATGACTACATGTGTGCAGTCGATTGCACCCTGCATGTGGGGGAACCCAGTAATCACTGAAAACCCTCTGGCTTGCTCAGTCTGGCTGGCCTTGTCCATAGGGAAATGAATAAATGTCAATACCCACCTGAACAGAGCATCAGTCACTGGCTTGATGCAACTGTGGACAGCTGATTGGGATACTGCACAAAGATCCCCCATTGGCCCCTGGAAAGAATCAGAGGCATAGAAGTTGAGGGCCACTGTGACCTTCAGAGCCACTGGCCATGTGGTGTCCACCCACACAGTTGGAGGTGATCTCAGGGCCAATCATCTGACAAATGGAGGTCACAGTCTCCCTGGAGAGGCAAAGCCTCCTTCAGCATTGCACCTCGGACATGTTGAGGCAGCTGCATTGCTGCCTGTAAACTCTGGCAGCAGGATAGTGGCGTCTTCTGCGGCCCCTTATGCCTTGGACTTCCTGCTGGTTCTGCGCCCCTTGTGCCTGTGCCTCTCCTCCCACAGGTTTCTCCCCTGGAAGCTGCATAGGAACACCTGGCCCCCTCTCCCTTCTGCTCCTCTCTTCCTCCTCAGAGAAGGTGCCTCCAGCAGAGACCACAATCCCTATTACCAGGGTAACAGAAGGCTGCCTGATACCTGGAAGGGTCCACACAGTCAACAACAATGAGTCCTGAAATGAAGCCTAGAAATGTCAAGATTGAAGTTCAGAACAGAGGTGAAGCTGTCAAGTTCAAAGAAGCAACCAGCAGCAAACTATCTCCTAAACTCTTCACTGCTCACAATGGCAGTGCTGCTGACCCATTTTATCCCACCCTTGCATGAAGTTTCGTTAAAAGTGGGCTGTCCACCTGCCTGTTTTGCCTGTGCGATGAGCGCGAATGTAAAATTGTGAATAACTGCCTTTTTAATGACCTTAAGTGGCTTTTTAATTGATGGCAGGCATGCCTCCGACACCCCCACACGCCCGCCAACCTGAAGATTGCTCGCATGCGGGATCATGTCGAGAGGCTTGCCTGTCTTCATATCACAAGGTGTAAAATTCTGCCCTATATTTGTTGAGGCAGTGGTGAGAAAATTACTAGGAAGGTAATTGGGAACAGAGTGCTAGCTGATGTTTGATACTTCTGGTACAAAGAGGAAGACAAAACCTGTATTTGAGCATAACTAATGGTTTGTGTAATTAGGGTTCCTTTATTTTGGTTGGATGTGGTCCATCCTCATCTCTTTCCTATTGCTCCTGATTAGCATTCTCTTGTCTCTCTTCCTGGCCTTTGGGCTTCAGATGGATTCCTTTTTCCAAGATGATGAAATGATAGTGTGTAGGATGCGGCAAACCATCACAATTGTCTAATAGGCATTATGGACCGGATTTTCGGGGAGGCCTTTAAAAATGGTGAGTAGGACTTGATGCTCCCAATTCCAGCAGATAGCTTTTTTGTCTGTAGGGGAAAGGGAGTGGGGCGTGAATCACATAGGTGTAAAACACTTCTGGACCATTAAAAATTAACGCTAAGTTCAAACAGATACAAGTTTGCTCTTCCAGGGACCTTAATCCTCAGTGTGGGAATAACAAATTTATGGTGGAGGGTAAACGCTTCTGATGGCCTCATATAAGATGTGTGTCACTTGTACAGAGTTCTGCAAAATAACATTTTAAACACGATGCCTTACTTCAGAGATACAGGTTGATGGCAGAGCACAAGAGAAAGAGGGAGGGAGTTATGAAAGAGGAACAGCAGATCTATGTGGGCTCTCAGGTGTACTCCTTGCTTTGGGTGGCCAGGTGAGACAAAAACAGTCTGCCAGGCTTGCTAGGTGAAGAGTGTGAAAGAAGAAAGCTGAAAAAAAATGGATGCAACATCTTCCCACATACAGGTGATAGAGGAAGGGCAGAGACCAGAAATGTGCAGCAGGAAGTGACATAACCACCACAGAGAGCAGCAAGAAGGAGGAGGAGATATTTGTTACCCTGAGTAAAGGGTGTACCATGTCAGAGCGTTCCATATGCCTTCTTTACAACGATGTCTACTTGAACTGCTGCCTTCAGGGACCTATGTACTTGTACGTCAAGATCTCTCACTTCATCTACCCCTCTTAGTATATTCCCATTTATTGTGTAATCCCTGTAACTGTTTGACCTCCCTACATGTATGACCTCACACTTCTCTACGTTAAAATCCATCTGCCACTTTACCACCCACTCCACCAACCCATCTATATCATTTTGGAGATTATGGCTATCCTCTACACTATCCACTACTTGGCCAATCTTTGTGTCATCTGCAAATTTCCCAATCATGCCCCCCATGTTCACATCCAAATCGTTAATATATAACACAAACAGCAAGGGTCCCAACACCAAGCCCTGCAGAACGCCACTTAAGACAACTTTCCATTCGCAAGGGCATCCATTGACCATTACCCTTTGTTTCCTGTTACAAAGCCAACCTTTTATCCAGTTTGTCACATTACCCTGAATCCCATGGGCTTTTACTTTCCTGACCAATCTGCCATATGGGACCTTGTGAAATGCCTAGCTAAAATCCATGTACACAACATCCACTGCACTACCTTCATCAACCCTTCTTGTCACTTCCTCAAAGAATTCAGTCAAATTTTTGAGGCACAACCTTCCCTTAACAAATCCATGTTGACCATCCCTGACTAGTCCGTGACTTTCCACATGACAGTTAATCCTATCTCTCAGGATTGATTCTCCTAATTTGCTCACCACCGATGTAAGACTAACTGGCCTATAATTGTTTGGCATTTCCTTTGATCCCTTTTTAAACAATGGAACTACATTTGCATTTCTCCAGTTCTCCATTACCTCCCCTATATCTAGTGAAGATTGGAAAATCACCCTTAGAGCACCTGTTATCCTGACTTCCTTCAGCAGCCTGGGAAACAATCCATCTGGCCCTGGTGACTTATCAACTTTCAATCAGCTGATCCCCATGCTTTGCCTGTTGCACTCAAGGTTACCATGGCCCTCAATTTCTATGTGGTCAGCTCCTTCCGGGGGTCTGCAGCAGACATCTGTGCATCTCTCAATCAGCCCACCAGTGTATCACCACCGTCACCACTGCACTCTTTGAGGTGGTGGTGTAGTGGCACTGGACTAGTAAATCAGAGATCCAGGGTAACGCTCTGGGGACCCAGGTTTGAATCCCACTATGGCAGATGGTGAAATTTGAATTCAATAAAGATCTGGACTTAGAAGTCTATTGATGATGATGATGAAACCATTGTTGATTGTCAAAAAACCCATCTGGTTCACTAATGCTGTTTAGGGAAGGAAATCTGCCATCCTTACCTGGTCTGGTCTACATGTGACTCCAGACCCACAGCAATGTGATTAACTCTTAAATAGCCCTGCAAGCCATTCAGTTGTATCAAACCGATAAAAAGCCTAAAAGGAATGAAACCAGATGGACCATCTGACCTAGGCACCGGAAACGAAAACTGCAATCTCAGCCCTGTCGACCCTACAAATTTCTCCTTGCTAACATCTGGGGGCTAGTGCCAAAACTGGGAGAGCTGTCTCACAGACTAGTCAAGCAACATTCTGACATAGTCATCCTCACGGAATCATATCTTACAGATAATGTCCCAGACACCACCATCACCATCTCAGTGTATGTCAGAGGTGACAACACAGTGACGTACAGTTGGGAAGGAGTTGCCCGGGGTGTCCCCAACATCAAATCCGGACCCATATCGTCTCATGGCATAATGTCGAACATAGGCAAGGAAACCTCCTACTGATTACCACGTACTGCCAACCACCAACCCCCCCCACCCTCACCACCACTCAGCTGATGAATCAGTGCTCCTCTAAGTTGAAAATCACTTGGAGGAAGCATTGAGTGTGGCTAGGGTGCGGAATGTACTTTGGGTGGGGGACTTGAATGTTCATCACCAAGAGTGGCTTGATAGCACCACTACAAACCAAGCTGGCTGAGTCCTAAAGGGCATAGCTGTTAGACAGCGTCTGCGGCAGTTGGTGAGGGAAACAAGAGGAAAAAATATACTTGACCTCAGCCTCACCAACCTGCCTGCTACAGATGCATCTGTCCGTGACAGATAGGTAGGAGTGATGACCACATAGACCTTGTGGAGACAAAGTCCCATCTTCACATTGAGGATACTCTCCATCGTGTTGTGTAGCACTACCACCATGCTAAATGGGATGGACTCAAGACTGGGTCTCCATGAGCCGCTGTGGGCCATCAGCAGCAGCAGAATTGTACTCAACCACAATCTGTAATTTCATGGCTTGGCATATCGCCCACTCTGCCATTACTAACAAGCCAGGGTATCAACCCTGTTTCAATGAAGAGTGCAGGAGGGCATGCCAGGAGCAACACCAGGCATACCTAAAAAAAATCGAGCTGTCAACCTGGTGAAGCTACAAGATAGGACTATTTGCGTGCCAGACAACATAAGCAGTAAGTAATTGAAAGAACTAAATGATTCCTCAAACAACGATCTGAGCTCTGCAGTCCTGTCACATCTAGTTGTGACTGTTGGTGGACAATTAAACAACTCACTGGAAAAAGAGGCTCCATAAATATCCCCATCCTTAATGATGGGGGAACTCAGCACATTAACGCAAAAGATAAGGCTAAAGTATTTGCAACAATTTTCAGCCAAAAGTACAGAGTGGATGATCCATCTCGACCTCCTCTGGAGGTCCCTAGCATCACAGAGGCAGTCTTCAGCCATTTTGATTCACACTAATTCTGCAAAGGTCATGGGCCCTGACAATATTCTGGCAGCAGTGCTGAAGACTTGTGCTCTAGAACTTGCTGCACCTCTAGCCAAGCTGTTCCAGTACAGCTACAACACTAGCATCTACCAGCAATGTGGAAAATTGCCCAGGTATGTCCTGTACACAAAAATCAGGACAAATCCAACCCAGTCAATTACCGCCCCATCAGTCTACTCTCGATCATCAGTGAGTAATGGAAGGGGACATCAACAGAGCAATCAAGTGGCACTTGCTTAGCAATAATCTGCTCACTGACACACAGTTTGGGTTCCGCCAGCGCCACTTAGCTCTTGACCTCATTAAAGCCTTGGTTCAAACATGGACAAAAGAGGTGAACTCCAGAGGTAAGGTGACAGTGACTGCCCTTGGCATCAACGCTGCATTTGACCGAGTATGGCATCAAGGAGCCCTAGGAAAACAGGAGTCAATGGGACTCGGGAGAAAACACTCCACTAGTTGGAGTCATGCCTAGCACAAAGGAAGATGTTGTGGTTGTTAGAGGTCAATCATTTCCGTTCCAGGACATCACTGCAGTAGTTCCTCAGGATAGTGTTCTAGGCCCAACCATCTTCAGCTGCTTCATCAATGTCCTTCCTTCTATTATAAGGCCAAAAGTGGGGATTTTCGCTGATGATTGCACAATGTTCAGCACCATTCGAGACTCCTCAGATACTGAAGCAGTCCATGTCCAAATGCAGCAAGACATGGACAATATCTAGGCTTGGGCTGACAAGTGGCAAATAACATTCGCACCACGCAAGTGCAAGGCAACAACCATCTCCAATAAGGGAGAATCTAACCATCGCCCCATGACATTCAATGGCATTACCATCGCTGAATCCTCCATGATCAAAATTCTGAGGGTTACCATTGACCAGAAACTGGAATATCCTTGTAAATACTGTGGCTGCAAGAGCAGGTCAGAGGCTAGGAATCCTGAGGTGAGTAACTCACCTCTTGACTCCCCAAAGCCTGTCCACCATCTACAAAGCACAAGTCAAGAGTGTGATGGAATACTCTCTCCTTTCCTGGATGAGTGCAGCTCCAACAACACTCAAGAAGCTTGACAGCATCCAGGACAAAGCAGCCCACTTGATTACCACCCCAACCACAGACATTCACTCCTTCCACCACCAACTCACAGTGGCAGCAGTGTGTACCATCTACAAGAACTCACCAAGGCTCCATAGACAGCACCTCAAAACCCATGATTGCTATACTATCTAGAAGGACAAGGGCAGAAGACACATGGGAACATCACCTCCTGGAAGTTCCCCTCCCAGCCTCTCACCATCCTGACTTGGAAGTATATTGCTACTCCTTCGTTGTTGCTGGGTCAAGATCCTGGAACTCCTTCCCTAACAGCATTGTGGGTATACCTACACCACATGGACTGCAGCGGTTCAAGAAGGCAGCTCACCACCACCTTCTCAAGGGCAATTAGGGATGGGAAATAAATACTAGCCTTGCCAGTGATGACCACATCCCATAAGCGAATAAAAAAAATTGTTTGGTTGAGGTAACACATCACCTTCCCCACAAATATAACATCACAGATGCAGAAGGCAACAGGCTTCACCTCCATAACTGGCTTCCCACAGGTTCAAGGAGTGGTAGACTGTACCCTTGTCAATATAAGGGAACTAGTGCAGCAGTTGGATAAATTCATGAAGAAGGAATCATTCCGTTCATCAATGTGCAGGTCTTCCTGCACATATGTGCATGCTTCCCCAGCAGCTGCCATGACTCATTCATTCTGAGTCATTCATGCCTGTCACATCTTTTGTAGCCTAGGCCCCAGGTCTGTGGTTGGCTTCTGAGTGACAAAGGTAACCTTTTGCTCTTACCTTTAAGGAGCTGGCTGCTTTCTCCCTTCAGGTGACTGGAGATGGGCTCCAACACTAGCCACTTGCAAATGAGGACCGTCATTGTGTAAGCTATTGGCCTGTTAAAGATATGGGTCAAATGTCTTGACTGCTTGGGAGGAGCACTTCAGGATGTCACCTGCAAGAATTTCAAAGATAGTGGTTGTTTGCTGCATGGGCCTTTATATTGCACGGTGGAGGTGCATTCACATCAAGGGCCAGAGGCTGGCAAAGGAGTCATTTCATCTGAGGACAAGGAGTCAGAGGACAAGGAGGCCGAGGAGGACTCCATTGCTTTAGGTGGAGATGCCACCAAGGAGGAGGGCGACAATGGGAGGCATCCTGAGGAACAGTCCTGAGTATCCATAGCCCGATCCATAAGGATGCCATTATTGCCAGGCACCTCTTAATACAGAGGTGGTTCATCTAAGCAGCCCTAAGGAATTAAATGCACATCCAGCAGCAAGTCCCTGGCAAGCCATCGCCAAGTAAGTGTCCATTAACTTCCTACAAAGTAGCCTGCTTGATTGACACCCCATCCACCATCTTAAACATTCACTCCCTTCAACACCAGTGCACACTGGCAGCAGTGTGTACCTTTACAAGATGCACTGCAGCAACTCCCCAAGGGTCCTTCAACAGCACTTTTCAAGCACTTGACCTCTACCATCTAGAAGGACAAAGGCAGCATTTGATTGGGAACACCACCACCTGCAAGTTCCTTTCCAAGTCACACACCATCCTGACTTGGAAATATATCGCCGTTCCTTCACTGTCACTGGGTCAAAATCCTGGAACTCCCTCCCTATCAGCACTGTGGGTGTACCTACACCTTGTGGACTATAGCAGTTTAAGAAGGCAGCTCACTACCACCTTCTCAAGGGAAATTAAGGATGGGTAATAAATACTGGCCTAGCCAGCAATGAATGCAATCTGTGAATGAATAAATAAAAATTAACATTGGTGCTGCATATCTTCCAGGAGATGTCCATCCCCAACAAGAGAGAATGTCAATGTCAGATGGGGTTAGCGGCTGGGTTACAACAGCCATCTCTTTTGTTATGAGGGTGGCCAAGTTGCTACTATTGATAGAGTTGATCTGCAGATTCCTCTTGGGTGGGAACATTAAGTTTACTTATAATGTACTCAGCAGCAACTACACGTGTGTTTTCAACTCATTCTATCTCAACATTACTAACTATTGAGGTAGCCCATGCTAGTCTCCTATTGGTTACTACGGATCATGTGAGCTTCCTTAACAAGTATTATTCTTAAAGATACATTACACACTAAATAGAGCCATAATTACTACATTCCTCCCTCCTTAACTCGGCTCTACATATTATATTTACAAGTACAAATTTTTCAAGACAGCATACTATTTACACTGGTAAGGAATTTACAAGTTCAGTCTTTCAGGTAGTTTCCTGATGTGTGTGGAATGCTGCAGCTCCACAACTTCAGATACCTTGTCAGGAACCTCCTTTTTCAGAGTTACCTGAACATCAGGTGCTTTGGTGGGCATTTGTAGTCCTGTATCCTCAACTCTTGCAGGAACATTAGACATGTCAGTCCTGGGTTGCATATTCTCCACAGGAAACGCAGACCTAGTCATGACCACCGGTAGAAACAAATCTTGGTGAATTGTCTCTCTCTTCCTTAAATGGTCACATGTTTCCAGATGATCCAGCCTTCCACCTCCATGTGGTAAGATAGAGGTCCAATCACCGCAATAAGTTCACCTGGTAACTACTTTGGTCTTTCTCCGAAGTTCTTCACGTATACCGTCTCTCCCACGGTAAATTTCCTCTCACGACTATGTCAGTCGTGTCTAGCTTCCTGGCTTCCCTGACTCCTTTCCATCTTTCCCTCAAATTTCGGCATTATTAAGCTCAATCTCATCCTGAGATGGCATTTCATCAATAACTTGGCAGATGTGACAGTCCTGTAATGGAAAAGAAAGCGTGCTAACTTGGTTGCTAAATAATCACCAGTTAGCTTTCTCATGCCTGCCTTGAACACTTGAACCACCCTTTTGGCCAATTCATTTGAGGAAGGGTGGTACCGTGCAGTTTTTACGAATGATACCATTGAGGCTGATAAATCGTTGAAGTTCAGTACTCGCAAATGCCATGCCATTATCGGAAACGACTACTTCTGGTAGTCCATGAATGGCAAAACTTTGATGTAGCTTCTTAATTGTAGCGGCTGATTTTGGTGTCTTCACCTCATATATGTTCAACCATTTTGAATGGTCATCGACAAGGAGCAGAAACATTGTTCCCAGGAAAGGTCCAGCGTGGTCAATATGTAAATGTACTCAGGATCTATTTGGCTACTCCCATGGGTGTAATGGAGCTGTCACTGGCAACTTTTGCAGCTGCTGACATTGCACTTGCGATGCCATAGCATACAAGGCTATGGCCCTAGTGCTGGAAAATGGGATTAGAATAGCTAGGTACTTGTTTGACAGGCGCAGACTCGATGAGCTGAATGGCCTTTGTCTGTGCTGTAGACCTCTATGACTCTATGACTGTATGAGAAAAAGAAGGCCAGTCCATCATCTCTTTGGTGTCAAGAAATTTCACCAGTACGTACACAACCGCCATTTTACAATTATTTCAGACCACAAGCCATTGCTAGGATTGTTTATTGAAGACAAGACTATACCACACATAGACTCAGTGAGAATACAACAATGGGCTTTAATTCTGGCAGCATACAGATATAGGCCTAGCAATCAAATTGCAAACACCACTGCACTTAGTCATTTGCCTCTTTAAAAGAATGATGAGCGTGTCCCAGATCCACAGGAACTTGTTTTACCGTTAAATTTCTTAGATTCCTTGCCAGTATGCGCTCGACAGATCAGAGACTGGACAAGTCAGGAGCCAGTCCTATCTCAAGTATGAGAACAAGTGCTGCATGATTGGCCACAGGAGCCCATGAAATAACCAGTCAGGATTGCATCTTATTGTGGGGCTCATGAGTGATAGTTCCTCCAAAGGGAAGGGAGCCACTTTTAATTGAGCTACACAATGCACATCCAGGAATTTCCTTAATGAAGAACATAGCACACAGCTATCTATGGTTGCCTGGGATGGATGGCGAAATGAAGAGTTTAGTGAAACACTGTGTGCAATGTCAGCAACTGCAAAAGTTGCCAGTGACAGCTCCATTACACCCGTGGGAGTAGCCAAGTAGATCCTGAGTACATTTACATATTGACTACGCTGGACCTTTCCTCCCCATCCAACCTTGCCAAACTCCCTTGTGCCTTAACTGGCCTCTAATTTCTATGCCTTCCAGATGCACTTGCTCTCTCTTCTAATTTTGGCTGTGCATCTTCCCCTGTTAAACCTCCTCTTAGGATTCCATCCCCCTGCCAAGTTAGTTTAAACCCTCCCCAACAGCACTAGCAAACCTCCCCACAAGAATGTTGGCCCCATTCCGGTTCAGGTGCAACCCATCCACTTTGTACAGATCCCGCTACCCCCAGAAATGGTCCCAATGTCCCAGAAATCTAAAGCCCTCCCTCCTGCACCGTCTCTCCAGCCACACATTCACCTGGACTAACCTCCTATTTCTGTACTCACTCACGCGTGGCACCTGACATAATCCAGAGATTACTACCTTTGAGGTCCTGTTTTTTAATCTGTTTCCTAGCTCCCTAAATTTTGATTGCAGGACCTCATCCCTCTTTCTACCTATGTCGTTGTAACCAACCTGTACCACGATCTCTGTCTGTTTGGCTTTAGAATGCCCTGGCACCAGGGAGGGAACATACCATCCTGGAGTCATGTCTACGGCCACAGAAATGCCTGACTGTACCCCTTACTACTGAGCCTCCTACCATTGTTGCTCTTCCTTTCTTTTTCCTCCCCCCTGTGCAGCTGAGCCATTCACAGTGCCATGAGCATGGCTGCACTCCCCAGAGGAACCATCACTGTCACTGTTATTCAACACAGAAAAACAGTTCTCGAGCAAGATGCACCCTCAGGAGTTCCTGACTACCCACTTGACACCTTTCTTTTGACTGATGGTCACCCATTCCCTTTCTTTCTGCAGATTCATAAGCTGTGGGGTGATCACGTCTAAAAATGTGCTATCCACAAAACTCTCAGCCTTGCAGATGCACCTCAGTGCCTCCAACTACTGCTCAAGCTCCGAAACTCGGAGCTCAAGTTGCTGACGCTGGTAGCACTTCTTGCACACATGGTCGGTCAGAGCCCAAGGAGCGTCTAGGGCTTTCCACGTGTTGCAGGTGGTACATAACACGGGACTGAGCGCCCTGCCATGCCTCTAGTTGAAAAAGAACCCTTACTTTAAGTTAAATACAGTAAAAAAAAGTTAAATTATTGATGTACTTTAAATAAAAACAAGAAGCCTTACCTTTCTGTAGATTAATCTATTTTAAACTGGAGAAAAACACTTACCCACTACTCACCAATCAGCTCTCATCTTTGTGCTGACATCAATTTTTGAAGCTTCCCCGCACTCGCGCTGGTTCTGATCTTTCCGCCGCTCTCTCACTCTGTCTTGTAATGTTACTCTTGTTATTTTCAACAAGAACTGACTACAGGATACTCTTCCCAGACTGCTTCACTGCGATGCTGACTGCAGGACACTCTTCCCAGACTGCTTCACTGCAATGCTGACTGCAGGACACCCTTCCTAGACTTCTATCTGTGAGTATCCCTTTTCTGATGTGGTGAGCGTTCTTGATACTTAACCTGTTGGCCACTGAGTGCCATCGTCCATCCGATGAGAGAGCACTGCTCCCACTCTGTAGGGAGATGCATCACATGTCAGCACCAATTCTTTTATCTGATCATAATGCAATATTAGATTGGACGAGTGCAACAATTGTTTCACCTTTATGAAAGCTTCTTTCTGGGGCGCCTCCAAGATTAGCGTGGGTTCTTTTTGAGTAGAAAATGAAGGGGGCAGCACTATAGACAAATT
Organism: Carcharodon carcharias; assembly: GCF_017639515.1. Taxonomy (NCBI): domain Eukaryota; kingdom Metazoa; phylum Chordata; class Chondrichthyes; order Lamniformes; family Lamnidae; genus Carcharodon; species Carcharodon carcharias. The sequence continues at coordinate 125,250,872 of NC_054474.1, forward strand.
GGGTAAGAACCACCCATAATATTGACCGTTCCAAGGAATGATTTGAGCTCTGAGATGTTCTTTGGTGCTGGTGCCTCTCTTATGGCTCTCACATTCTCTTCAACCGGGTGGGGGCCCTGTGAATCTACCTGGTGACCCAGATAGATTACCTCCCTCACTGGGAAGGTGCAATTTTCTTTTTTTAGACGGCTCCATCTTGCAAGAAACATTTTAAGACTTCTTCTGAGTTTGCCAAATGCTCTTTTTCAGTGAATCCTATCATCAAACATTGTATAAAAAGAGTACAACCTGGGGCAGTCCCTGCAATAAGATTTCCGTTGTTCTCTGAAAGATGGTGCAAGCTAAGGAGGCAGGAAAAGACAATCATGTATATTGGTACAACACTTTGTGGGTATTAATTGTGACTAATTCCTCGAGATGTTCTCTGACTCTAGTTGTTGATAAGCATGACTTGTGTCAAGCTTCGTGTAGAATGTCCCTCTGTCAGCTTGGCATACAGGTCTTCGATTTTTGGAATGGGGTGCCTATCTAGCTTAGCTACTTTATTAACCATCGGTTTGTGTCCAAATTTGGACACTTCAGCCGGGTTTAAGGTTGGGGACCATGGGTGTTGCCCATTCTGTGAACTGCACAGGTTGTATAATGCCTAGTTTCTCTGGTCTGTCCAGTTAAATGTCGACTTTTTCTTGCAGTGCATATGGCACTGGTCTCGCCTTCATGAAACGAGGGCTTGCTTCCAGATCCATATGAATTTTTGCTTGTAGACCCTGCTTTTTCCCAAGTTCATCCTTGAAGATGGCAGTGTACTTTCAAAGTACATCTGGTAGCCCACTTGCTTTCAACTTGAAAATTTCAGCCCATTCTAACTTAATCTCCTTAATCCAATTTCACCCAAGGAGGCTTGGCTCTTCACCTGCTGCCACCATCAAGCTTTGCCAATTGACTTCCATAGTGGACAGTTTACTTTGTTTATGGCTTTTATTTGAATGTCTTCACCCATGTATGTTTATAGTTTGGCAGCAGTTTCTTCTAAACTTAATTGATGTTCACCATTATTCAGATATCTGAAAGTGTGTTCCTCATTTACTGTAGTGGATGCTCCCGTGTCCACTTCCATTCTAACAGGTTTGCCATTTACTTTCAAAATGTCAAAAAATTGGTTCTGTCTTCCCAAATTTCAGATTAAAGAATGAGTAAATGTCTGAATTTGTTACTTCAGGCTCTTCTACATGTTAGATTTCATTGGGCTTCTTCTTTTATTTACAAGCCTGCTTAAATCTTTCCTTACACTCATTATATGTCCATTACTATGACAATAGTAGCTTTCGATTTTTTTTAAACTGCCAATTGCTAAAAGACTGCTTGTTTCCACCTCAATTGAAATCATTCTTCGCTTTCGCTGCTAAGTTATTTTTCTTTATTCTTCAGTGGCTATTTCTCACTCCTCGGCAGTCTTGCATTTTTGCGCTCTTTTCAACTGGGGATTCCTGCCCAGTATGGAGGACGGCACCATTTTGTGCACCCTGTATGACTTTTGAATTTCTTACTGCACTTTCCATGGCCAGTGCTATCTCTAGCGCCTTCTTGAAATCCAAATTCACTTCAGACAATAATCCTTTCTGAATAGTGTCCTCATTCACACCACACACTAAATGACCTCTGAGCATGCCATTTAGAGAACTCACAATGTTTCGTTAGCTGCTTAAAATTTGTCACGTAGTATGCATTAGTCTCACCTGGGGCTCTAATTCACGAATTAAACTTGAACATCTGCATCATGACTGAGGGCTTTGGTTGGAAATGACCCTTCATGCGGTCCACCAATTCACTGAAATTTTTTGAATCTGGAGCACTGGGTGCCATCAAACTTCAAATAAAATTGTAGGTATTGCTCCCACAAGTACTCAAGAGGATTGCTCACCTCTTCTCTGCCCCGTAATCTCGTTCGCTTGAAAAAAGAATGTGAGGCATTCTATGTAATGAGACCAATCAACTGTGGCTGGTTCAAAAGGAACAATTCTCCAAAATTGCGGCATTTTGAGAGGAGATAACTTCTTCAATTCTTACGGAGCTTGCTACTTACAATCGCTGGACAAGGTATAGTGCCAATTTCTTTCTAACTTGTTTTCTTCTGTTCAATTCTGTTTTATCCTCGTCACCAGTTTGTTGTGAGGGTGGCCGAGTTGCTACTATTGATTGAGTTGATCTGCAGACACTTCTTGTGTAGAAACGTTAAATTTATTTAGAATGTGCACAGCAGCAATTACACGTGTACTTTCAACTTCAACTCTATCTCTACACTGAGTCCTGAGGTAGCCCATGCTACTCTCCTATTGGTTACCACAGATCATGTGATCTTCCTTAACAAGCATTATTCTTAAAGGTACATTACACACGAAATAAAACCATAATTACTACACCTTCCAGCGACCGTTGTGCCACCAGCAAGAATGTCTTGTTATGGGTACGCAACTCCTCACACGGTCCATGGAGTTCAGCACTAATACTCTGAATGGACTGCTTCAGGCTACTGAGTGAGCCATGAACCCATTACATGACTTCATGCTGCTCCTGCATGCACTTGATGTGATGCTCTATGTGCTTCTCCATGAGATTGGCCATTCTCTCATGGATGGAGCTCATGCAGTTGAGCTCCCGAGACATGATCAAGTTCATCACCGTGATGGACTCCTCCACTCATAGTTCATGAGCTTGCATCAGGGGACTCTGCCAGATGTCCATAATGCTGCTGCTGCTCCAAATACTGAGGCCACTGAGTGACTCTTGAGGCTTGACCACAACTGGAGGATCATCATAACTACTCTCCTTCCTCTGTGGGTAACCATGCACACTGTCTCAGACACCTCCTCCTGCACTCTGGTGCAGTGCCCATCACTCCAAGCCACTGACTATAAATGATTGCAATATCCCTCCCATATGCCAGTATTTGTGTTGGCAGAATGTAGGCTGCTCAGATGTGATGATCATTTCTTGGACATCTCTTCCTCCTCTTGATGCCTGATGGTTGACTCAGCTGGGGAGCGGGGGGGTGGGGGGGGGTGATGCTGGGGGTCAGCAAATGCAATGGGATCTGTGTGAGACACAGCAGGAGGTAATTAGAGTAAGACTTGAACATTTTGAGAGAATGCATGGCTCGAGGTCAGTGCCATCATCCATGTTAGCAGAGTTGCTCAGCATTGTGTAAAGCACTTAGTCCATTTCGAAAACTGTATTTTTCATTCTAAACTTAAGAAAACAGTGCTTTGGAACTTCTAAGAGTCATGATCTGAATTGATTTAAATGTTCACAGCCCTTTAAAATAATAAAAAAAAGCTCTGTAGCTTTCCCTTAGAGAGAAAAAAACCACATCTGTTCCTCTCTGCATTAATTGACAGGCCATCTGGTGTAACTCTTTTGAGTACAAACACGTTTCCATCTGTTTCAGATGAAGTTATATTGTTTCATAGTTTGCCATTGTGAGATTTGAACTCTTGATCTTGGGGTTATAAGCCCAGTACCATAACCACTTGGCTATTTAGGCCAATCCTGGCCATCTGGTGTGGATTAGAAAGAACAGGGCCATCAGCTTTTGTAATTTCAATAGCCTTCACTGTCAGTGAGCTGTAATTGTTTGGTAAGTCAGCTGACCCCATTATGTTTGGCTGCATTTCAAAAGTGACAGAACCACTTATCTCAGCAGGGGTTTGCAGTTTGATAATTTTAAAAAAGTCATTAAAGGATTATTTGTCTTTGACGTCGATTCTGAATAGATGTTTGTTTTTACAATAGATTGATCACTTGAGGGGATTTAATTTTTTTTGAGTGGATTTTTTTGAAAGATTTTTTTCCAATATGCAGTGTGTTTGAATGACAGCTCTATTAAATTGTTAGAAGTTTAATTTGTTTAATGTCCATTTTAAAGTCATGGCTCCTGAGGTCAACCCATACTGGGGGCATGGGGTTGAGTGGGGATGAAGGTTTAAAGACATTCATCACTTCAACTAGGCTGATGTCTCAGTAAATAGAGGAGGGTGTTCTAGCCTGCTGGCCTTGCCACCTGCCCATTGCCACCTCGAGGCTGCTTACAGAGGTGATGGACCCAACTCCATCCTGTCCCTGCCTCTTGAAAATACAGTGGGTCTGCCAAGTCAGAAAGTTTCCCAACTCAACCTACCTGTCTCCTTCATGAAAATCCAGCTTCTAATGTTCACTCTCCAAACTAAAGAAAGAAATTCCATTTATGTAGCACCTTTCATGACCTCAATATGTCCCAAAGTGCTTTTAACCCATTGGGCTGAATCTTACCTATGCCAGGTAGGCTGGGCAGGAGCAGGTGGGGGCGGGCGTGGAGATGATTGCCGCCCGTGATCAACTGTGCGCCTCCATTTTACATGGGCGGGCCAATTAAGGCCTGCCCAGCATAATACGTGTTCTGTTGTGCTTAGCGCTACCTGTGTGGACCACAGGAGGAGGGAGAGTCGGAGCCTGCGCTCTTTCACGCATGCACGTGAAAGAGCACAGTAATCGCCCTGAGGCACGGAACTGCCTCAGGGAGATTAAGTTCATAATAAAACTTTTGAATAAAGAAGTTAAAAATTATTTAAATATGTCCCCACATGTGACAGTGTCACAAGAGCTGGGACATGTTTGTGAATTATGCAAAACTTAATTAATTATTTTATGAAACCTTTAGGAAACCTCATCCCACCCGTGGGTGAGGTTTCCTGAAAAATGCGAAGGCTGCTTGGGCTGTTCGCCTGCCCGCCAACCTTAAGGTTGGACGGGCAGCATGGTTAACTACTTTAATTACTTTTTAAATGGCCTTAATAGGCTGTTGACAGTTCGGTTTCCTCTGGCGTGTGCCCGAAATGTCAAAACGACGTGCGATGACATTGGGAAGCACACCCGACGTCACTGCACATCGGCATGTCGGGCCTGCCCCCGCACGCCGACGGCAATATTCTGGCCATTAAGTACTTTTGAACTGTCATAAAGTGGGAAATGTGGCAGTCAATTTGTACATGTCAAGGCACCACAAACATCAATGTGATAGTAACCATAAAATCTCTTTTTTTAAGTGATGTTGAGGGATAAATATTGGCCAAATCCTAGAGAAAATTCCCTGGTCTTTTGCTAGATAGTGCTATGGGATCTCTTGCATCCATATGAAAGGGCAAACAGGGCCTCAGTTTAATGTCTCACTCCCTCACAACTGTAGTGTCAACCTGGATTATGTGCTGAAGTTTCTAAAGTGTTATTTGAGCCCATGATTTTCTAACTCCGAGACTGTAGTGTTATAACTCAGTCACATCTGATACCTCTTTTAATGCAAATAAAATATGCCAAGGCAAAAGGGTACATCGACATGCAAAGCACTAAAGTCTCTGGAGTGGGTCCTGAATATATGGCCTTCTGCCTGAAAGATGAGAATACTACCACTGAACCAAGCCTGGCATCAGAATAATTCAGATCAAGGACTCAGTATAGAATTCATGGTGTGAGTCTTCATTTGGGGGCACAGAACATTGAAGTTGCATACAACAAGTTCCCTAATGAAAGTGTGGAGGTTACCGGATTAAAATCAAAAGCATAACAACCCTTCAGCAGTCTGTACAAGAAAAGTTTCCTCTTTATCTGCAGAACAAACAGAGTGTACTTGCGCTCCATGGAATGCGGTTCTGTTATGATATTTGGCTTGTTTCACATCTTGCCAATTTAGTAAACAAGCTCCTGTAGGCAAATCCTGTTTAAGGATGTCTAAATCAAACTAACAAAACCATGGCTCAACACTGATTCCAGTGTAACTGCAGTACCTTTCAACATGCTCCCTCATTGGAAATCAATTTCCATTCTTTGCCGCTTTGCCAGCATCAACATTCACAGGTCAGGTACAGCTCAGGTTAGATACAGATTAAAGTTCCTTCCACAATGTCCCACTGCTAGGGCAGGTACAGCACAAGTTACAAAATAAAGTACAGGTACAAAGTAAAACTTCTTCTACACTATCCTGTCAAAAACTACCAGGTCAGGTGCAGCGCAGGTTATATGTTAAGCTTCTTCTACACTGTCACATTAAATACTGCCAGGGCAGGTACATGACCAGTTGGTTACAGAGTAAAGCTCCATCTATTCTGCCCTATCAAACATTCCCAGAGCAAATACAACACGTGTTAGATGCAGGTTGAAGCTTCCTGTACACCATCCCTTCAAACACTCCCAGGACAGGTATAGTGTGGACTGGATAAAGTGGAACATGGGTACAGTAAGCCATTCAACACTTCAAGCCTGTCCTGAATGAAATTATGGCTGACTTGTATCCTAATTCCAATTGCTTGCCTTGGCTCCTTTAATGCCTTTTGCTAGAAAACATCTATCAATCTCAGATTTAAAATTATTAATTGAGCTAGCATTGGCTGCTTTTTGTGGGAGAGAGTTCTGCACTCATAACAGCTTCTGCGTGAAGAAGCGTTCCTGAATGACCTAGCTCTGACTTTCAGGTTATGTCCCCTTGTCTCCCCATCAGCAGAAAAAGTCTCTATCTACCCTATCAATTCCTTTCAAAATCCTAAATATTTCAATCAAACTATCCCATGTCCTTTTACATTCCAAGGAACACAAGCCTAGTTTATGTAACCTTTAACTTATGATCTAACTTTAGAAGCCCTGGTAATATTCTGGAAAACCTGTGCTGTGCTTCTTCCAAGGACTTTCTGAGGTGTAGTGCCTAGAACTGTACTTAGTACCTAACTGTGGCCTAACTAGGCTTATAAAGCTGTTGCGAAATTTCACTTTATATTTTAGACTTGTTACTACAAAAGCTAACATCACATTAGCCTTTTAGATTTTTTTTGTACCTTATTACTATATTTTATATGGCTGAAAAAAGAGACATGTTGCTGAAGCTTTTCATCTTGCACTCATAAGGACAAACACAAGAATGCCAAATTTCAGAAGATCACAATAATTTATACAACAGGTGGGAAGGGTACTGAAATCTGCACCCTTTTCTTCTGTAGTATAAATTATGGCGATTGTTTGAAATTTGGCATTCTTGCAATTGTCCTGATAAGTGCAAGATGAGAAGCTTCAGCAACATGTCTTCTATTCAGCAATATTCAAGTTCTGTACCACCAGTTGACTGTTACCATATTTTAGTGATATGTACATGGACTCCTTTTTTTCATTTGTTCTTAGGATGTGAGAGTCACTGGCAAGACCAGCATTTATTATCCATCCCTATTTTCCTTTTATTAGGTGGTGGTAAGCCACTTTCTTGAACCACTGTAGTCCATGTGGTTTTGGTACACCCACAACGCTTTTTATGTAGCAGCTTGATATAACTGAGTGGCTTGCTACAGCATTTCAGAAAGCAGTTAAGAATCAACAACACTACTGTGGATGGAGTCACATGTAGGGCAGACCAAGTAAGGACAACAGCATGATGTTTTACAACAACCTAGTGGTTTCATGATTTTTTTTAATGAGCCTCACATTTTATTCCAGATTGATCAATTAATTAAATTTAACTTGCACCATCTGCTGTATTGGGATTTGAACTCATGTCTCCAAAGTATTAGTCCATGTTTTGGGTTAGTCCAGTAACATTACCACTATGCTACTGTCTAATTCGATTTAAGCCTCTACTGTTAGGTTATCACCAGTTAGAAAATACTTGGACTTAACATCCTTCTTGAAACAAAAAAGGATATCTGCTTTGAAATCCATCTACTGCATATTTTGCCCACTCACTTAATCTAACAATGTCTCTTTGTAGTTTTAAGCTCCCGTCTTTACTATTTGTTATGTTTTCAATCTTTTATCATCATGAAACTTAGTTATATGTCTCTTTATTGGGTTATTTAAATCATCAATAAATATTATAAATAGTTGAGGTCCCAGCAAAGATCCTCTTAGGTCAATTCAAGTACAAATCCATTATCCAATCACCTAACCAGGTCAATAACTAGCCATCAATTCCATGAGATTTAGATTTGGTTAACAGTCTCTTATGTAGGACCTCATTGAGCATCTTCCGCAAGTCCACATAAACCACATCCATAGATATTCCTATGCCAACTACTTCAGTTATTTCCTCAGAGCATTTAGTTAGTTAGGTTCATTCATCATGGCCTACCTGTTATATATCCATGTGGGCTCTCTAATCAGCTCAAATTTCTTGAAGTGTTCAGCTACTATATCCTTAATTATAGATTTCACTAAATTCCCCATAACAGATGTTACACAAACAGGTCTATAATTTCCTGGCTTTCCTCTCTTACTTTTTTGAAATCATGTGGTTATATTTTCCAACCTAAAGAGACAAATCTTGAATTGATAAACTTTTGAACATTATGGCTAAAGTATTTGTAATTTCCTCATCAATTTCATTTGAAATTCTGAGTGGAATCCATTAGTCTTTAGTGCCATTATTTTTCTAATTCTGTTTTATTGCTTATGTTAACTTTAGTGAGTTCCAGTCCTTGATTCATTATTAGTTTCCCAGGAATGTCAGGAATATTATCCTCTTCCTCTCCTATTGAGACTGTCGCAGAGGGGAAATCTTAACATGGATGAACATGTTGATTTGGGTGCGGTTTGAGGTGAAATCCAGGAAAAATGCAAGAGCATTAGGTGACTGACTTGAACCCACCGACTTCTGCATTTCACTCCAGTTGGTTAGGCAGCGTGTGTGCAATGCCCTGGGGAGAGGTATGTTGGCAATTTCAATATGTTAACCTCTCTTCAATATGTTAATCACTCAATTAGAGTGAAACTGAAGTGTGTTTTGCAGTTTGACGTTGTCTCCATGGCTTCCAGGCTACCTGGAATTCGCCAGTGAAAGCAAGATGAAAAGATTGCAGCAATTGAGAGGCTTGAAGCCGTGACTGGGAAAGATGCCAATAAATACTCACAGCTGCTTCTTTCTTGCTTGTTGTGAAGGTGCTTGTTGACAGTACTTGTGCTGAGAGGTCACATTGGTGGGTACTTTCTTTGGAGGGGTCATTAACAATTGGAGATTTAGATCTGATCTGCACTTTGATCTATCATACCAGCATGGGTGCTGCTTATGCTATGTTACTTTGGATTTCTGATGAGGACCAAAATGACCAGCTGCAGTAGGAACAATAATACCTGTAACAATAGCAGTAGTAGTGGCACCTGCTCCAGTAAGAGCCTTCTGCTCACAGATCTGCAGCTCCACAGGAGAGAGAGAATCAGCAGAGAGGTACAGCTCAGAGGAGGCCATACCCAGCACTCAAGGTCTACAGGCAGAGGATAAGCTTCCTCGACATGTCTGAACACCAGCACCTCAGGGTGTAATGTCAGGTGCTGGAAGACATTTGCAGCCAACTGGAACAAAATCTGCTTAAAGCTGGACCTGGTGGCCACATTTTACCAGTGATTGTCAAAGTCACCGCCTCCCTCAATTTCCAGAGCTTTGCCAGAGACATTTGCTGAATATCTCAGTTGGCCACAAACAAATCCATAAGACTGGCAACTGATGGCTAGTTTACCAGGGCCACCAATTATGTCAACTTTGCCTGTGGTAAGACTAGTCAGGATGAGTGGGGAATCAGGTTTAAAGCTCTGGCTGACTTCCCACAGTTACAGGGAGTCATCGACTGCATGGATGTAGCAATTAAGGCACCCATAGATCACTCAGGTGTATTTGTCACCTACAAAGGTTTCAATTTCATCATTGTGCAGCTGGTGTTCAACCACAGAAAGGAACTTTCGCAGGTTGTGCAAGAGATCACCCTCCCTGATCTCTTATAGATTGAGTTGGCAGGGGGGAGGAAACTTGGCAGATGGAGTTTAATGGAGGAAAGTGTCAGCTCATGCACTTTGGTAGGAAGAATCAGAAGGCACACTATTATTTTAATGGAGAGAGACTCAAAAAAGGTGCAGCACAGAGGAATCTGGGTGCTCTTGCGCATGAAACACAAAGTTAGCATGCAGGTAACTGCAAGTAATTAAAAAGGCAATTGGAATTTTGGCCTGTATTGCTAGGGGGTTGGAGTTTAAAAATAGGGACGTCTTGTTATAACTGTACAGCATGTTGGTGAGGCCACACCTGGAGTATTGTGTACAGTTTTGATCCCCGTATTTAAGAAGGGATATACTGGCATTGGAGGCAGTTCAAAAGAGATTCACTAGGCTGATTCCTGGGATGAAGGGGTTGACTTATCAAGAACAGCTGAATAGGTTAGGCCTTTATTCATTAGAGTTTAGAAGAATGAGGGACGATCTTATTGAAACGTACAAGATCCTGAGGGGGCTTGACAGGATGTTGAGAAGATGTTTCCACTAGTGGGGGAATCTCGAACTAGGGGACATAGTTACAGAATAAGAGAACACTCATTTAAAACTGAGGTGCAAAGAAATTTCTTCTCTAAGAGGGTAGTGAATGCCTGGAATTCTCTACCCCAGAGAGTTGTGGAGGCTAGATCACTGAAAGTATTTAAAGAGGTAGATAGATTTTTGAAAGATTGGGGAGTTGAGGGCTATTAGCAGCTGGCATGAAAGAGGAGTTGAGGCCTGGGGCAGATCGGCCATGATCTTATTGAATGGCGGGGCAGGCTTGAGGGGCCAAATGGCCTACTCCTGCTCCTATTTCTTATGTTCCTATGTTCTTCACAGTTATCGGCTGGCTAATCAGAGACAGGGATAACCACTTAAAATTTGGCTGATGACATCTTTCAGAAATTCAAGGAATGAGGCCTATGAGTACCATATGATCACTAGATGAAGATGCGCTTTAGGTGCTAGGAAAGATTTGGAGACGTCTTTCAGTACAGACCAGTCAGGGTCTCCAAAATGCACCATTCTTTGTTGCTGGCTGGCAAGCAGCTTCTTCAATTGTAGCATGACAAATGGGAAGACATGGATTGATAGCAAGCAATGAGGAGTGTCAAAGGAAGGCGTGGTTGTTTGCAAGATTGCTTTACATTAATGGATTTGAGGGTTGTGAGGGAAGGGAGTGTGGGGAAGTGGCTTTTGCATGTGGTTATTAGATGGGTACTTTTGTGGAACCTAAGTGAATCTTGCAATAATGTAGATATCCCAGGCAGCTAAGTGGGCCACTGGTGGTGCATTGCCCTCAATGGCCATGGTGTGATACGCTCTGTACAACATTGTGCAGCAGTGAGGTTTGGATTATGGGAGGACAATTCTAAGGAAGAAGAGAAAGATGAGGAAGAGAAAGAGGAAACAGAAGGTGATGAAGGTGGGTAGTACTTGAAATCAACATTAATGTTGTTTCCTCCCAAACAGCTGGTCGATGTTAAGAGAGGACACTAAACACCAGAATGCTGTGTGGCCTCTTTTAAGAGTGTTAGTAAGTTTTAAAGTGGCAGTTGGTCCCTTAACAAGCTTCTGGACAGCCATTCCTAGTGCAGGCTTCAACCCCCACACCAGATGGTATCCTTGCATTAAACGCAGGCTAAATCAGTGTTTCAGTTCACGATTCTATCTTTGCCCTAATTTGCTTGTTTGGCATGTTGATTCAGGGCTATAAAAACAGATTATGCCTACCTTACTCCTGCATTAAATGCAGTTAAATCCAATGGGTATATAATCAGTTTTGTAAGATATGTTCTACACACACAAAGGTTGTCTATAAACAGTGAATTAAACAAAACTAATTTATGAGTCTTTTTCCCACAGTCTGTTTTATTACTTAGCCAGTGGCAGTGCTGACTTGCAAACAGAAAACCTGGAGTAAAAGCACAGATAGGGATATTAGTCTTATTGAATACACTACTGTTTTAACTGAAGTTTGACATTGGATATTGCACAGTGTACCACAAACTGGAATACTGAGAAGTATGATTTTTTTGGATCTTGGAACTTGATAATATGAGAATGAGTAGGAAAGTGTCTGGTCCATCTGGAATCTACATTTGCCTGATTCAAATTATAAATAATAGGAGTTAGTAGACAGTACTCGGCTCATTGGAATTCTATGCAATAAAGAAGAAAGCATTTACATTTATATAACTCCTTGTAATTTTTTAGAAACATTCAAAAGCACTTTGCATTCAGACAATTATTTGAGAGTGCAGACATTTTTGTTAGGCAGGAGAATAAATAAGAACTGCTCCTTTTCCATACAGTTGAATGTCTTGTATTTCTATAACTCCATTCATGTCCTCAGGACATCGCAGAGTATTTTACAGCCAATGAAATACTTTGGAAGTACTGTTATAACGTAGAAAATGCTGCATCCAATTTGTGCACAGCAATGCCTCGCAAACAGCAATGAGACAATGACTAAATTATTTGTTGTAGGTGTTGGTTGAGGGATAAATGTTGGCCAGAACACTGGGGAGAACTTCCATGCTTTCCTTCTAATGGTGTTAAGGGATCTTTCGCCTGAGAGAGAATTGGGTTAAATTTTATCTAAAAGACAGCACCTCCAATTTCCTTAGTACTGCACTGAAGTGTTAGTTCTGTACAGAAGTCAGGGCTTGAATCACAATCTTTTGAATCAAAGGTGACTGTGAAAAATTGATTTTTTAAAATATATTTTTGCGGAATATTGTGTTATTCTGTGGAAAATACTGTGTGTGGTGTGTGTGTGTGTGATTTAATTAAGCTGGGCAGAACTTAATAGGAGCCAGGTTGTCTGGGGGTCAGTGGGGGTTAAAACAGGAAAAGGATAGAGATGTTAGGTTTGAGGTACAAATGAATACTTGCATTTTTAGATAAGTTGAGAGTTTGTTTGAAATCAAAGGGAAGTCAGGGGTGACTAGAAACACGTTTGCATCTTTCAGTTGGTCCATAGGTAAATAGAAGTGGGGATATTATATTTTATTGACTGGAAAGCAAAGACAAGATGGAAACATGAAAGATCTTATATTTGGAAGGATTTGAGTTTCAAAGAGTTCTGAGATGAAAGGGACAGCATGGTATTTTAGTGCTGGAGCTGTGAGATATAGCAGCTGGCGCTATAACTGGAGCTATGGACTGAGAAATGATGCAGTTTGAATCAACCATCCTGTCAAGCCAGTAAAGTCTTTGGCTGCAAAAAGCAGTTTTATTCTTAAGTTTGAATTTTCACACCGTGGTGGAAGAGAACTATAGATCATGTGGTATGCCTTTATTGAAGCTACAGCAGTTTTCCCTGGGTAATAATACTGGATTTTTTATAGTTAGACATCTATAAGGGAGTGTTGCTTGGATGGTGTTTACTTGTGGGTCTGACCAAATAGAGAGTCTTTTTGGGGAAATATTTTTTAAGATTAAGCTTAACTGTGTAACTGTAATCTTGTGTGCTTAGTTTTCTTTCATTTCTTTTAAGGACTAGATTAAGAGTGGGGATGAATATTATAAATGTTGAACTCCTGTTGGTGAGGGTTGGAGATATGAATGTTCTGTTAAGTAATGAATCAGGCTGATGACATTAGTAATATTAACAGAGAGTTGTTCAGAGCATTAGTGAGAAAATGAACTGTGGGATAATGGTAGCATAGCCCAATTGGGAAAAGAAGGAGATCATCTAGCTTTTTGGGCCTGCTATGCCATTCAATTAGATCTGCATCCAACTTCATATGTTTTATTCTCTCATGGGATGTGGATGTTGCTGGCAAGGTCAGCAGTTGTTGCCCATCCCTGTTTGCCCTTGAGCTGAATGGCGTTTACTTTATCAAATCCTTTTAACATTTTAAACACTTCAATCAGAATATTCCTCAATCTTCTACATTCAAGATAATAGAGAACAAGTTTATGCCACCTGTCCCCATAATTTATGCCTGGTATCGTTCCCATGAGCAAAAACAGAAATACCTGGAAAAACTCAGCAGGTCTGGCAGCATCGGTGTAGAAGAACAAAGTTGACCTTTCGAGTCCTCATGACCCTTCAACAGAACTAAATAGAAATAGGAAAGGGGTGAAATATAAGCTGGTTTAGGGTGGGGGTGGGGGGGGGGGGGCGGAAAGAGAAGGGGTGGGGAGGTTGTTGGGACAAGCAAGCAGTGATAGGTGGAGATAACCAAAAGATGTCACAGACAAAAGAACGAAGAGGTGTTGAAGATGGTGACATTATCTAAAAGAATGTGCTAATTAAGATTGGAGAGCAGGACGAGCAAGGTAGCTCTAGTGGGGGTGGGGTGAAATAAACCGTGGGTGGAATACATTTAAAAATAATGGAAATAGATGGGAAAAGAAAAATCTATATAAATTATTGGAAAAAGCATAAAGGAGGGGGAAGAAACAAAAAGGGGGTACGGATGGAGGAGGAAGTTCAAGATCTAAAGTTGTTGAACTCAATATTCAGTCAGGAAGGCTGTAAAGTGCCCAGTCGGAAGATGAGGTGCTGTTCTCCCGCCATGCTGACACCTCACCACTTCCTCATGCCAGGTGCCATACTTAAAATGCAGCTGTGTGCAAACTCCTTAATGCTTCTAGCCCAGGACAGCTGCACAGAAGACATGGCCCTGAAAGGCAAGAAGACTGCAGCCCCATGATTTAGTGACATGTCCCTGGAAAACCTTTTGGATGCCATGGAAGCTCACCGTGATGTCCTTTACCTTTGCTGTGGCCACAGGAGTGACAACAACATCACCAATCCAGCTTGGGAGTTGGTGGCAGTAGTAGTCAGTTCCAATACCCATCAAAAGAGGACAGCCACCCAGTGCCGAAAAAGGATGAATGATCTCCTCCGTTCCACCAGCATAAGTCACTCTTCTCAACTCACACACTCACAAACCCATCACACATTCACAGAGATCTCACTCACTGCCAGTTCAAGGGACATCAGCATTCATTATCTCACACACACCTTCATGGTCCTCATCTCATCCATGGCACCACTCACCACCCACACAGGCCAGGCATTCTTACCATCTGGCCCGACAGGCATCCTGCTTACTCTCTATCTATATTCATGCAGGACAAGCTGGCACACAACAAGAGGGAGAAGGTGCAGACTGGTAGAGGAATGCCTGACATCAAGGTTCTAAGAAACTTTGAAAATAGAGTCATACAACTGGCTGGCAAGGATCTGGACTGTTCCTGTGCTGATGGTGAGGTCAGTGGTGCTCAATCAAGTGAGGATCCAGCAGTGCAACATCCATCAGACAGCCATGCTGTGAGTGAAGTGTCCTGTTTCACTGCCATGCACTAACTATCTCTTTTTGCTTTCACAAGCACATCAGGGAAACAACCGAGGGAGTCTATGACCCAGGTGCTCGACTCAAGCCCCAGAGACATCTTGGAAAAGGGATCTGCTGAAACCCTAATTGAAGACCTGTCACAGCGCTCATCCATACCCTGCACCAGTGAAGAAAAACACACCTTGGTGGGACCTTGTTCGAGAGTAGTCTCAGGGTCACAATCTGGTGAGCACATCGCACTGTCTGATCTGCTGCAAACGGCGGCGGCAGGGACTTCCCTGGTTTATGGCATTCGGAGAACTGCTGGAGGCCCGAAATCTGCTGTGTCTTGAGTCAAATGATGAGCCTCTGGACTCGGTCATACCTCAGTTGCTGGAGCTGCAAAGACAAGCCCAGGAACATCAGGAAGGGATGTCCACTGCATTCCTCAGACTACAAGGCACGATGGAGGAATCTGTCCGCCTTCAGGCTGAGGTGATAGTTCCAGCATGATAATGCATCGAGTCAACACTGGTAGAACGACAGCAGCCAGGGAGACCTTGGTCCAGGACATCGCTCCTGCACTGCTGGGCAGGTTGAACTCCATCGCTGAGCCAAAGTTGGCCAACAACAATGTCAATGCGAGATGGGTACAGGCAGCTCAATCTCATTCCAGCTTCCCTGTCCCCTCAAAGAGTTAGCCAGGGGCCCTCGAACACCTCTAGGGAGGAGGATCAGCAGGTGCACACCCCAGGGCCATCCACCCAGGTGACTCCGGGAGTATCTAGCTCATCCAACTCCCCTCTTCCTATGACCCCAGCAGCTCCAAGTGCACAGGCTGAGGAGGGTGCCATTCCCTCAAGGCCTCAGACCTCCAGAGGACACCCATCAAGGTCATCACAGACAGAGCATAGCAGTCAGAAGGCTGCCTCCACCTCCACTGTGGATGTCGGGGGTTTGGAAGGTTAAGAAGATGTAACTCTTTCGAGTTAAAACCAATTAAACCAAATTAACAAAATTGGGATAACTCAGGCACAGCCCCTAATTCAGGTCAGCTGTAAAACCAAGAACAAAGTTTAAAGGAAACTTGCAAACTTTAAATTAAAATGTGATTAAAGCGGTCAACAAAACACCCCAGTCCCTGCGGTGCCCACCAAGCACGGAAGGCCTCGAGAGTGCCAGCGTGCTCCCTCTTCAAGGACATCCGGCCGCGAATGTAGCCACGGAGTTAAGAAGATGTAGTTGCACAGCCCGGGCACAGGTGGTAATTACATGTACATAATGTTCACTATTGTAAATAAACTCCCAAGAATGTCTCCCTGCCTATGGATTCTTGTTATGATGAGCAGTGTTCATGTCACTCAGATGTGAAACTTTGGTTCCCCCACAAGATAAAGGCAGGTGTCTCAGTCCAGGGCCTCTTCCCTGTGCAGTATAATCTTCTGTCCAAAGTGATGGTCCGCTTCACACTCACCGGACACATTGGTGATGCCTGCACCTCGATGGTGCTTGTCATTGCTGCTAGACTGTCATGAGCAGGCATCACAGAGTTCCGTTATTCTCTGTGCACTCTCAGCACCTTTGAGGTGAGGCTGGCCCCCTATCTCTTCAGCATCTGTGACCGGTGACACTGTGCTCCTGAAGGCACCAGGTGCTGAAGGCGGGCAAAAGGATCAGGTGCATTTAAAGTTTCATGGCTGCGTCCCCATGATATCACTCCGATCACAGAGCACAAGTGAGCTGCCCTCAGCCAGACAAGAGTCAGACATTCACAGAGGCAATGTGAAGATCTATGGAATGTCCTCACTGCATGTTGTCATCATCCTCCTGGAATCTAACAACTATTAGCCCCTCCACTGCGTCCCCATGACAGTAGCCTTATCACAGAGGATTATGGGTGCTGCACTAAGCCAGACTGGAGTCAAACATTCACAGATGCAATGTGGAGATCTATAGTGTCCCCTCACTGCATATTGTCATCATCACCCACAAATCTAGCAGCAATTAAGGCCTCCTGAGCACGCCTTCTGCGTCTTATCGCCGGCATCCTCATCTTTGAGGACCTCCTCAATTTCATCCCTGTCAACATCTTCCTCATTGGAGGAGACGTCCAGCTCTTCTATCTTCTCCTGAGCCAACTCCTCTCCCCATTACAGCACCAGGTTGTAAGAGGCACAGCAGGCATGACACTATGGACTGTATTGCAGGGCTCCACCAGACCAGTCCAGGCATCAGAACCTCATCTTCAACATTCCAATGGCTTGCTCCACCAAAGTGGGAGTTACAGCATGAGCCTCATTGTACCTTCTCTCTACTGCAGTCTGAGGCTGCCGCACAGGTGTCCTCAGCCACGTCCTCTGCTGGTGGCCCTTATCCCTGAGGAGCCAACCCTGCAGCCCCTGTAGACCCTGGAAGATGATTTGAAGGATTTGAGACCTGCTAAGGATGCAGGAGTCATGGACACTCCCTGGGAATCATCCACAGACGTGCAGGATGCATTTGTGGTGGTCGCACACCAGCTGCACATTCAGCAAGTGGAAGCTCTTGTGGTCGACATAGTTAACTGCTTGTTGCCACTGAGATCTGAGTGCCACATGAGTGCAGTCGATGGCATCCTGCACCTGTGGAAAACCTGATATATGGGCAAATCCAGTGCTCTTCCTGATAGCGGGTGAAATGCACAAAGTTGTGTGCCTTCGTGAAGATGGCATCCGTGACCTCATGGATGCCATTGTGGGTGGAGGCTTGTGATATCCCACCGCGGTCACTTTCATGGCCACTGGCATTGAACACCCCCCATGTCCCTGTGGCACCAAATCCTGCAGCAGGTGGCAGATGTGACTGACCAGTTCCCTAGACATGCGCAGTCTTTGGCGACACTGGTTCTTGGTAATCTGCAGGAATGAAAGGCGTTGTCTATAGACCCTGGGTCTAGCTAGGCACTGACCTGCAATGGCTCACTGTAGCTCTGCAGCAGCATATGCAGGAGACACAGCCGCCCGTTCTTCCTGAGGGTGCTGCTCCTCCTTCTGTCCAGCCAGGCACCTCCGTTGCTCTCTTCTCCTTCGTCTCCACTCTCTGTATGCCATGAGGCATACAGCTAGTTCACCAGGCTCCATGATCCTGATGTTGTGCTCCTGCAGGATGATAGAGAGAGGTGGGTAGATTAGTTTGGGTGTACCAAGAACCTCTCTTAGTTAAGTCTGAAGGCGCCTTAATGCATCCCAGAGTGTGCTGGCAACCATTTGGATGGCCAGAGTTTAGTGTGCTGCATGGCTGCCCCAAAACCCCACCCACTACCACTCCACTCCAACTACCGATTGGTGGCAGCTTTGTCTACCGGACAGCATGCTGTGCTCTCAGCTCAGACTCAGGCCGCTATTAGCTTGAACCATGGGGAAGACTGGTCTAAATGTGAATGATGACATTGCAAGGGGTTGTGAGTGGCTCCACTGGTGACTGCTCCATGGCCAGCTTTCACAAGGAGATTATACGATATGCCCAGTCAACCAATTGTTCTGCAGTCCACTAAAACACTCATCAGTTTTCAGTCTATGCCTGAGGGGTGAAAAGCTCTGGAGCATTTTTTTTATTCATTCAGGAGATGTGGGCTTCACTGACTAGGCCAACATTTATTGCCCATCCCCAATTGCTCTTGAGAAGGTGGTGGTGTACTGCCTTTTTGAACCACTGCATGTGGTCTAGGTTCACCCACAGTGATGTTAGAGAGGGTGTTCCAGGATTTTGACTCAGTGACAGTGTAGAAACAGCGATATATTTCCAAGTCAGGCTTGGAGGGGAACTTCCAGGTGGTATGTTCCCATGTATCTGTTGTCCTTGCCCTTCCAGATGGAAGTGGTTGTGGGTTTGGAAGGTGCTGTCTAAGGAGCCTTGGTGAGTTTCTGCAGTGCACCTTGTAGATGGTACACACTGCTGCTACTGTGTGTCGGTTATGGAGGAGTGAATGTTTGTTTATGGGTACTAGTCAAGCGGGCTGCTTTGTCCTGGATGGTGTCAAGCTTCTTTAGCGTTGTTGGAGCTGCACTCATCCATCACACACCTGACTTGTGCCTTGTAGATTATGGACAGGCTTTGGGAAATCTGGAGATGAGCTACTTGCCACAGCATTCCTAGCTTCTGACCTGGTCTTGTACCCGCAGTATTTATATGGCTAGTTTCTGGTCAATGGTAACCCCCTATCAACATCCTGGGTGACACTTTCAGGTGGCACTTTCAGGCTTCTGCGTTGCTTGAGTAGGCAAATGAGCTAGAAGCCTGACTCCAAGTATGTCAATGTAGCTGCACCTGAACTGTCTCAGCTGCGGGGGAATGGTCACTTTATACAAAGTTTCCTTAATGCCTGTCCGCTTCCCTTCCCCCACCCATCCTGCACATGCTGGTGCACTACTATCAACTGGAGTGCTGCCCCTGCCACCTCCCCCCACCCTCCCCAAACATCCTGCCTCAGCCAGAGTGCTGCTCTTGCCTGTGCCTTCCAACCTTTCTCAGCCGCAGGACAGCTCTTTCTCCACCTCCCCCACTAGCCACAACCAAAGTGCTACCCTTGCACTCCACCCCCACAACTCACCTCAACCGAAGTGCTGCCCTTGCTCCCCCTCCACCACCACCCAACTTGCATTAATCGCAGGGCAGCCCTCGTCCTGGCACCGGACTGTCAGCCAGCCGGGACAAAACAACTTACCTGTGCCCTCCCCTGAATGCATAGCGCTGCAACTTGAGGTCCAACAGATGACCCTCGCGAGTGCTACGCAACATTATGTGTACTCACCTCCAAGTTGCCTTGAAGTGCAGCTCGCCAGATGCATGCCTTTTAAATGCTGCTGTGAAACATGTTAGCTTGATGCTCGAATGATCCAGTGTGGGGGGATGATTCCGGTGAACTGGGCTTAAAATGATATGCAGATATATTCCAATGAAGTTCCCGATGTTCAGCAGCGGGAAACCTGACCCACCGTTGATCGGCAGAGTGGACGGCTGCAAACATGTTTTACAAAGGCGCAAAACTGATTTTGGCCTTCCCACCATATTGTCCGTTGATGCCCGCCACGATGTCCGTCGCAGACTAGAGCAGACGATTCTGTCCATAGAGTTATTTATCGCACAGAAGGAGGACATTTAGGCAATCGAGTCTATTCTGACTCCCGTAGAGCAATCTAGTCAGTTTCAAACCCCACCCCTTCCCTCTCGATCCCAGTAGCTCCTTAAACTTATTTCCCCCAACTGCCCATTCAATTTTGTTCTGGTAAGCAGTGAGTTCCAAGTCATTACCACTCTTTGCATAAAAAACTTTCTTTCTCATATCCCACCCTGCACCTCTTGCTCAAAATCTTCAATCTATGTCCCCTAGTCTTTGTACTATCTACTAATTCTTTGTCTACTTTATCAAAATCTGTCATAATCTTGTAATCACCATCAAATTTCTCTTCCATCTCCTTTATGCCAAGGGCAAAAATCCCAGTTTCCCCAGTCTAATCTTTTACCTAAATCTCTCATCCCTGGAGCTATTCTGGTTAATCTCCTTTGCACCTTTTCAAGGACCGTCCCATCATTCCTAAAGTGTTGACCAGAATTGGATACAATACACTTGTTGTGGCTTAACCAGAGCTTTATAAAGATTCAGTGTAATTTTCCTGATTTTGTACTCAATTTATGAAGCTCAAGATCCCATATCCTTTCCTAATTACTCTCTCAATATGTCCTGCCGCCTTCAAATCTCTATACACATGAACCCCTAAGTCCTTCTGTTCCTGCACACTCCTTCAGACTGTGCCATTAATTCCATATTGCCTCTCCTTATTCCTTCTGCCAAAATGCATCACCTCACACTTCTCTGGATTAAATTCTATCTCCCACTTGTCTGCCCCAACTGCTAGCTATGTCCTGTTGCAGTCAATTGGTATCAACGTCACTCTTTGCCAAACCTCCAACTTTGGTATTATCAGCAAATTTTGAAATTTTACTATATCCTATATCCAAGTCATTTATATCAAAAGACAACGGAACCTTGGGTAACATCTCTTTCTACCATCCTTCAGTCTGAAAATCAACCATTTGCCACAACTTGCTGTTTTCTGTCCTTAAGCCAATTTTCTATTCCAGCTAACACTAATCCTCCTGTTGCAGGAGCCTCAATTTTGTTAACCAGCCTTTTCTAAGGTACTTTGTCAAATACTTTCTTAAAATAACATTCATTGCATTCCATTCAATGTTACTTCATCAAGAAGTTCAATTAGATTAGTCAAGCATGATTTGCCTTTTAGAAATCTGTGCTGGCTCTACTTATTAACTCAAGCCTGTCCAAATGCCAGTTGATTTTTTCTCTGTTGATTGTTTCTGAAATGTTGCTTGCCATTGATACCAACCTGTACTCACTGGGAATGTCCTTATATATTTCTTGAGCAACGGTGTCACATTTGCCACTCTCCAATCCTCTGGCAACTCCCAAATATTTAGGGAAGATTGGAAAATTATGGCAAACCCTCCTACTATCACTGACTTCTTTTAGCAACTTGGACTGCAACACATCTGGCCCTGCTTGACTTACCCTCTCCAAGCCTTAACAGCCGATCCAGTACATCCTGCCTATCAGTTTCCACAGCATCAATTATGTCTACCATCTCTGTTTCTACCGATATTTTATCAGCATCCTTTTCCTTAGTAAACACTGATACAAAGTGCTCATTAAGTTTTCTGTATTCTCGCCTTATCCTGCGCCTCTAAACACATTTTACCCTCTTTGTGCTGATCAGGACCTCACCTCACCTCTTATCCATATGCCGGAAGAAGATTTTTGGGTTCCCATTTATGTTAACTGCTTGTCTATTTTCATATTCACTCTTTGTCAGTCTTATTTTTCTCATCACCTCCCCTCTCATTTATTGTATTTGGCCTGGCTGCTGCTTAATCTTTCACCTGACATGTATCATACACACTTTTTAAAAATTCATCATATTCTTTATCTCCCCTGTTGTCTAAGGAGCCATGGCTTTGGTTCCCCTACCTATCATCCTTGTTGGAATGTACCTTGCCTATACCTGAAATACCCCCATCTGAAAGATCACCTATTGTTCCCATTACAGTTTTTCCTGTCAGTTTTTGGTTCCATTTTACTCTGGCTAGATCCCCTATTATCCCATTGAAGCTAGCCCTCTTCCAATTTAAAAGTTCTATTTTAGATTGTTCTCTGTTCTTTTCCATTATTAATCCAAACCTTTGATATGATAATCACTCTTAGTCAGGTGTTCACAAACACTTGGTCCATCTCATTCTGCAGCAGCAGATCCAGCAATGCCTCATCCTAGTTGAACTAAAAACATACTGGCCAAGGAAGTTTACCTGAGCACATTTCAGAAATTCCTCCCCCTTCTTTACCTTTACTTTGACATTATCCCAATCAATATTTAGGTCAAAAGGCCAATTATGGCCATACATTAGAGGCTGACCAGTCGACCTGTGGGGCCCCAATAGTGTCTATAGCATGACAGCTGTCAGGGAGGGGTTGAGCAGCACTCCAGGCAGACTTCCACTCTCACCTACCTGGTTCTCCCTCCACAATGTTGGCCCAGAAACTATGGCTATTTTTTACTGAAAAAGTTTTAACAGTGCATGATGGAGATGTCCTCTGTCTCTCCCTTACCTGCTTGGGCAGGCTGAAGCTCCTTCAGAGCTGAAGGGCTCCTTTAGGCCTTCCAGCTTTGAGAGCCTGCTTCCTTTGCTTAATTGGACAGAGCACACCCTCTGGCTACTAAATTAGCCAATTCAGGCAAAATTGAAGTCAGATGACTGCTCTTGACAGTTTGGAGTTGGGACCATCTGACCTCAAAGTCAGGGACCCTCATATTGTAAGATGCAGTCCATAGTTTCTAAAATTGTAGTTTGATGTCTAACCCAGGCTCTATACAATTAAAACATAATTTCTGTCACTTTCTTTTCTAAATCACCTGAGATAAAGAACAACATTCCATTAGCCTTTTGAGTACTTTTTTTTTTAACCTATCTAACAGTGAAGGTTTATTCTATTTTTGAATTCTGGAGCCAGCCAGATTGACCATAGAATTATAGAGATTACAGAATCTAGGACATCATTAAGTGTATCATGTGTGGGCTCTTTGCTAGAGCAATCCAGAACTAATCCTACTGCCCAGTTCTCTCATTCTAGCCCTGTAGCTTCCTTGGTTCCAAATATTTATCCAGTTCTCTCTAACAACTTTCAATGTTCTTCACTTTAGCCACACACTGTGGCAAAACATTCTTTTCTGATCTTTTATCTTCTTCTGTGCTCATAGGTTTTAAGATTGTGAGTAAGTACAGAATAAGTGAAGCCTTTTGCTCCTTAAGCCTGTTCCATCCATGGACCATGAGCTGTGATTTCAACTCTTGGCCAGCTTTAGCCTGAGCGCAGAAGTTTGAGTTGACCTTGAAATTGGCATTGAAGTTACAGCACAAAAACAAGCCATTTGGTCCGATTGGCCTAGGTTGAAATTTACTGTCTGCTCCAAAAATGAAGCTAGGGATACTTTATTCCTAAGTCTCAGTTAAATCCTGCTGGCAACTTTCCAATCATTCCAGGTGGAAAGCAGTGGGAAATTACACAACCCCCTGCCAAGAGCCGGAAAGTGGTGGGAACAGTGGTTGGGCCATTCCCAGTTAGAAGGAGTGGGGAGTGCAAGGCAGTGGCGGGGGAGGCTTAAGCTTTTCCTTGGGTCCTGGAGAAGTGTTCTTGAAAATGGGCCTTTTTACACCTCTTCAGGTCCTGGGTTGGCTTGACAACGAATCCACTTCCACGTTTCACTCAGGCTGCCTGGTAAAGATTGCAGACTTGGGACATGACATGCATATGGAGAAAAGGAACCGGCAAGCTTTGGGCCTGAAAGTTGCATCCCTGCCCTCACCCATGTGCAATTTTCCCTATTATGGAGCCTATCCCACAAACTCAACTTCCTGACGGAGGTACTCAGGCAGTGACCACCATGGGTGAGCACCCTGCTGATCCATCCCAAATGAGGAAAGTCTTAGAATAGGATATTATTTACAACCCACACTCAGAGGCCAACAAGTATCAAGGGACAGAAGTCTTATAAAGATCAGTCATCTCAGCTCCAGGACATCACTGCAGGAATTCCTAAGGATAGTGTCCCAGGCCCAATCATCTTCAGCTGCTTCATCAATGACCTTTCTTCCATTAGAAGGTCAGAGGTGGGGATGATCGTTGATGATTGCACAATGTTCAGCACCATTCATGACTGCTTAGGTACTGAAGCAGTCTATATCCAAATGCAGCAAGACCTGGACAGCACCCAGGCTTAGCTGACAAGTGGCAAGTAACGTTTGCATCACATAAAGGTCAGGCAATGACAATCTCCAACAAGAGAAAATCTAACCATCACCCCTTGGGACATTCAATGGCATTATCAACACTGAATCCCCCACTGTCAACATCCTGGACTTTACCATTGACCAGAAACTGAACTAGACTAGCCATATAAATACTGTGGCTACAAGAGCAGGTCAGAGGCTAGGAATCATGCGATGAGTAACTCACCTCCTGACTCCCCAAAGCCCATGCACCATCTACAAGGCACAAGTCAGGAGTGTGATGGAATACTCCCCATTTGCCTGGATGAGTACAGCTTCCACAGCACTCAAGCAGCCTGCTTGATTGGCACCCCATCCACAAACATTCATTCCCTCCACCACCAATGCGTAGTAGTAGCAGTGTGTAACATCTACAAGGTGCACTGCAGAAACTCACCAAGGCTCCTTATTCAGCGCCTTCCAAACCTACAGCTGCTACCATCTAGAAGGACAAGGGCAGCAGATAGATGGAAATACCACCACCTGGAAGTTCCCCTCCAAGTCACTCACCGTCCTGACTTGGAAATATGTTGCTGTTTCTTCGCCATCGCTGGGTCAAAATCCTGGAACTCACTTCCTAACAGCACTGTGGGTGTACCTACACCACATGACTTGCAGTGGTTCAAGAAGGCAGCTCACCACCACCTTCTCGAGGGCAACTAGGGATGGGCAATAAATGCTGGCCCAGCCAGCGAAGACCATATCCCATGAATGAATAAAAAAAAGCATAGTAACTATTGTGCTCCATAGTGCAGTTGAACATTATATTTATCCAAGAAAACTGTCATTCAATAGATATTTATCCAGTTCATTTTTTTTGAAAGCTTGAACATACTTAGAATCAGCCATTCTTGTTGGGAGTCCATTCCTTTTTTTATTCTTTCACGGGCTGTGGGTGTTGCTGGGCATCCTCAAATCCATCTCTGTGGGAGAAAAAAATTTAACTTTTACTCCTACTTGAGGCCTATGGCACAAAAAAAGACCTGTGCATATGTAGTGCTTTTAGGTTGTTCCACTTTAAACTATTTTAATGTAAGAGACATGGCAGCCAATTTTCACACAGTAAGGTGCCACAAGCAGCAAAGAGACAATATTTAGGTAATCTGCTTTTAATAATGTTGGTTGAAGGATAAATATAATCATAGTCTGTGTTAAACAACCTCCATCCATCATCCATCAATAATATCACTGTCTCTCATCATATTGAAGATCTGAATCTTGACCTCTTCCAGTTTTCTTCCCCGTGTTAGTATGGAACGGACTAGTCTTTCAAAAGAAACCAGAAGTTCAAAAATGCAAGGCCTTTGCACCAATACTGAAGACACAGTCTAAACAGATTGTTTAATCTCATGCGCAACCTTCAGAGTTGCTTACCTGGCTAATTAGATTTTTTCTTAGTGCCTGAGTAACTTAAGGCATGTACTTTTCTGAGTTATGAAGGCTGCATCCAATCTGTAAAGTATGCGCATTAAAAATAAATATGATCATTTAAACTTTCTTTGGAAAGATCATGTTGACCTTCACATTTGGAACATTTTGGTAACATGTTGTACTGATGAACTGCTGTGATCTACATTCCTCTAACACCAGTGATACCCACACGTCATCCTGGCTGGGCCAACATGATGTACCTTAAAAGGTTCCAGATCGGTCAAACTTCGAAAGATTGATGGCACAGAAGAAGGTCATTTGGCTCCTTGTGTCCTGTTGGATCATATAAGAGCTATCCAATCTGATCACTGCTTCCAGCTCTGAGACCTTAGCCCTATAGGTTGGAAATCAGGATGCAAAAAAGGCATTAATTAGAAGAAAGTAAAGTTCCCTGAGCATTGTAGGGCTGAGGAGGTTACAGAGGTAGGAGAGGCTGAATCCATGGAGAGATTTCAATACAAGGATGAAAATTTTAAATTTGATGCTTCGCTGGACCAGGAACAGTGCTGGTCAGGGATAATAAAGCAGCAACATTCAAGGGGTGGGTCATTAATGATGAAGTTTTCAAAGGTGGGAAGCAACTGTTCTGTTCAATTTTGGAATTGATACTTACAGGAATTAGAAAAAAAAGCATGAGCAAAATATGAAAGGATATCTGAAGATGTGAACAAAAGTGCTTTAAGGTGGAATTTGAAAGCAAGTGTAACATCTACTTTGTTTTGTGTGATGGAAGTGCACTCATAGTACAATTAGGAAGTTAGTTTCAGGATTTTGACTCTATGACAGTGTTATGACATGACAAATGATGTGTGCCAGGCAGAAATCCATAAGGGAATTTGGTTGCACTATCGCAACGGTTTTGCAATTAGTATTTATTATGAGATGTGTGCACTGATTTCAGAAGTAATAAGTCCACCAAGACCTTTAAAGATTTTAACAATTAAATTAAAATATTTATGAACAAAATATGAAATATTTCAAGCACATACATAAGACTACAATTACTTACTGCTATAATAACTCCTAAAATTCGTAATTAACCTGACCTCCAGTTACATTCCCTTTAAGGCAATGGTCCAAAATAGATTATAGATTTAAAACAGAATCAGCAAATTAACACGATATCCACTTGACAATTGAATTCCCAATAGCTTTTCCCCAACTTCAGTTTCGTTATATAGCAGACGTATGCATGAATGCTGGAGGCTTCATTAAGGTGCTCCTTTCTTTTTCTACCTTTCCTCAGAAATTACAGCGGCGGCCTTGGTAAATAGGATCTGGTGAGTAAATTAGAAAAGTGTAATATTTTTAAACAAGTTGCTATACTTGGATTTAACTAAAAAGTGCCAGGAATAAGGGAAATTTAGGTTGCTACCAGTGTCCTAACTGACCACATGTACAGGAAGTGCTGCCAGCTGCAGAAACTTGAGCTCCAGGTTACAGAGCTCGAGCGGTGGCTGGAGTCACTGTGGCGCATCCACAAGGCTGAGAGCTATGTGGATAGCACGTTCAGGGAGGTGGTCACATCACAGCTTAAGGGCCTGGAGACAGAGAGGGAATGGGTGACCATCAGGCAGTTCAAGAGAAGGAGGCAGGTAGTGCAGGAGTCCTCCGGGGTCCCGCTCATAAATCGGTTTTCCGTTTTGGAAGCTGGTGAAGCCGCTGGTCCCCCAGAGGAGTGCAGTCAGAGCTAGGTTTGTGGCACCATGAGCGACTCAGCTGTACAGTAGGGGAGGAAGAAGAGGAGCTATAGTGATAGGATTCATTGGTTAGGGGAACAGAAAGGCATTTCTGTGGCTGTAGACATGATTCCAGGATAGTATGTTGCCTCCCTGGTGCCAGGGTCAAGGATTTCACAGAGCAGCTGCAGGACATTCTTCTGGGGGATGGTGATCAGCCAGAGGTCATGGTCCACATTGGTACCAATGACTTATGTAAGAAGGGGGTTGTGGTCCTGCAATCAGAATTTAAGGAACTAGGTAGAAAATTAGCAAGCAGGACTTCGAACATAATAATCTCCAGATTACTCCCAGTGCCATGTGCCAGTGAGTACAGAAATAGGAGGATAAGGCAGATGAATGCGTGGCTGGAAAGATGGTACAGGAGGGAGGGCTTTAGATTCCTGGGACACTGGGACTGGCTCTGGGGGAGATGGCAACTGTACAGGTCAGACAGATTGTACCTAAACAGAGCTGGGACTGAGTTCCTTGTGGGCCTTTTTGCTAGTGCTGTTGGGAGGGCTTTAAACTAACTCAGCAAGGGTGTGGGAACCAAGAGAAAATATTAGAGAGGAATACCAGGGCGCACAAAACACTAGGAGGGACAGATAGCACAAATACTGAGAATAGTAAGTTAATAGATAAAGTCAGGGCAAGGAAGAAAGTAACAAAATCTAAATCAGTGTTACTATGCATGTATGTGAATGCACAGAGTATAGTAAATAAGATTGGGGAGTTACAGGCGCAGATTGCAATGTGGAAATAAGATGTTGTGGCAATAACAGAGACCTGGTTTAAGGAAGGGCAGAACTGGGTGTTAAATATTCCCAGGTACAAGAAGAGATAGGAAAGAAGGAGGGGTGGCAGTGCTGGAGAAAGAGGATGTCCCAGATGGTTCAAGGACAGAGTCAATTTGGCTAGAGCTAAGGAACAAAAAGGGTGCAATAACATTGCTCGGTGTAGTCTACAGACTGCCAAATAGTGAGAAAGACGTAGAAGAACAAATCTGCAGGGAAATTACAGAGAGATGCAAGAATTATAGGGTAGTTATAATGGAGGACTTTAATTACCCAAATGTAGACTGGGACAGTGGTAGCGTAAAAGGCAGAGAGAGGCAAAAGTTCCTAGATTGTGTTCAGAATAATTTTCTATAGCAATATGTGTCCAATCCAACAAGAAAGGCTGCACTGTTGGACCTGGTTCTTGGAATGAGGTGCACTAAGTAGATCAAGTGTCAGTGGGGGAACATTAAGAAGACAGCATTCATTGTATTGTACGTTTTAGGATGATGATAGAAAAGGACAATAAGCAAGCCAGAGTAAGAATAATTAGCTGGACAAGAGCCGACTTTGATGGGGCAAGAACGGAGCTGGGACAGATAGACTGGAATGAAAGATTGGCAGGAAAAACTGTAGTTGAACAATGGGATACCTTCAAAAAATAATTGGTTTGGACACAGTCAAGGTATATTCCATTGAAAGGGAAAGGTAGGGCAAACAAATCCAAAGCTTCCTGGGTGAAAAAGGAGATTGAGATTAAGATAAAGAAGAAAAAGTGTGCTTATGGCAGATGTCAGGTAGAAAATACAATTGAGAACCAAGAAGAAATCAGAAGGTACAGAGGGGAGGTGAAAAAGCATATGAGAGAAGCGAAGAGGGATTATAAGAAAAGACTGGCAGCCAACATAAAGGGGAACCCCAAAGTTTTCTCTATGCATGTAAATAATAAAAGGGTGACAAAAGAAAGAGTAGGGCCACTTAGGGACCTAAAAGGGAATTTATACATGGACAAAAGGGCCATGGCTGAGGTATTAAATGAATACTTTGCACCTGTCTTTACCAAGGACGTAGATGCTACCCAGGCCAGGGTGACAGACAAGGAAACTCTGTCACTAGAAGGGTTCAAAATTGATAAGGAGGAAGTGTTGAATAGACTGTTGGTGCTTAAAGTTGACAAGGCACCGGGACCAGGTGAGATGCATCTGGGTGTATTGAAGGAAGTGAGAGTGGAAATGGCAGGTGCATTGGTCATAATCTTTCAAGTCTTCCCTAGATTCGGGGGTGGTGTCAGAGGACTGGAGAATTGCAAACATTACGCCCTTGTTCAAAAAAGGTTGTAAGGACAAGCCCAGCAATTGTAGACCAGTCAGTTTTACTTCAGCGGTGGGCACGATTCCAGAAACAATTATTCGGGATGGAATTAGTAGTCACATGGAAAATCATGGGTTGATAAGGAAGAGCCAGCATGGATTTCTAAAGGGGAAATCATGTTTAACTAACTTGCTGAAGGTTTTTGAAGAGGTAACAGCAAAGGTCGATGAGGGTAATGCTGTTGATGTGGTGTACATGGACTTTGAAAAGGCATTTGACACAGTGCCACACAACCGACTTGTGAGAAAAGTTATTGCTCATGGAATAAAAGGGACTGTAGCAATGTGGATACAAGATTGGTTGAAAAATAGGAAGCAGAGAGTAATGGTCAATGGATATATTTCAGGCTGGAGGAAGGTTTGTAGTGGAGTTCCTCAAGGGTCGGTATTGCTTCTCCTGATGTATACTAATGTTTTTTTTGTTTGTTCGTTGGATGGCTAGGCCAGCATTTATTGCCCATTCCTAATTGCCCTTGAGAACTGAGTGTCTTGCTAGGCCATTTAAGAGTCAACCTCATTGCTGTTGGTCTGGAGTCACATGTAGGCCAGACCAGACCAGGTAAGGAAGGCAGATTTCCTTCCCCAAAGGACATTAGTGAACCAGATGGTTCTTTATGACAATTTACATAATTAGACTTTTAATTCCAGATATTTTATTGAATTTAAATTTCATTATCTGCCATGTTGGTATTCAAACCTGGTTCCCCAGAGCATTACGCTGTGTCCCTGGATTACCAGTTCAGTGACAATACCACTACGCCACCGCCTTCCCCTAAATGATCTAGATCTTCGTGTGCAGGGAACAATTTCAAAGTATGCGAATGATATGAAGCTTGGGAGTGTTGTAAACTGTGAGGAGGACGGTGTGGAACTTCAAGAGGACATACACAAATTGGTGGAGTGGGTAGAAAGGTGGCAGTTGACGTTCAATGTGGAGAAGTGTGAAGTGATGCATTTTGGTAGAAAGAACACAGACAGACAATATAAAATAAGAGGTGAACTTTTGAAGGGGTTGCAGGAGCGGCAAGACTTAGATGTATATGTGCATAGATCATTGAAGGTGGCAGGACAGGTAGAGAGAGCAGTTAATAAAGCATACAGTATCCTGGGCTTTATTAATAGGGGCATTGAGTACAAAAGCAGGGAGGTTATACTGAACTTATATAAGACATTCGTTAGGCCTCAGCTGGAATATTGTGTACAGTTCTGGGCATCACATTATATAAAGGATATAAACACATTAGAGAGAGTGCAGAAGAGGCTTACAAGAATGGTTCCAGGGATGAGAAACTTCAGCTATGAGGATAGATTGGAGAGGTTGGGACTGTTCTCCTTGGAGAGAAGAAGGCTGAGGGGAGATTTATTAGAGATGTTCAAAATCATGAGGGGATTGGACAGAGTAGATAGGGAGAAGCTGCTCCCAATCTTAAAATGGTCAAGAACGAGAGGGCACAGATTTAAAGAGATTTGCAAAAGAAGCAAATGTGACAGGAGAGAAAACGTTTTTGCACAAGTGTGGTTCAGGTTTGGAATGCACTGCCTGGAAGTATGGTGGAGGCAGATTTAACTGAGGCATTCAAAAGGGCATTAGATGATTATTTGAATAGAAACAATGTGAAAGGGCAATGGCACTGGGTCATAATGCACATTTGGAGAGTCAGTGCAGACACGATGGGCTGAATAGCCTCCTCCTGTGTCGTTAAAATTCTGTGATTCTGCTATTTTGCACACTCCTGTTATATCTTACATGGCCTTCATCCATATAGCTTTTCATTCTCCTTTATTTATGTTTCTCTCTTTTTAATATGTAAATTCTAATGTTTCACGTGTCTTTGGAACTGTATTTCCTCAGAATATAAAAACTTTCATGTTGCCGATGTATTGTCAATAACCTTTGGGAAATATTAAACACATTCCTTTGTTTGCTTATCTGGCTAGTTGTAAGCAAACTAAGATCCCTTTGAAATCCAAATATCCCTTCATTTATCTAAAAATGCAAATTCCCTTCACACCTAACATGCTAAGCCAGCATCCATGTTTACACATTAGCATGTGAAACACCTAGCTTCCTTTGATGATTTCAAACTTGCCGTCTACTTGACTCCAAATGTAATTAAATCACACACAGACCCAACCATACTTACCCCCATATACTTATTTCACAATAAACCAGAAAAATATTATGAAAAGTATTATACTTTCATCACATCTCTATCCTTATGAGAAAATGAACCGTCATAATTTTAAAAGATGGCCTCATCTTTTTAATCCATCTTACTTACCTGCTATGCTTATCTATGTACCTAACCTATTACATTACCAGATGCATGCATTAACATAACACTGTATATACAAATCCTTTGTATCAACAGAGGTCACTTCAGTCCAGTGTTTAGGTTTTAAATGTCCAATTTTCCTTTGAGCTTTAAGCTCTCGACGCTGCATCTGTAGTTAGATTTTCTCGTCCAGCAACATGCAAAATCTGTAAATTAAATGGTTGCAGTAATAAATGCCATCTGAACAACCTTGCATTTCAGTCTCAAAATTTGTCCAGAAATTTTAAAGGATTGCCGTCTATATAAACAATTGTTTCTGACCAATTGTTTGCAACATAAACCTCAAAATGCTGCAATACTAACACCACACCCAGAGTCTCCTTTTCGATCTTTGAATATTTTCTCTGCTGTACATTCAACTTTCGTGAAAAATACCCTAACGGTTCCTCAATTCCAGTTTTATCTTCTTGCACCAATACAGTCCCAATGCCTACATCAATCGTGCCAACAGCCAACTTAAATTGCTTGGCATAATTAGGTATTGCCAAAACTGTTGTCATAGTCAATACAGTTTTTAAATTGTCAAATGTCTTCTGACACTCCTGTGTCCATTGAAACTTCTTGTTCTTTTTTAACAGTTCAGTCAATGGAGCAACCACGCTGCTAAAATTTGGTACAAATTTCCAGTAAAACCCACTCATGCCCAGAAATCTCAAAACTCCTCATTTTGTTGTAGGCATGCGAAAATCCATGATGGCTTTGACTTTCACATCTCTCGGAGTCACCTTACAACGTCCAATGGCATGGCCTAGATATGTAACTTGCGCTTTTGCAAATTCACTTTTAGCCATGTTCATCACCAAATTAGCTTCTTGCAGCTATTTAAATAATTCTTCCAGACATTGTAAATGCTCCTCCTACATTTGACTGAAAACTATCAAGTTGTCAATATAAACAGCACAATTGTTCAGCCCTGCAATTACTTTGTTTATCACCTTCATATCTTCGAAATGCTGCTGGTGCATTTTTCATACGGCATGACTTTAAATGAATATAGTTCATCTGGTGTCACAAAAACTGATATCTCCTTTGCTTTCTCCGATGACGGTACCTGCCAATATTCTCTCAGCAAGTCAATCTTTGTGATAAACTTTGATTGTCCCACTTTGAATCTCCCAACCATGGTATCAGATATGAATCTGCTTTTGTCGCTGCATTCAACCTTTGATAGTCCACACATTGTCTGTGTGTTCCATCCAGTTTTGGTACCAGTGCAATAGGTGAACTTCTGTTACTGCACCTAGACTCAATGATGTCATTTTGAAGCAAGAATTCAATGCCTTTCTGTACTTGTAATAACTTAGCTGGACTTAATCTATAAGGATGTTGCCTTATTGAAGATGAATCCCTTACACTCATATCATGTATAGCTAAATTTTTTTCCCCCAGCTTATTCCCACAAATTGCTTTGAGTGACTGCAGTAGCTTCTCCAAATCACTTTGATACTTGTCTGGAAGGTAACTTAATATTACATTTAAATTTTTGAGTACCCCCTCATTATCCAATTTTATTTGAGGAAATCAATTTCATAATCCTTCATTTCTACCTCTTTCCCCTTATCTACCACCACTGATACCTCTTTTTGGTCCTCTTCTCTGTCAAAGTACTTTTTAAGCATGTTTACATGACACACCCTTGTTTCTTTCTTCTAACTGGAGTATTTATTAAATAATTTACTTCACTCAGTTTCTTCTCACTCCTGTAAGCCCCACCTTGCCTTTAATGATTCACCCATTACTAGTAACAAAACTAACACTTATTCCTCAGCAACAAAACTATGAGCTGTGACTTTCCTATCTACCTTCATTTTCATCACTTGCTTTGATATCTTTAAATGTTCCCTAGCTCACATGCTCTATTCAGTCTTTCTCTGAAGTTTGATGCATAATCTAGGAGAGTATTTTGCAAATTTTGACTCATTAATTTCTCATAAATTAATTTCAGTGGTCCCTTTATCTCATGACCATAGACTAATTCAAAAGGGCTAAATCCAGTTGATGCATTAGGAGCTTCCCTAATAGCAAATAACAAGAATGGAATTCCCCTATCCCAACCCTTGACTATAAGCCCTCATCATGGTTTTTAAAGTTTGATGCCATTTTCCAAAGCCCCCTGTGATTCAGGATGATAAGCTGTTGACTTAAACTGTTTTATCCTCAAACTGTTCATAACTTTCTTAAACAGCTGTGACCTGAAATTTGAACCCTGATCTGATTGTTTTTCTTTTGGCAAACCATATCTTGTAAAAAAAATTAGTCAACTCTTCAACTCTTTGCTATAATATTTCGCAAAGTTATCACTTCAGGAAACCTGGTAGACACATCCATTATTGTCAGCAAGTACTGATTTCCACTTTTACTCTTAGGGATGAGTCCTGCACAATCAATCATGTCCCTAGTAAAAGTTTCCTGAAATGCTTAAATTGGAATGAATCACTGCTTGTGGTTTCCCTATCACCTGAAATGTGTGACATATTCTGTAGAATTTGACTATATCTCTAGAGCTAGGGCTGCCCTGCCATTGGATTTAGCACATAAGCACTCAGGGTGGGGGGTTAGGGTGGGTGAGGGAAGCAGCCACGCATTAGGGACACCTTATATAAAGTGACCATTCCTCTGAACTGAGACAGTTCAGGCGCAGCCATTGATACGACTGGAGTCGGGCTTCTAGCTTATCTGCCCACTCAAGTAACACAGAGGCATCACGTGCCACCAAGTGCTCCAGAGCTTTTCACTCCTTGAGTACAGACTGCAAAGTAATGTGCTTTATAGTGGACTGCAGAACAGCTGGACAACTGTACACATTGTATAATCGCCTTGCTAAAGCTGGCCATGCAGCAGTCACTGGTGGAGGTGCTCACAGCCCCTTACAATGTCAGCATCCTGGTTTAGACTAGTCTCCCCCATAGTTCGAGCTAACAGTGCAGTTTTGCAGTGTAAGTTAGGAGAATGCCTGCATCTGAGCTGAGAGCACAGCATGCAGTCCAATGGGCAAAGCTGCCGCCAATTGGTCGGGTGGACTGGGGCAGAAGTGGGTGGGGTTTCGGGCAGCCATGCAGCGCACTAATCTCTGACCATCCAAGTGGTGGTCAGCACTCTCCAGGCTGTGTTAAGGGGCCTTCACTTAACCAAGACAGGTTCTTAGTACACCCAAGCTAACCCACTTGTCTCTCTCTTTCATCCTGCAGGAGCAGTACATCAGGATCATGGAGCCTGGTGAACTAGCTGTATGCCTTGTGGAGTACAGTGAACGAAGATGACAGAGGAGAGAGTGACTGAGGCATCTGGCTGTGCAGAGGGAGGAGCAGCACCCTCAGGAAGAAAGGGCGGCTGGGGCTCCTGCACATGCTGCTGAAGAGCCACAGCAAGACATTGCTGGTCGGCGCCTAGTGACACCAGCATCTATAGACTCCGCCTTTCATTCCAGCAGGTGACTGAAAACCAATGTTGCTGAAGACTGCGCATGTCTAGGGAGCTGGTCGGTCACATCTGCCACATACTGCAGGATTTGGCGCCATGGGGACATGGAGGGCATCTTTTGCCAGCGGCTGCTGAAAGTGACAGCAGCGCTTAAATTCTATGCCAGTGGATCCTTTCAGAGTTCCACTGGTGACCTCTGTGGGATAGCACAAGCTTCCACCCAGAAATGCATACATGAGGTCATGGATGCCATCTTCGAGATGGCATACAGATTTGTGCTTTTCACCCGGGACCAAGAGAGCCAGGATACAATAGCAATTGGATTTGCCCAGATCTCGGGTTTGCCATAGATGCCATTGACTGCACTCACATGGTGCTCAGATCTCCATTACAACATGCAGTCAACTACATCTACCGCAAAGGATTCCACTTGCTGAATGTGCAGCTGGTGTGCAGCCACCAGAAGCGCATCCTGCAGGTCTGCACACGGTTTCCAGGGACTGTGCATGACTCCCATATTCTCAGTCAGTCACAGATCTCTGACATATTCCAGGGTCCACAGAAGCTGTAGGGATGACTCCGTGGGAACAAGAGCTACTTGCAGAGGACATGGCTGATGACACCCGTGTGGTGGCCTCAGACTGCAGCAGAGCAACAGTATAATGAGGTTCATGCTGCAATTTGCAACTTGATGGACCAGATGGAGCAGAAAATCAGGATGCTGAAAACAAGGTTCCAGTGCCTGGACTGGTCTGTAGAGCCCTGCAATATAATCCACAGAGGGTGTCACATATCGTCATTGCCTGCTGTGCCCTTTGAACCTGGCACTGCAATGGGGAGAGGAGGTGGCTGAGGAGGAGATGGAAGAGCTGGAGGTCTCCTCGGATGAGGTGCACCCTGACTGGGACGAGGGTGAGGAGGTCCTTGAAGGTGGTGATGAGGGATATGCCCTTGCACTGGCCATAGCTGCTAAATTTGTGAAGATGATGATGACATGCAATGAGGAGACCCATAGTTCTTCACATTGCATCTATGAACGATTGAATTCAGCTGGGCTTATGGCAGCACGCGTACCCTCTGTGTTCATGCCCATCTAATACTGGGAGCAAAGTGCAACAACAGAGTGCTCCACTAATCAAAGGTGGGAGAGGGGGTTGGTAATGGAATGATTCATTGTGAGGGGGGTAGAAGGAGAGTCGTCTATTTTATCAAGGGAAAAGCTGGAGTAGTTCTTTTTGAGGGAAGCATTGTAATGTGCCTAAAAGGGATTGCAGCATGACATCACTAGAAAGGAAGTGTGTCATGTGATCCAGTTTTAGTCTCACTTTTGCTTTCAACAAAGTACACAGCTTTGCAGCTCTAATGTCTTCAAGTTTTATGCCTTTATAAATATCTTCCCATGTCCCTAGTCTCAATAAATGAACCCACAACATGTTTACCCAATCCCTTATGGGTGATTGGTGCCTTTATATCATTATGAAAACATTACATGGTGCGCAGCAGTGGTTCCTTCTAAATGACATGGTGCTCAGCCTGGCAGCAAGATTAAATGCAGATATGACATGGTGAACAGTCTTAGATAATGCCTTCCTGTCTTCCTCCCCACAGATACTTTCAGACCTGCTGAGTTTTTCTAGCAACTTTTGTTTTTGTCTTAGATAATGACATCTTGGCATGAGAGACCCTCGATGTTTTGGTCAGACCAGAAGCATCGGAATGAGAACACAGTGTGCTGACTGTGCAGAAAAGCTTTAAAGGCACAATTCCAGGATAGTGCTCAAATAAAGAGCTGGTAAGCAGAGGATCCCTCATGGTGGGATTGCAGCGCATGGCCTGTCAGTTCAGTGAGTGGGACAGCGCACCGAGTGAACAAGCACCAGGTTAGTTCAGTTGGGAAAGGTGAGTGACAAGGGGGTGCCGGATCGATGGTGAGTGAGGGAGAGTCAAATAAAAAAAATCAAAACAAAAAAAACTCGTAAAATGTAGGCCAGAGAAGTTGCCATTATAACCAGCGGAGCTTTGGAAAAGCACACAAAAGCAGCTGCAGCAACACTCATCCCAGGTACGATAGGAAAAGGAAGGTCAAAGGGATACTGTCAGGATGCCCACAAAATTCCCCAGTTGAATTGGAATGCATCTGACCAAATATCCAAATTCAAAACGCTTAAACAGCGCACAGAGCTATCATTTCTTGATATGGGTGTGTCTGAACCAGACAGGCAAGCCCTACAAATTGCCTAGCAATTAGGAATTAAGGTCTACACAGGCTGAACATGTCAGGATTAACAGAAGAAGAGCTAAAAGATCCCCAAAAGATATGGACTATATAAGGCTGGTTCAGTATCAGGTTAAACTGCCATATTCATGGACTAGAGTCGTGCAATTTCGACACAGCCTACAGAATCCAGAGAACTTTGTCAGCAGTTGCAGAGAAAATGATACGTACCTTGATTTTTCAGACATAGAACTAGCAAATAGAATTGTTTTGTTACTGATTGCATCCACTCCCATGGAAGAGCTCGAGAAAGATCTGCTAGACAAGCCCAAAATGTATAGTGTAGAAAAGGTACTCAAGGGTGGACATAAGTATGAAATGATCCCCGCCGGCTGACAAAACTTACAAATCCTAGGTACAATCTCAATTGTTGATACACTTGCTAGAACGCTGAAACCTAGTAAGACATATGGAAGGTGTGGCCTTCTGCATGCACCAAGGAAATGCTCAGCTTTTAATCAATTCTGTCAGGAATGTGGCAGAAAAGGTAATTGGTAGCAGAAGTGCACTAGGGCAAAGGCTGATGCAGGTACAAAGAGCCATGCACTGATCCAAAATGAATGCCTTCAAGCAATATGAATGACTACCCGGTATCCCATAAGACACACATACATGAGGTGGCTGGCAAACTAGAAAATGATGATAATGTATACGACGAGACGGAGAGTGGTGAACACAGGTTTCACACCATCAATCTCATGGAAATCATAAATACCATCACACCATCCGAGGTGTTTGCCAAGATTCAAATAATCTGCCCTAAGAAAGTTGGCAACTATTCGTTATTGGCTAAGGTTGAGACAGGGGCAAGTGCCAACATACTACCCCTGTGAATTCTCAAAGACATGTGTCCACAGACATGGAGGGCTATGGCGAAATCTACTGCTGAGCAACTTGGGCATACAATGGTTCACTAATTCCATGTGCAGGATCCAAAGTCCTGGAGTACAAGTACAATCAATCCTTCTGGGTGTCACAAATGTTCTACATTGTGGAGACTAAAGGCCCAGCAATCACAGGTCTACCGGCATGCCATGACCTTGTACTAGTGACAAACATGAAATTAATCAGACCTTATATGGCAGATCAGCCTCAGAAGCTACTCATCATCTCAGTTCACTACCTAACATTGAAATATCCATAATGTTTCAACAAAATTGATAGTTTCAGGAGAACTGCAACGTTATGCTTGAGGGACAATGCAAGTCTGTCAATTGGTCTGGTACATTTTGTGCACTGCAAATGGAAGCAGCTGTAAGAAGAAATGGCGAAAGATCCACATGACAGAAACTGTGGAAAACCATCATTGACAGTTAGCCTGATTCACTTCAGCATACCCTTAAACACCTGAGACTATTTAGGCCTGATGTGGACGAGGTAGGCATCTCCCGGGGAGCCATTTTTAAAGGCAGGTAGGTCTTCATACCTGGAATCTTTGCAACCTGATATTCTTCAACAACCTCATCGCTCACACGTGGGCATTGATCGGATGAGAAGACTCGTAAGAGAGACAGCCTTTTGGCTGGGTATGAACAGCAACATTGAAGTCATCATCAAGCAGTGCGAGGCATATCAAGAACTAATGTCAAGTCAGCACAAAGGACCTCTTATTATACATGAAGTTCCTACCCATCTTCATCCAAAATTGCATTCAACGTCCTTCATGTCCATGGCACTGACGTCATTGTCATCGTCGACTACTTTACCAAGTACCCCATTATTCGACAATTGCACGATACATCAAGCACAACTGTCACACACACTCTAAGTGCTATTTTCAGCTAATTTGGTGTGCCTAGGGAGATCATTATGAATAACAGACTGAAATTTATTGGTAAGCCATTTCAGGATATATGTGAGAAGTGGGATTTTGATGACACTACTTCTTCTCCTCATTACTCTAGATCTAATGGCCTAGCTGAATGAATGATTCACATGGTGAAATCCCTCATTCTCAAATGTAGACAGACCAAGCAAGATCTACACATTGCAGTGTTACATCTGAGACTGACACCCTTAAGTGCAACTATTCTATCACTGGCAGAGCTCATGTTTGGCAGACCAGTGTGTACCAATTTACCTACTCTTACCCATTCTACTCTCTCAGGAACTAGATCGCAACTAGTAAAACTGCAAGATAAGATGACTAAAGTTCACGATAAAAATACGGGTACAGAATTGCCAAGTTTACAGTTGAGACAATAAGTTCGCATCCAGGATCCCACAGGCAACCAGCCGAGTTGACAGGGATTTGTCCAGAACCAAGGTCCTATGAAGTCATTACTCACAAAGGTGCAATGGTGAGGCATAACCAAGGACAAGTCAGATCCATTCCAACTCCTCAATCACCATGCACTCCTATTTCATCTAGGACAAGATCGCAAATGCAGTCAGGAGCAACATCCAAGAATAACAATCCCACAGATTACTGTGAGCAGTTAAAGACACTGCCAGACAAAGTTACAAGATCTGGGTGTGCCAGCAGATTACCTCTATGGTTTTGAGACTCATAGATTCATCAGTTCTATACACTTATGTAATGGTAACTAAACATGAACATGTGTTGTAAGTAGTTATACTTTTTTGCAAGGGGGGGAATTATCTTTAAAAAGAAAAGGGGATGTTGTACTATGCCTTTAAGGGATTGCAGCATGACATCACTAAGAAGGAATTGTGTCATGCAATCCAGTTTTAGCTTCACTTTTGCTTTCAGCACACAGACAGCTTGGCAGCCCTGAAGTCTTCAAGCTTTATACCTTTGTGAATACGCTCCCGTGTGCCTAGTCTCAGTAAATGAACCCACAACATGTTTACCCAATCCCGTAAGAGTGATTGATGCCATTATTTCATTATAAAAGCATGATAGGAAGTGGTGGATTATTCCACCCATAAGAATATTGGGCTTTACCATCTCAATGGCAGTGGAGGAGAAGGCTATTTTAGGTAGGAATGCCAAAGTATTCTATATCAGGAATAAGTAGTGATGTTTGCTATCCCAGCACTGTTCATTCCAGGCTGTTTTGAATTATACAATTTATTTATGAATCCTAGCACAAATTCAGGTAGTTTTAGCTTTTTGCTTCTAATCAGCACTCATCCCTCGAGTGACAGATGCCAGTGGCCATTAAGGTAAGCCTTGTTAAGTGAGGCTTCTGGTGGCTGAAAGTTTATGTTGAACAACAGCCTTGGTACACTGATGAGTTAATTCTGGTTCCAGAATTTTCTTGCTGAAAGCCAATTAACTGATGTAATACTTCACACCCAGTTTTATTTTAACAGAAGGGGACAGAGGAACAGTCTCATTTGTCCTGAAGGCAAAGCCCAATTTTAAGCAACATTAAGTAAGGATAACAATTTATTCCTTGCCCTGTCTCAATAAACACTCTCTACAAAAACAAGAGACCATTAAGTTCCTAGAGCTTTATGAGGCAGAAGTATTTCTTTATAGCATTTGGCTCTTTGTGGTGCCCTTTCAGCCTCCAGAGAGGTGCCCTACCAGGGTGACATCATCTGGTGACATCACTCTTCAGCCCCCCAGTTGGCTCCTTCGCGATTACAACAATTTCTCAACTTCTTCTTTGGGCAAGACAACTTTTGGCTGGAACTTCTTGCTCATTATTCTGGCAACCACCGGCAACCAAAACGGATTACATCCAATGAAATGCTTTTGAAGTGCAGTTCCTGTTGTAATGCAGGATGTTGTAATGTAGAGAAATGCAGCAACCTATTTGCATACAGCATGCTTCCACAAGCAGCAATGTGATAATGATCAGATAATATGCTTTCTCAGATGTTGTTTGAGGAATAAATATTGATTAGTCCACCAGACAGGACAGTCCAGCTCTTCCATCTGAGAGGGTAGATGGGGCCGTGGTTTAATGCTTCATCCGATCGAAAGCAGTTCCAACAATGTGTCACTCCCTTAGGACTGCACTGGGATTGTCAGCATAGATTTTGTACTCAAATCTCTGCAGTGGGGCTTAAATGCACAACTTTCTCACTCAGAGGTGAGAGTATTACCAACCTAACTTTGGCTAATGATTTCTTTGACATAGATAAAATGTACCAAGGCTCATTCATATGCACGCACAATGGTTAGTGAGTATTTAAGTGTCTATCTGTGCCTATCGATTTCCACAATAAGCCAGTGGTAACCACCGAATGATTAATATATCATTGATTAATCTGTTTTTGCTCTGTAGCCATTCAGATTGTACCCAATAATAAAAACAAAAAAACTGCGGATGCTGGAAATCCAAAACAAAAACAGAATTACCTGGAAAAACTCAGCAGGTCTGGCAGCATCGGCGGAGAAGAAAAGAGTTGACGTTTCGAGTCATCTGTCGAAGGGTCATGAGGACTCGAAACGTCAACTCTTTTCTTCTCCGCCGATGCTGCCAGACCTGCTGAGTTTTTCCAGGTAATTCAGATTGTACCCAACTTGGTCCTATCACTGAGACTATGCCATCCTGGCTGTTGATCTCAGTCTTTCTGCTCCCACCTCCTCCTCAGCCATTGTGACCCTGATCTCATTGCCTCTGCCTGACCTTGCTCTTAGTCTTTCCATTCCTGCCCTCTCTGACCATAATCTTAACTTTTATGATATTGGCCTCAGCTCATCTGACCTCCAGCCTCTTTGTCCACAATTTCACCCTCTAAGTTTGTTAGGGTGGAGGGTTTCAGCTGATTTTGTCCATAACTCCAGCTCTCTCCCTCGCATTCCTCCTTTAAGATTCTCCTTAAAACCTACCTCTTTGACCAAACTTTTGATCATCTGACCTAATATCTCCTTATGTGGCTTGGGGTCGTATTTTGTTTTATAACGCTTCTGTGAAGTGCCTTGGGACATTTCAATCTGTTAAAGGTGCTATAGAAAAATGAGTTGTTATTGTTGTTGTTCATCAATAGTGATTGACAATTTTGGGGCTGAGAACCATGACTATTTGGCATTAAGTCCAGTGCA
Source organism: Carcharodon carcharias (assembly GCF_017639515.1). NCBI lineage: Eukaryota > Metazoa > Chordata > Chondrichthyes > Lamniformes > Lamnidae > Carcharodon > Carcharodon carcharias. The sequence continues at coordinate 125,293,634 of NC_054474.1, forward strand.
TGGAATCATAGAATCATGGAGAGGGAGTTTTCGGTCCCACCCGAAGTCAATGGATCTTTTGCTGGTCTATCAAATTATCCTGGTATGATTCCTTCCGTGGGCAGGACCAGAAAACTTAGGCCACGGCATTGAGTTCCTGTGGTTTCTGTTTCCTAATCTGATGCTCTGTGATTATGTTGGTCCATGTGCTTTCCTGATAATTCTATGTTGGAGCTCACCAGACAAGTGTGATGATCGGTGTGGTGACAGAAGCAGGGGATCTACTCTAATTAATGCAATGTCCGTGAATACAGACTTCACATCATTTATTTGGCAGCATCAGTACTGACACCCACTCAGCTCTGAAGAAGAGTCATAAGGACTCGAAATGTTAACTGTTTTTTTTCTCTCCACAGATGCAGTTAGACCTGCTGAATTTTCCCAGTATTTTCTATTCTTGTTTCAGACATCCATCACCTTGCACTCACTGGCCTACATTGGCTCCCTGTCTGGGAATGGCTTAATTTAAAAATTCTCATGCTTGTTTTCAAATCCCTTCATGGCCTTGCTTCCTTCTGTTTGTATAACCATCTCAGTCCTACAACCCTCCTAGATTTCTGTGTTTCTCCAATTCCGGGTTTCCATCGCCCCACCGTTGGTGGCCATGGCTTCAGCAGCCTAGGCCATAAGCTTTGGAGTTCCTTCCCTAAACCTCTCTGCCCCTTTACCTATCTCTCCTCCTTTGCATTGCTCTTTGAACACTACCTCTTTAGCCAAGACTTTCGTCACCTGTCCTAATGATAAATCATTCGGTGTCAAATTTTGTCTAATTATGCTGCTGTGAAGTGCCTTGGAATGTTTTACTACGTTAAAGGCAAATTGTTCCTCCATGGCAGCTACTGGTCATTCGTTAAGATTTTAACTATATTGAGTGTTGTTTGTGATTGGCATGACATATACACCTTCAGCCATATTTGTATCTGTAACTGTACATGTACATGGATCTCTATTTGTATGTCACCTGTGACTGCTCCCAATTACATCTTACTTGTTTCCAGAACTAATCCGAGCATTTATGTGTATATTATATGTAAATATGTCACCGTACCTACACCTGTATCTGCATTTAGATATTTTAAATTTCATTTCTACCTAGACTGGGAGGTCAAAACAGCTCAAGTTGTAAAACCAATGAATTTCTAGAATCCATGCAGGATAGTTTTCTGAAACAATAGCCTGAATATTGTGTTAAAAACAGAATTGTGAAGCTATCAATGCTCGGAAGAAGGTATGCAGCAGACCGACCTGGGTGTATATGTGCATAAGTCATTAAAGGTGGCAGAACAGATTCAGAGAGCACTTAATAAAACATACAGTATCCTTTCCTACCCTGTTAATAGGAGCATGGAGTAGAAGAGCAAGGAGATTATGTTGAAATTGTGTAAGACATTAGTTTGGCTTCAGTGTGAGTATTGTGTCCAGTTCTGGATGCTACACTTAGGAAAGGTGTGAAGGCATTGGAAAGAGTGCAGAAAATATTCACAAGAATGGTTCCAGGGTGAGGAATACCAATTATGAAGATAGATTGGAGATGTTGGGGCTGTTTTCCTTGGAGAACAGAGGCTGAGAGGAGATCTGATGGAAGTGCTCAAAATCATGAGGGGTCTGGACAGTGTAGTTAGGGAGAAACTGTTCCCAGTTGAGAAAGGGTCAAGAACAAGAGAGCACAGATTTAAAGTATTTGGCAAAAGAAGCAAAAACAACATGAGGAAAATCTTTTTCACATAGTGAGTAGCTAGGGCCTGAAATGCACTGCCTGAGAGTGTGGTTGCAGCAGGTTCAATTGAGGCATTCAAGATGGAATTATCTTATTATTTGAAAAGAAAAGCCTGCAGGGTTATGGGAAGAAGGCAGGTGAATGGCACTAAGTGAAATGCTCATTTGGAGAGACAGTGCAGACGCAATGGGCCGAATGACCTCCTTCTGCACTGTGACAATTCTGTAATTCTGTTTCTCCAGAAGCTTCACAATACCGATTTGAAACACATGGAACATGTGAAATTGCGGTACATACTCCTGGACACTCATTAAATGAACCAGAAAAAGTTAGATCTTATCCATTATAGTGTAGTGGATTTTTAACAGCGTGGTTAGTCATAATTATTGTCAAACAGACCTCTCTAGCGCTGAAAACTAACTTTTGTAAGTGTGGACTCATTCCTTCAGACTTCAATTATTGTTGGAGTTTTTTAAAAAAATGTAAATTTTTGATTACTTTTTGTCTCTCATATCTCTCTCTCTTAATTTCATCCTTTTTTCTCTCCATTTCACTTTCTGTACATGCTTTGACATTGAATTAAATATTCTAACTTTATTCCAATTTTCTTTCTCTCCATTTCACTTTCTGTACATGATTTGACATTGAATTAAATATTCTAACATAGACTTCCTGATTTAGATTCTACGTGACTTAGTAAGGATTCTTCAATCTGCTGGTTAAGGAGATACACAGGACATACAAACATACAGATTAGGAGCAGGAGTAGGCCACTTAGCCCTTTGAGCCTGCTCCGCCATTCAATAAGATCATGACTGATCTGATTGTAACCTCGACCCCACATTCCTGCCTACCCTGATAACCTTTCACCCTCTTGTTAATCAAGAATCTATCTAACTCTATCTTAAAAATATTCAAAGACTGCTTCCACTGCCTTTTGAGAAAAAGAGTTCCAAAGACTCACGACCCTCTGAGAGAAAAAAATTCTCCTCATCTCTGTCTTAAATGAACAACCCCTTACTTTTAAACAGTGACCTGTAGTTTTAGATTCTCCTGAGAGAGGGAACATCCTCTCCACATCCACCCTGTCAAGACCCCTCAGGATCTTAAAACTTTCAATCAAGTCGCCTCTGACTCTTCTAAACTCCAGTGGATACAAGCCTAACCTGTCCAACCTTTCCTCATAAGACAATCTGTCCATTCCTGATATTAGTCTAGTAAACCTTCTCTGAACTGCTTCCAATGTACTTACATCTTTCCTTAAACAAGGATACCAATACTGTACACTGTGCTCCACTTGTGGTCTCACCAGTGCCTTCTAAAAGTGAAGCATAACCTCCCTACTTTTGTAATCAGTTCCCCTCACAATACATGATAATATTCTATTAGCTTTCCTAATTACTGTTGTACCTGCATACTAACCTTTTGTGATTCATGCACTAGGACACCCAGATCCCTCTGAATATCAGAGGCCTGCAATTGCTCATCATTTAGATAATAAATTTATTTTTTATTCTTCCTGCCAAAATGGACTATTTCACATTTGACCACTTTATACTCCATTTGCCAGATCTTTGCCCACTCAATTAACCTATTTATGTTCCTTTGTAGCCTCCTTATGTCCTCTTCACAATTTACTTTCCTACCTATCTTTGTGTTAGCAAATTTCACAACCTTCGGTCTCTTCATCCAAGTCATTTATATAAATTGAAAGAAGTTGAGGCCCCAGAACTATCCCTGTGGCACACCACTCATTACATGTTGCCAACCAGAACAAAACGAATTCATGCCAACTCTCTGTTTCCTGTTAGCTAGCCGATCTTCTACCCATGCCAATATGTTAGTCCCTCCACCATGAACTTTTATCTTCCACAATAACCTTTGATGTGACATTTTATCAAATGCCTTCTGGAAATCTAAGTACAGTACACCCACCGGTTCCCCATTATCCACAGCACATGTGACTCCTCCAAAGAACTCCAATAAATTGGTTTAACATGATTTCCCTTTCACAAAAAGTTGACTCTACCTGTTTGCCTTGAGTTTTTCCAAGTGCCCTGCTATAATATCTTTAATAATAGCTTTCCAACATTTTCCTGAGCTTGCCAAATCCCACATTCTTTGTTGGTCATTGCACAGAAATGGATTTCTAATTGCCACAAGTTCTAGTGCAGAAGCCAATAGAAAGTCTATGGGCAGGTGTTAAGTGTAAAGAACAGCAAGCACTTTCCATTTGTCCTTAACTGAAATCTGAGCAATCATGTTTTAGATCTGATGAAGGAACAGGCCCTGCTAGATCTGGAAATGGGTAACGAGTCAGAATTGATTAATGATCTGACTGTAAAGGACCAGCTTGCAAAGTGTGACCATAACATGATACAGCTTAACATCAGGTTTGTGAAGGAGTTAGATCACACACAAACCAAAGCTTTAAACTCAAGTAAGGCTAGCTTCGTAGGATTGCGATGCAAACCGAGCATGTCAAATTAGGTGGAATTATAAACCTACAGAGAAACAGTGGGATGTATTCAAAGAAGTATTTAGTACAATAAAAGACCATTACATACCCCTAAAGAGGAAAAGTTCCACTTGTACAGTCAAGCAACCGTGGTCAACACATGAGGTAAGATTGAGTATAAAGCTAAAGGAAATAGCTTACGTAAATGCCAAGAAAAGTGGTAATCCAGTGGTCTGGCAGAAATATAAAAAAGAACAAAGAGACACATAGAAAGATTAAGAACTGCAAAAAGAACTGCATGAAAAATATTTTACAGGTAATATAAAGGCTAATCGTAAATATTTTTATAAACATATATGAGTGCCTAAACTCATACCTCCAGTATTCTAACTCTTCCCACTGTAGCTCATCTAAATAGTATGCTAATGCCCCTCTCAGAGCTCATCACACTAGTGTTCTAACTCACCCAGCTGAGTGTCCAACTGTTCTTATAATATTCTCTTTTCTACCACTTTGTCTGGTGGTTTATGCCAGGTATTTACCATCTGTTAGATGAGGAATTTTCTTCTGAAATCTGATCAAAATGTACTTTTCATTCATTTATTTGATCTGACCAGTCTGTTGCATAACCCCAGCCTAACTTTTATTCAACTCGTATTCTATGTTTGCGTATCCCAGCATTTTCAGATGGATGTAAATGATGCCATTGGCATTATTTTAAAAAAAGAGCAGGAATCACAATTAACTTCCCTTTTTCAAGAAAAGCTGGTTATTTAGCTCATTTGCTCTTTTTGGGACCCTGCTGTGGGAAAATCTGCTGTTGTTTTTGCTGTTGTGTCCGCACTTTAAAAATGCAATTTATTGTGGCGTGTTGAAATCCCCAGGTATATCACCCGACACCAAATGCAATTTGTATCCAAGCCAGGTCTTTCCTGCTTTGTATATTTAAGTACCATTCAGTTGATGCATTTCTCTACTCAGTTATTTTAAAATGTAAAACAGTTAATAAATTGAAAGGTACATTTGTTGCTGCATTAATATTATGTAAAAACAAGTTGATGTAGTCAAGAATAGGTTAGTTTGGCTGCCGCATTTAGGTGATACCACAACTCTGGAATGATAGGTGTTTATTAAAACCACTACGATGATATCAGAACCACAAAAAACAATTTCTGTTTTTCCTTAAATATGTTTGATGACACACCGTATCAAACAAAACTCCTTTATAGTCCTTTGGCTTTCTGTATATGGGTCCCCTGTGTGTCTGATTTGTTCTACACATCACTGGAACATTACATAATGGGGTAGGCTGTGCTCCAGACTCCATTGACTCACATGACAACAGATGAAAGGTTAGTTCTTGGCCCCCTTTCAGTGAGAGTCTGAACCTTTCTGATTTGCGTTCCTGTTATTTTTTCTAATCCCTTTTCCCAAAAGGATTGAGTCACCTTCTTTCAGCTTGAAATGACCGTAAACCCTATCAAGTACAAAGAACATTTTAAGGTGTTCTTTGCCATTTTGTAACAGGATACCAAGGCATAGGCAACTCCATACAGTTGAAAATGAGTCTCACTGAGATTCCAGTGTAAAGGCTGCATGCCCGGGGACCACTCTCCTCTCTCTTACGCTACTTCCGCGAAGTGATTACCAGGACCATCAGGAAATTCAGGGTTTGAGCTTCCGGCGCTGGATTTAACCAAGTAGCACAGAGAAAGGGAGAAGGCCCGTCAACCCTTTGATTCTACAGTATCATTTTAGTACTGCACCACATGGAGAATGGGAAGAAATCAGTCGGCTATCCTATTGTACAGACCCATTAACAAGATTCACTGAAATCATCTCATCTTTCTCCTTCTCTGGCACCAAGATTCTGTCAGCTCTGCCATATATTGAATCATAATTCTATCCATTTATTTATTTGAGTGACTCAGCTAACTTCACACCAAGCCATTATTCAGCACACAGCCTACAGGGCTGGGTTCTCATTTCGCAGCGGTGGATGACAGCCTGCTTTACTGCTTCCTCATTTACCATGCTGACTGACAGTTTGTTCAACTGAGCTCCCACTCACTGTGTTAGGTTCCCCAGCTCAGTCACTGTGCTTGGTGATAGTGCTTAATGGAGCCTCATTCACGAAAAAGAAAAGAAAAATTCGCACCTAAATAGCACCTTTCAGAACCTCAGTAATTACCAAAGCACTTTACAGCCTATGTGTTTTTTTTAATGTAGCCACTGTTATTAATGTAGGAAATACAGCAGTCAATTTACAAACAGCAAGATCCCACAAACCGCAACGTGATAATACCAGATAATCTGTTTTAGTGATGTTAGTTGAGGAGTAAGTATGGACCATGACACCAGGGATAAATCCCCTGCTCTTCTTTGAAATAGTGCTATGGGTCTCTAACATCCACCTGAGAGGGCAGATGGGGCCTGTGTTTAGCGTTTGATCCAAAAGACATCACCTCTAACAGTGCAGCATTCCCTCAGTAGTGCATTGGAGTGTCAGTCTAGTTTTTGCAATGAAAGGACATGAGCCCACAATCTTCTGACCCCAAGACAAGTGTGCTACCACCAAGTCACACTGCACTGGGTAACAATCTGTTTAACCGAGTTCACATTAATATAGCATGATTTAATTTAAAACATAATGTATGCGGGGAAAATAAAGGAGGGCAACAAGTAGTGAGAAAAAATGTTTTATAAAACACAAATCCTCAGAAATCTGAAAATGTCAAATAGAGTCCAAAAGATAAATGGCTCTGTGGCAACACTGCTACACAACATACTAGTGCATCAGTGCTCTGTGTTGTGGGGCTGTGAACTGATCAGTATCCATGGCCTACTTCATCGGAAGTAGTTGGCATAGTGAGAAGTAACGTGCCTTCCACCTGTGAACTAACAAGTCAGAGGAAGTGGCTTTAAGCCTCCCTGCAGTGACTCAAGGATGTGTCCTCAAGCCTCACTGCAGGGACTTAAGCAGAAAAGGCTGGGCTTCAACTCAATGTCCCCTCTAAATTTTTTTTGTTGTGCGTTGCATGTTCATTTTAACACATGACACGTTTAAATTTTATTGCATGGCTTCACACGTGCAGTGTCATAAAAAGACCATCTTGTGAGTGGCCTACATTGTATCTGCCAGGTTGCCGCGCAGCCTAATGCATTTATAGCTTACAGGGAACATTGCTAACACTTGAATGCAAACTGATGGAATGCTGCAATGTAAATAGTGCTGTCCTTTCAGATGAGGTGTTAAATTGAGGCCCTGTCTGCCCTCTCAGGTGGATGCAAAAGGTCCCGTTACATTATTTGAAGAAGAGCAGCGGCATTTTCCCTGGTGGCCTGGCCAATATTTATCCCTCAATTGTCAGCAATAAATTGATTATCTCTCCATTATTACGTTGCTGTTTGTGGCATCTTGCTGTGCAATTTGGCTTCATCTCCTGCTTTACAACAGTGAGTAACTAAAGATCAAAGGTAATTTTGTGTTATTCCCTTTGTGGGATTTGACTATTGATGGCAAAGCCAGTATTTGTTGCTCAACCGTAATTACATTTGAGAAGTTGCTAGTGAGCTGCTTTCTTAAACATCTGCAATCCCCTGGTATAAATACATCAACTGTACTGATAAGGAGAGAGGTCTAGGTTTCTGATCCAGCAACAGTGAAGGAATAGCAATGTAGTTCTAAGTCAGGATGGTGTGTGGCTTGGAGGTGAACTTGCAAGTGGTGATGTTCACTTGCATTTGCTGCAATTGTTCTTCTACATGGTAGAGATCATGGGTTTGGAAGGTACTATTGAAGGAACCTTGATGAGTTACCACAGTACATCTTGTAGATGGTACACACTGCTGCCACTGTGTATCGGTGGTGGAGGGAGTCCATGTTTAAAATGGTGGATGTGGTTCCAATCAAGCAGGCTGCTTCAATCTGGATAGTGTCGAGCTTTTTGAGTGTTGTTGGATCTGCACACATCCAGGCAAGTGGAGAGTATTCCATCACTCTCCTGACCCATGCCTTGTAGATGGTAGACAGGCTTTGGGGAGCCAGGAGGTGAGTTACTGATGGCAGAATTCCCAACCATCAGAACTGCTCTTGTACCCACAGTATTTATATGGCTGGTCCAGTTCAGTTTCTGCTCAAGGGTAGCCCCCACAATGCTGATAGTGTGGGATTCAGCGATGCTAATACCATTGAATGTGAAGGGGAGATGGTTAGATTAGATTCTCTCTTGTTGGAGATGGTCATTGCCTGGCACTTGCGTGACACGAATATTACTTGCCACTTGCCAGTGCAGGCATGATGGGTCAAATGGCTTCCTTTTGTGCCGTTAAGATTCTGTGATTCTGTAACTTAACTGCCCAAGTCTTAATGATGGCCAGGTCTTGTTGCATATGGACATGGACTGCCTCAGTAACTTAAGAGTCACAATGGTACTGAACATTTGCAATCATTAGTGAACATCCCCACTTCTCACTTTATCCTGGCTGGAGGAGATCATTGATGAAGCAGTTGAAGATAGTCGGGTTAGGACACTACCCTGAGGAACTCCTGCAGTGATGTCCTGGGGCTCAGATGATTGGCTTCTAACAAGAATAACCATATTCCTTTATGCTAGGTATGACTTCAACCAATGGACAGTTTTCCCTCTGATTGCCATTGATGACTTAATTGGTTGTAAAGAGCCTTGGGGCGTCATGAAGTTGTGAAAGGCCTAATATAAAAATGCAAGTCTGTTTTCTTTTCTTTATGGACTGATGTGTAGTCTTTGCCCCCAGTACCTATCTCATCTAAAACTGCTGCAAGGTGATGGAATGTGTATTGTACCCACCTTAGGAGTTAATTTATTTTCCTTGTTTTGTGAACTGACTGCAGTATGCAGACTGTGTTGAATCATTGGGTATTTTGTTGGCCAAGGAAGAGAAGACCAATTAAGTAAATAACAATCATAGGGGCATTAGATCTTTGGAAGTTTTGCCATGCCTGTGCGTAAATACGTCCTCATTCATTATGGATATCAGATCTTGTTTGGAAACTTAATTCAAACAGATTAATGGTTGCAGTATCACACTTGTAGCACTTACAGTAGGGTATTCTATCATCACTGTGCTGTAATTCTTGGTAAAAGCCCACATCCTTGGATGACCTCAGGTCCCTTTACAGCCTTACTGCCAATGGTTATTATGAACCCTCCAGCATGCCTGATACTCAAACAAGACACTGGGCATTCTGGCCTAATCACACCTTGCCCATGACTGTAAAGAAAATGCCTGGAACCTTCATTAAAGGAAAACTGATGTGAAATATTTCAATAGTAATCGTGCTGAGTGGATGCTGGCAATGAGACAGAACACAAGTGAAATCATTCTATCTCCCTTTGGAACCTGCATAGCTACATTTAAAGGAACACTGAGCTTAATGTTTGATTGCCATTTTGAAAACTTGGTTGAACAACAGCCAGCTTGGAGTCTTTAAGTTTTACTTTAACATGAAAAATAATTTAGCACTTAGTCAGCAATGCAATAACAACAAGAACAATTTGCATTTACATAGCACCTTTAATGTAGTAAAACATCACAACCTGCTTTACAGGAGTGTTAGCCACCAAAATTTCATACCATTAGGACAGGTTTTTTTTTATTCACTCATGGGATGTGGGCTTCACTGGCTGGGCCAGCAGTTATTGCCCATCCCTAGCTACCCTTGAGAAGGTGGTGGTGAGTTGCCTTCTTGAACAGCTGTAGCCCATATGGTGTAGGTACACCCACAGTGCTGTTAGAGAAGGAGTTCCAGGATTTTGACCCAGTGACAGTGGAGGAACGGTGATATATTTCCAAGTTAGGATTGTGAGTGGGAACTTGGAGGGGAACTTTCACATGGTGGTGTTCCCATGTATTTGCTGCTCTTGTCCTTCTAGATGATAGTGATCCTTGGTTTGGAAGGTGCTGTCTAAGGAGCCTTGGTGAATTCCTGCAGTGCATCTTGTAGATTTTACACACTGCTGCTACTGTGGAGGAGGGAGTGAATGTTTGTGCATGTGGTGCTAATCAAGCGTGCTGCTTTGTCCTGATGGTGTCGAGCTTTTTGAGTGTTGTGGGAGTTGTACTCATCCAGGCAAGTGGGGAGTATTCCATCACACTGTCCCCAACCTCCCCTGGCCATCTGCCCACCGGTCCCCACTCCCAACATCCAGTTCGCTCTAAGAGATTTCACTTACCTCTTTTCAAGTAGGAACATTCTCAGTTTCTGTGCTGCTACTGACCTTCACACAGCTTTGTGGTTTTCTGATGGGCTTTTCAAAAAAAAATATAAGAACCATGAAGTTGCCCATAGGTCAGAAGCAGCAGTGCATCAACTCACTGAAATTAACCTGACAGGCCGGCTTTAAAACAATCAGATCTCTCAGGGTGACAGTACGGATTGTTTTTAAGCTGGTCTTTTCAGGTCTAACTGCTCAGTCTGGGCGACTTCAAAACACTGTTTAAAACATTGAGCCTGGGTCTCCCTAGCTCCGAGGGTGTTTGGCACCATCTGCACTCCCCTCTTCTGGGTCCTGACTCCAGGTCAAGGGAAGCAATGCCCTAACCAACCAGTAGAGTGACCATGCCAGTGCCGTGAAGCAAAGCTCCCTCTCACGCTTCCAGTAGCACCCAGCCTCCTCCACCCACTCCTCCAGTAGCCCCCAGGCTCCTCCACTCGTCCAACATCCCCCAGCCTCCCCCCATCACTCCAGCAGACCCCCAACCTCCCTCCACCCCTTCAATAGCCGCCAACCTCCCCTCCACACCTCCAACACCCCCAACCTCCCCTCCAACAGCCCTCAATATCCCCCTCACCCTGCCAACACCCCCCAACCTCCCCCCACAGGCGTGATCAGTATCTGGCAATTTCAGCCCAATGCTTTCAATGTAACCAAATAAGATACATTGGGAAGCTATGCAAAGCCAAAACACTAAAATGCACAGAAGATATCAAGAGGACTCATGTGGTCGAGACAGCACACCAAGAGGACACACAACCATGCTTCTTGGGCGAGCTCAAAGATCCTGGATTTTCATTCTAGAATGAGGATATCTTGGTTAATGGCCATCTCACAAACTTTAAATTGGACACGGGAGCCAGTGTTATGGTCCCAACAGACAGAGAACCATAGCTGGTGACCCAATGGCTGACAGCACCCACATGCAGCTGTACAGAGCAGGAGGCATCAAAATTCCAGTGAAAAGTATTCTGCTGGCAACATCAGGTACAAAAACAAAGTAATCTGAGAGATTTGTTTGCGGTCCACAACTAGGACTATTCACTGTTCAGCCAAAAAGCCTGCATCGACCTTAACATTTTACAAAAAATTGACGAGGTCAACCAACAAGGGCCTGGCTCCAAGCATGAAAAGGAGTTCCCGAAGCTTTTTACAGGGTTGGGTAACTGACAAATGCAATCAAGTTTGCACTGAGGGAGGATGCTAAACCCATGTGCCTGTTCATGCCATGAAAGATTCCGCACCCACTCATGAAGCAAGTGCAGCAGCAGTTGCACGAGATGACAACCATGGGGCTCATCTCCCCAGTCACGCAACCAAGCACATGGTGTTCTGGGATGATCCCAGTCTCAAAACGGAAGGGGTCTATCTATATTTGCATTGACTTGACACAGCTCAACAAAGCTGTAGCCAGAGAAGTACACTCAATGTCCCTCAGTGGATGAAAGCTTAAGTAAACTCTCTAAGAGCACGGTGTTTTCAAAATTTGTTGCTAACAGTGGCTTTAGCAACTTCCCCAAGATGAAGAGTCCAGGTTACTGACTGCATTCATTACCTCCTTTGGCAGATTCTGTTTCAACCGCCTGCCATTTTGAACCACCTCGGCACCGAAACTATTTCAATGTACAATGCCATTCAACGCCATTTTGCAAGACCTACAGGCTGCCATTTGCTATATGGATGATGTGTAGGAACACGACAAAAGACTCACAGCAGTCCTACAACACCTGCAGCAAGCAGGGCTGACGCTCAATGAGAAATGTAAGTTCTCCAAGACATCAGTTCGGTCCCTGGGACATATAATCAGACATAAAGGTGTTACTGTGAACCCACAGAAAACAGAAGCTATTAGCGAGTTCCTAACCACATCCTCGATTCCAGATCCCCTGACATTCCTGGTGATGGTGAACCAGTAGGATAAATTCTTACCAAATCTAGAACAGGTCGCAGAATCTTTGAGACATCTACTCAAGAAAGACCAGGCATAGTGTTAGGACACTCATCAAGAGCAAGCATTCACTCACATTAGAGCGATGCTGCTCTCAACCAACATTCTGGCCCACCATGATCCATCCCTTTCCATCACCATAGCAGCGGATGCTTCATGCACAGGCCTTGGAGTTGTCTTATTTTAAGAACAACTCGATGGAGGTCGCTAACTTGCGTACCACTCTTCCAGAGGACTGTTGGACGCAGAGACAAGGTATGCCATCATTGAAAAAGAAACCCTTGCAGTCACGTGGCATGGAAAAAATTTTCAGACTACACCATTGATCTAAAAGTCACAATTGAAACAGACCATACGGAGCTGGTCTCATTGCTAGATGGGAAGGAGCTGGTGAAGATGCCTCCAAGAATCCAGAGATTCCACCTGCACCTCAATACATTCACCTACAATGCGGTATACATCCAGGGTAAAAACCAAACAATGGCAGATACACCTTCCAGGGCCAGAGTGGACTTTCCAACAAAATAGGATGAAGAGCTTGAAGCATACTCCCAATTGACAAGGAGACCTGCCAGCATCCGCAAATAAACTTCAGCAGATTCGCCAGGAACAAAGGCAGGGTGAGGAGTGTCCTGCATCTGCCATTACTGCCAACAAAGGTGGCCACAACAGAGACCAAGCGGTGGTATGATAAAAGCTTGTTTTGAACAACACTTTACTGTCATTGATGCGCTCCTGGTCTACAATAAGCAGCTGGTCACTATAGTTTCCCTTTGACCAGAGATCCTTCAAAAAATAACCAGGGCAGTCTGGGCATCACCAAGTGTTGAAAACAGGCCCAATCCACCGTCCATTGGCCAGGCATTTCCAGGGCATTTGAGGACATGATAATGAATTATCAGGTGTGTGTGTATTGCACAAGCAGGACCAAAGGGAGCCCCTTATCCCCACACATTTTTCAAGCAAGAACACTCTCATTTACCGCTGACCTTCAGGCAGCTTCCTGGTTTTTTGGCAGGGTTTGCAAGAAAAACTGGAAGCACGAAGCTGCCAGTAAGTCAGAAGCAGCAGAGCAGCAACTCAGTGAAATTGACCTGGCTACCTTCAAAAAATTGAAACTCTCAGGATGACAGTTCTGACTTTTAAAATAGTTGGCCTTTCAGGTCTGCAGTTGAGCCTCTGACTGCTCATTCTAGGGGGTCAACAATAAACTCCATTTAGAGCAACAAGCCTGGGCCCCAGCTAGCTCCTGGATAACGGTCCACAATATATTGGTAAGCTATATGAATGTGTGTGAGAAGTGGAATATCGATCACACTACTTCTTCCCCTCATTACCCTAGATCTAATGGCTTAGCTGAATGAATGATTCACACGGTGAAATTCCTAATTCTCAAGTTTAGACAGACCAAGCAAGATCTATACGTTGCAATGTTTCATCTGAGAGTGAGACCTTTAAGTGCAATTGTTCCATGACCAGCAGAGCTCATGTTGGGCAGACCAGTAGATACCAATTTACCTACTCTTACACATTCTACTCTCTCAGAAACTAGAGAACAACTTTTAAAACTGCAAGATAAGTTGACTAACATGTACAATCAAAATGTGGGTACAGCATTGCCAACTTTACAGTTGGGAGAACAAGTTTGTATCCAGGATCCCATAGAATGTACATGGCAACCAGCTGAGGTGACAAGGATTTGTTTGGAATCAAGGTCCATGAAGTCATTATACACAAAAGCACAGTGGTGAGGCATTATGAGGAAAAATCAGATCCATTCCAGCTCCTCAACCACTGTACAGTCCTGTTGCATTGAGGAAAAGAACCCAAATGCAACCAGGAACAACATCCAAGAATGACAACCCCAGAGATTACTGTGAGCTATTAAAGAAACCCCCAGGCAAGATGACTATTGCAAGATCTGCACATACCAGCAGATTATCCTTTATGCTTTAGAGACTCATAGATTCACCAGTCTATACGCTTGTGTAATAGTAACTAAACATGAACATGTATTGTAAATAATTATACTTTTTTGGAAGGGGGAAAAGTATCTTTAGAAGAAAGTAGGATGTTGTAATATGCCTTTAAGGGATAGCAGCGTGTCATCACTAGAAAGGAAGTGTCATGTGATCCAGGCTCAGTTTTACTTTGGCTTGTGAGCAGAACATAGCACACACAGCTCTGCCGCTGATGTCTTCAAGCTTTCTACCTTTGTATAAATGTTTCCATGTGCCTTGTTCAAATAAGTGAACCCACAATGTGTGTACACAATCCCTTAAGAGTGATTGGTGCTTTTATATCATTATAAAAACATGAAGGGTTAAGATACAGATTAACCATGATCTAACTGAATAACTGAACAAGCTCAAGGGGTTAAGTGGTCTATTCCCATTCTGATGTTCCTATATAAACTGTCATCTGTTTCCCACCAATGTTGAGAGCCAAAACCTACACCTCCTTATTTTGGTTCTAGGGAGAAGTTTTATTTGATGGTCACCTTGCATTCCCCATTCTGATTAGTGGTATCACCCATTCTACTGAATGACAGCCTTCTGTCATAGTGAACAAAACAAGCTTAGAAAACAATGACAATCATGCATGCATGTCAAGTACAACAAAGACAAGCATTGAATGACCTCAAAGAGCTTCTAAAAACAATTCTAACACTCTGCAATTAAACTCATAAAGGCAAAGACACTTTATTTGTGAAAGATTCTGTTGAACAGGTCTAGACATTCCCTACTGTAGCGTCCCTGGATCCATCACTATGCAGTTTAGTAATTTAAACCCACTGGCACATTTCCTGCACTGCCATCTATTCTTTATTAATTGGATCATTAATCTTGATGTACTTATTAAACCAAACCATCACCTAAAGCAACAGCAGAATCACTCCTCCCTTTACACGCTGAATTCTGAACTACAATTGAGTGGCATTAATATTATTAACGTTGTCCAATGACTAAGTATAGTGCTACATTCTGTTCCAAATAAAATCGTGGACACCTTGCCTGTGACTGATGTCTTCTAGAGATAGATGACATTCAAAATTTATGCTCTAATATCAAACAGTTAAGGTTCCTGTACATGTGCATGAGATGCAGGATTAAAGGAATGATTCATTCCAATCTCATACTATGTATGGTTCATGTGTGCCTCAGTGCTAGATCCTGTACATGTACTGTATGTTCAAGGTAAAATAAAACAATCAATCCTTGTATGGTGTTGCATAGCTCATGTGTGTAGCACTGTTGGATCCTGCATGTGGTAAAATCAAGTGAAAAAGGAGGTTATTCACTCCTGTTGAATACTGTGCGGATCTTCTACATAGATACATAGAAACTAGGAGCAGGAGTAGGCCATTTGGCCCTTTGAGCTTGCTCCGCCATTCAAAATGATCATGGATGATCCTCTATTTCAATGCCAAATTCCCACTTTCTCTCCATACCCCTTGATACCCCTAATATCCAAAAATTTATCAATTTCTTTCTTAAATATACTCAGTGACCCGGCCTCCACAGTATTCTGTAGTAGGGAAGGTTGAATTTTCCTCATCTGAGTCCTAAATGGCCTGCCCCGTGTTCTGAGACAGTGGCCCCTAGTTCTAGACTCCCTAGTCAGGGGAAACATCCTCCCTGCATCTAGCCTGTCTAGCCCTGTTAGAATTTTATACATTTCAATCAGATTCCCTCTCATTCTTCTAAACTCTAGTGAATACAGGCGCAGTCGAGCTAATCTCTCCTCATATGACAGTCCTGCCATTCCTGGTATCAGCCTAGTGAACCTTTGCTGCACTCCCTCTATGGAAAGTATATCCTTTCTTAGGTAGGGAGACAAAAACTGCACACAATATTCAGTGTGTGGTCTCACCAAGGCCATGTATAACTACAGTAAGACACCACTACTTCTGAACTCAAATCCTCTTGCAATGAAGGCCAGCATACCATTTGCCTTTCTGTATTTCAATACCAACTCTTCCCTATGCACAGTACAGAGTGAATAACAGAATAATTCATTTTCAACTAGTTCGGTGTGGGTTTTCCATGTCTCAGTCCCAGCTCCTATTCATGTACACTACAGATTGTGTACATGGAACAGTTCACCCCTATCTGTGCTCAATGGTTTCTTCATGCCTCAGTGCCTCAGTGTCAACTGTTGCTCCCAATAACGTATAAGGTCTTGGAACACCTCTTGTTAAACAGAATAATTCTCAGCCTGGAAGCAACAATGCACCCATCACCACCCCCCACCTCCCCCCCGCCCCCCCACCCCCCACCACCACCACCACCAACACCCCCCCACCCCCAACCCAATAAGCAGGTTTTCAAAAAGGTGATAACTGCTTCAAGCAAGTCCTGATACTGATCTCACATACTGAAGTTTCCAGAAAGGCCTGAAGACAGGAACCATCTTTGTTGACTTATCCTGTGCCTATGACATGGGCATGCTGCTGAAATTATCCAAAATCTTTTGCTGTGTGAAAAGCCTACAACTAATCAACTCTATGATCGGCAACTGACAGTTCTGTGTGCACCTTGTTGGAGATCAAATCAACCGTCCATGCATGACCAACAATGGGCTCCCACAGGGATAAATCCTTGCACCAGCTCTCTTCAACATACTTTTGCATCACTCTTGACCGTACATTGAGCTACTGGCAACACCTCCTGAACACCAGAGCCAAGACAAGAGTGAATCTCATATGGAAACTGATGGGTACCACTTGGGGTGGCAGAGCCAACACACTACACACTGCTTCACTCACTTTGGTCTACCCAACAGCAGAGTACTGCTGCTCAGCCTCCCTCTCACAAAGTCATGACTCTTCACATATACTGATGATTTGGCCCTAACTTCCAAGGCTTAAAGAACTTCAGGATATTGAGAAAACACTCACTGAAGATCTATGTTCTTCGGAAAGTGGAAACTTCGACCAAATATTGCCAAGACTGTCATTTCAGCCTTCAACCTGAACACTCTAAGGCCAGGGAATAACTTTGTGTCCAATTCTGTGGCCAGCCATTCACCCACTACCCAACACCAAAATACTTTTGCATCACTCTTGACCGTACATTGAGCTACTGGCAACACCTCCCAAACACTAGAGCCAAGACAAGAGTGAATCTCATATGGAAACCAATGGGTACGACTTGGTGTGGCAGAGCCAACACACTACACACTGCTTCACTCACCTTGGTCTACCCAACATCAGAGTACTGCTGCTCAGCCTGGCTCAGGAGCCGACACACAAACGTTGTTCATATCCACCAATGGGAAATAATGAGGATTATTACCGAAATGTTGAGACCAACACAAACTTCCTCTGCTAGCACATATTCAACCTCCTGATGTCCTCAAGGAAAATAACCTGCTCAAAGAACACCACTGGCTGACAACAAAGCACTCCCATTGACACAGAACCTCAAAAAACTTTGCTCACTCATCTGAAATCCCATAATCCCACTGGTAGACCTCGGGTGCCTGGAAGGATGAATTTGTAGGCATGATGTCAGCGAGCAGCAGGTTCCCTCCATTCATTATTACTCTGGCCACATTTGTTTTCTTCACCTATATCCCCCACACCCCATCCCACTCCACTACTGGGGACATATGCAAAGCATCTTCATCATGCACAAAATGTCTCATGACTTTAATTTTTGAAGGTTTTACATTGTGAATCATCTTCATTTTCTTGTCCTATAGGTGCTTTCAAGAGACAACCAAGGGACTCGACAGCACATAGCAGCCCCATAGATAGCCACATATACTAACACGTGTCACAAAAAGAGCAAGTGAAAGTGGGCAGGAGAGGGATCAGAATGTGTTGGTGAGGCTGACGCTGATGCCAATTGCCAATAGCATGGGTGAGGGATTGGCATCCTTTGGCCTGTCTTTAGGTGGCAGTTAATGCAAGAATAAAATACTCCTTGGTTACATCCTTAGGTCTGCCAAAACAAACTTCACTGCATGTTTGAGAATATGCAAGAATACATTTGTTACATCATGACAGATCTGTGGGGGGTTTTATTAACATATAAAGGAGCAAGTGGTATCTTTGTGAAACTCTGCAACATAAATCCAAAACAGTGAAGGACCAAGCAAAGAACAGAGTTCTTTCACAGACATTGGGATTAGTACAATCTTGAACACTTAACTACAGGCAAATCAAGGCAAGGGGCCCATGTCAGACAATTGATCCATGCCTGTCTCTCATTCTGCCACAGCTGGGTTTGATAATTGTGGTGATCCTGTAGAAGTAGTAGCGATGGTGAAGTTTAGCACCTCCTAAGGTCTACTCTTAAAGCAGTTCTCACCAGGATGCCCAACACTGTGTGTTTGGCAAGAGGAGGATCCTCAATGAGTTGGCACAGTTCTTTGTTCCAGCCCAGGCCCCTCAAAGAAATAAGTGTTGTATGTTGCTGTGGTTGTCTGAGCAAGAGGTTCAGAGGTCATAGAGTCTGAACAGTAACTATTTATTTTAGAACATAACTATGTACGGATATATAAGACAGTAGACTTCTTCAGTCCAAGCCAAGAGCTATCTCCATTCAGACTACCACTAGACTACTACTGGTCAAGTGACTCCCTTTACACCATCATGTGGACAGTACTGTGTCCCCAGTCCCTCATTAACCCTTTCAGCTCTGAACACCCTAATACCACAATGATGCAGAGAATGGACAGGTGCTGCCAGTCACTGCAGGTTTGAAGTGAAGCTGCATTACCCAACACTTGGACATTCAGGCTCGTGACCACCCTAAACTGGGTCAGAGCAGCTGACAATCTTCAAAGTTGACCTTCCCACTTTGGGAAATCTTCACCAAAGTCTTCATTACCTGAGTTACCAAACAGGACATAAAGACAGTGGGATTGGAGAGCTCAGCAACGTAAATAGTACCAATTAAATCAAGGTATTTTTACTTATCACTTTTCAGGTGGAAAAGAATCAAAGAGGGATGACATGTGAGCCATCTTTGAGAGAACTGTATCTGTATTAGGTTTACAGCTTTGAGGAAATTGTATAAAATATCAGAAGGAAAGACAATTTAGTTTTAAAAAATCCTTAAAGGCAATTGAGATCAATCATAAACAAGTCCCGGCCTTAAAGGATAAAAGACAGGGGAGTTGTTCAGTTTGGGGAAATTAGAGATGAAGGAGCTAAGAGGAAGATATAGCTGAAAAATAATCTGTTACTCCACTTGCTGTAAGTGAATAAACCTCAGTTATTTTTAACATTAAAGTCCATGTGTCTAATTGACCACTGGTTCTTAGGCACACTCCAGTGTGCTACACTGATACTGCTTTACATAGAATTACATCGAATGTACAGCACAGAATCAGGCCATTCAACTGAACTACTCCATGCTGGTACATATGCTCCACACAAATCTTCTTTTGTCCTACTTCATCTAACCCTATAAGCATATCCTTCAAATGTTTGTTGGATAGAATGACTGTAACTGCTGGTTTGGATACACGACTGTTGGAAAGATGACAGTAACTACTGGCTTGAGGCAAAAAGAGGCCAATGCAGGTTGTTTGGAATGAATGTGTGTTATATTTCATGAGCTACAAGGTAAGTATTTCCATAGCACAGCTGGACAGAGGTGTCCAGTGATAATGTTAGTTGTCGATCCATGCATGTCATTCCATTCTACACGCTGACATGTTAACTCCCTCTAGGTTAGCCACCTTTTCTTCCTCCTGGGGAGGTCCAGGGCTCTGGGCTCCCTCAGCCTCCCACATGGTCCCAAATATTAATAGTTTGTAGTACGGTAACTCAGGTCATAGCATTTTTCGTCATTCTGTTGCACTCTCTGCATTCCTGATATACACCATGAGTCAGGGCTGCAAAGGATAGCACTGATATTCCAAAACCACCCACTCACTTGGCAAGGCTGCTCAAATAATTGTGACATGGCTGTAGCGTTGTAGTACCTTTGAGACACCCCGGAAAACAGACATTGCTATACAGGATGATGTTTGCACTGTCATATAACCTACATGTTTATAGAGAGATTTCCTTGCTGTTCATACAAATGTTGTGGATCACTTATAGTCATGGCCATTATCGGTACCATCTATGATGTCCTGAATTTGTATTTGGAAAGATTCTGGACCTCTCCAGCTACTGCTTCCTTTGCACTAGGAAAGTTCTGAGGGTCTTTTCACTGCCCAGCGTGGTGTTTGTCACTTGCTACCCACTTCTCTAAGCAACAACAGCTGCCATCTCTGGTAAGCTGAAAAGAACTGGGAGCAGAAAAAGTTAATGCCTTGGTTAACTGCAGAGCTATGGATAGCACTGTCCCTGTCCATGAAGACCAGCCTTCAGTGGATGATGTAACATGGTCATTACCTCTCTGGTGAAGCACAAGTTGTGAAGATCAATCTCTTTGGACCATCCTTGTATTTTTAGATCCTGGGATTTCACAGGTACTGCACATAGCCTTGTTATCTGAAGATGTTGTGCCCTGATGAATTCATTCTTCTCATTCAGAATATGCAGAGCAGGAGGAATGCTCAACAACAAGTTGCATTTATATAGCGCTTTTAACATAGTAAAACATTGCAAGAAGCTACATAGGAAAAAAATAAGTGCTTGAACCAAAGAAAGATATTAGGATCGATGACCAATAGCTTGATCAAAGTGGTCAGTTTTAAGGTGTGTTCTTAAAAGAGGAGGCAGAGAGATGGAAGGTTTAGGGAAGGATGTTCAGATCTTAGGGTACAGACAACTGAAGATATGGCCTCCAATGGTTGGGCAAAGGCAATTCAAAGCAATTCCCATCTCCAGCCTTGCTTGGTTGTTCCTTCTACAATATCAGTAATGGCCAAGACTGCAGGCAATGGTCTAAGAAGTACAAGCAGCAACAAAACCATTTGGATCACAAGTGGAGGCTCCCAGAAATATACATACTGTGCATTCCAGCAGAGATACTCAGTAATCAAAACCCAAGTTAAAATAACTATTCAGTCACTTACAATAACATAATTAAGTGGAAAGCTATGAGGTGGGTCAGGCCTTTTCAAAGATTCCCCCATTTTATATTGGTAAGGAGCAAAGTGGGTGAGGAGTGTTATGGAAGAGGAGCATAATGGATTTAGAGGATGGTGGGAGAGGTGCATATGGGAGAAGTGCAAGATGGGAGAGGTGCTTGATGAATATGGGTGAGGAGCATGGTAAGGGGGGGGATGAAGTATTTTCATTAAGGATTAAGATGGGTGAGAAATCAAACCCTACTGTGGGAATTTCTGCATGGAAAATAACTGAAATATGTTGATGTGGTGAAATGGGAGGAAAGCCTGCGCTGAGGCTTAATTGCATGAAGGAAATCAGGTGAAAACAGGATCAGAGTCCTCCCATCTCTCTCTCTCTCTCTCTCCCTGTCCTATGCAGCATATCCCACCAGTGAGGCTCTGCAGTCAGTGTTCACAGTGCTACAGGATAGGACCTGCATAATACACATCAGAAAATGGGGGCAATCTATCCCTGTCTGATACACTTGCACTTCAATTTGCATCTAAACTGTGGGGCAGGAGCTTGCACAATTTAACTCTCTATTCGGGGTCTAGAGTCTAAACTCCAACCCAAGCCCAAACCTGCCATATGTCCACTGGTTGAGGGGGAGGGTGGATGGGGGAGGTGGGGGGGGGGGGGGTGGTGGGGGGGCGGATGGCAGAGGTGGGGGGTGGGGAAGGATCTTGACCATGTGAAATACAGATTGAGTAATGAGGAACAATCTGCTGCTACCTACTGTTGTGCTCTTTATATTCAACTTAGTATTAAGGGCCTGATGATGAAATACCTTTTTATTGTGAGATTTTTGTACAGAACAGATGTTGAGAGGTGATCTTTAAAATGATTCTGATGATAAAAATCTTAATTTGAAAGTTCTTCCAAAGATGCCTGAGTTGGTTACTCGCTCTTTGACTTCAAATTGAACTTGTAGCTTGATGACAAAGATTAATGGATATGAATTTGAGCCCAGAACCATATTACTCATGGCCTGGTCAGGCTGGAGCTTTAGGTCACAGCAAGGCCGCAGCCACTGAGAAATATGTAAATAAATACGTGGTAAAGTAAAAGGCTGCCACATTGCTGCAGTTTGTCTCATGGGCGATCATACAACTCTCAAGCATCCAATAAAATACAGTAATTGAAAGACTTACTACTGAACAAATAAATTGCATTTTTATAGCATCTTTCACAGCCTCAGGTTATCCCAAAGTGCTTTATAGTTAATATTTTGAACTGTAGTCATTGTTGTAATCTAGAAAACACAGCAGTTGAGGCCCAGCACAGACCCCTGCGGGACTCCACTTGTTACATCCTGCCAATCAGAAAAAGACCCATTTATGCACACTCTCTATTTTCTGCCAGCCAGTCAATCTTCTATCCATGCTAATATGTTACCCCCTACACCATGAGCTTTTATTTTCCGCAATAACTTTTGATGTGGCACCTTATCAAATGCCTTCTGGAAATCCAAGTACAGTACATCTACAGGCTCCCCTTTATCCACAGTGCATGTTACTCTTTCAAAGAGCATTTCCCTACTCTTCATCAGGTAGTACCATTGGATCCTTTACATCCACCTGAGAAGGGCAGACTAGCCCTTGTTTTGGCATCTCATCTGAAAGACTTCACCTCCAACAGTGCAACACCCCCACAGGTACTGCACCTGGGCGTCATTTTAGAATATGTGCTGAAGTTTCTGAAGTAAGACTTCAACTCACACCCTTCTGGCTGAGATTTGAGTGTGATGTCACTGAACCACGACTGACACCTGGCTGTGGGGTGGGGGGGGGCGGTGGGGGGGCAGTGGTGGCAGGTGTGGTAGGGGTTGCCAACTGTGAGTTAATGTATTCCTGGAGGTTTCATTACATGACTTGCCCCCACACGTCAGCCATTAGTTGGCCAACACATCCATCCTTGTGAAGCACTGCCTTCCTACACCAATTGGAAAGCAAAAAGATTCATTACCCAATTGGATGAGCTTGACTGTAAGTCAAACAGCCTTTTCCCCATTTTCAATAATTTTATATCTATTAAAGAGAACTATTCAAAGAAAGTGACAAAAAAAAACTATCTTTTTTAATATCTCAATGATTTTTCTTCAGGGTTGTGCACAGCAGTGTCCTGGGGATTGATCTAATTCCTAGACACTCCAGGCCAATCCTGGAAGGTTTGCAACCCTAGGGGTTGGTGGTGAGTGCTGCTTCTACTCGGTTATGCTGATTGTTTTCAGTGCAATGCTCCCAAAATCGGTGTAACTCATCCAGGAGATCATAGATTTTCAAGTACAATTTACATTCAGTGCAATTATAGTTTATGAAATCTTTTCAGCTAGTTTAAGAAAATAATCATGCTAGAAGCCACTCAAAAAATGGCTACAACCCCAGCATAAAGTAATCACTATTGGGAATTTCTGCTAGGACATGCCAAAAATGAAACTGGTTCTTTTGAGTGCAAGGACACTAATAGGCACCACTTAAAAGCTTTTGAGTGTTTTTTTTTAAGTTACTAAGCAACTAACTACTGTACCACAATATAACTAGTAAATATTTCTGCATATTTTTTTAAAAGTCATTTTCAGTCATTTAAAATTGGATTATTTACTGGTGGTTGATTTGCAGTATGATTATAAATATTTATTTTTTGTTTTAAGCTAATTTTCAATGTATTAATCAAATGACATTAAGTTAACACTATTAAAAAAACAAGAAATATTTTTAAAGTAAAATTAAGCAAAATCTTATGTTTAAAAATGCAGCCCAATTGCGTTGGTTCATAGCAGATTTTATATTCGCTTATGTGTGAATAAGTTTGTGTGGTTGAAAATTGACAAAATTTTGGGAGCAATTTGAGGCCAGATCACTGATTGTGTCCAAAGTGGATGCTTTGCCCCCAAGAGGTTTGCTGGAGTTTCCTGATGCACAATGATAAATTAACACAGTGAGACAATGATGAGCTTCGAGACTGCCAAAGCCTATTTGACTGCTAGATCCTTAAAAGAGGTTGAATGATGAGTTCTTTGAATCAAGTACAAGGATCCACCTGAAGTTTAGATGAGTATTGTAGTCTTTTTCTGAGTGCCTGTGGTGGTTCCGAATCTGCTACCAGCCAAGGCTGAGGTCCTTTGTCCAATTTGCTTTTGGACAAATACTGTCTGAGTTTGTGATTCTGGATTTGGGATCAAATTTGGGCTCAGTTACAGATTCAGATCCAGCCTGAGAATGAGATATAGATTGACTTCTGATATAGGTTCAGGTTTTGATCCAGGTTTGGACCTGAATTCAAGTTCAGGTTCAGCTTTCAATTTCATTTTAATTTGTATTTGAGTTGAATTCAGGCTGAGATCACAGAATTACAGAATGACAGTGTGTAGAAGAGGCCCTTCAGCCCATCGAGGCTGCACTGACATGTGAAGAACTCCTGACCTACCTACCTAATTCCATTTACCAGCACTTGGCCCATAGCCTTGAATGTTATGATGTGCCAAGTGCTCATCCAGGTACTTTTTAAAGGATGTGAGGCAACCCGTCTCCACCACCCTCCCAGGCAGCGCATTCCAAACTGTCACCACCCTCCGGATAAACAAGTTTTTCCTCACATCCCCCCTAAACCTCCTGCCCCTCATCTTGAACTTATGTCCCCTTGTGACTGACCCTTCAACTGAGGGGAACAGCTGCTCCCTATCCACCCTGTCCATGCCCCTCATAATCTTGTACACCTCGATCACGTCGCCCCTCAGTCTTCTCTACTCCAATGAAAACAAGCCAAGTCTATCCAACCTCTCTTTATAACTTAAATGTTTCATCCCAGGCAACATCCTGGTGAATCTCCTCTGCACCCTCTCCAGTGCAATCACATCCTTCTGGTGGCAACAAGAACTGCACACAATACTCCAGCTGTGGTCTCACCAAGGTTCTATACAACTCCAACATGACCTCCCTACTTTTGCAACCTATGCTTCGATTGATAAAGGCAAGTGTCCCATATGCCTTTTTCAACTGCACTACCTCATCTACACACCTGGTCACCTCCTCAAAAAATTCAATCAAATTTGTTAGGCATGAGCTCCCTCTGACAAAACCATGCTGATTATCCCTAATCAAACCTTGCCTCTCCAAGTGGAGATAGATTCTCTCCTTCAGAATTTTCTCCCATAGTTTTCCTACCACTGACATGAGATTCGCTGGCCTGTAGTTCCTTGGCTTCTCTCTACAACCCTTCTTAAATAGCGGAACCACATTAGCTGTTCTCCAGTCTTCTGGCACCTCCCCCGTGGCCAGAGAGGAATTAAAAATTTGGGTCAGGGCCCCTGCGATCTCCCTTGCCTCCCTCAGCAGTCTGGGACACAAATCATCCCGACCTGGAGATTTGTCCACTTTTAAGGTTGCCAAAACCTCCAATACCTTGTCACTCCCTATATCAATTTGCTCAAGAACCTCATAGTCTCGCTCCCCGAGTTCCATACCTTCATCTTCATTCTCTTGGGTGGAGACAGATGTGAAGTATTTGTTCAACACTCTACCCATGTCCTCTGGCTGCACCCATTGATTGCCCCCTTGGTCCCTAATGGGCCCTACTCTTTCCCTGGTCATCCTCTTCCCTTTGATATACTTATAGAATATCTTGGGATTTTCCCTACCTTTACCAGCCATAGCTTTCTCATATCCCCTCTTTGCTCTTATAATTGCTTTCTTAAACTCCACCCTGCACTTTCTGTACTCCACTAATGCCACCGCTGATTTCCTCCCCTTGTACCTGCTAAAAGCCTTTCTTTTCCTTCACATCATATCCTGAATATCTCTGGTCATCCATGGTTCTCTGTGCTTGTTACTCCTTCCTATCACCCTAGAGGGAACATGTTGAGCCTGTACCCTCCCCATTTCCTTTTTGAATGCCCCCCACTGCTCCTCTGTACATTTCCCACAAGTAGCTGTTCTCAGTTTACCTTGGCCAGATCTTGCCTTATTTTATTAAAATCTACTCTCCCCCAATCCAAAACATTTTTTTTGCAATTTGTCTATTTCTTTGCCCATAACAAGCTTAAATTGCACAATGTTGTGGTTGCTATCACTAAAATGCTCCCCCACCATCACCTCAGCCACCTGTCTGGCTTCATTCCCCAGAATTAGGTCCAGCACTGCGCCGTCCCTTGTTGGACCCTCTGGTGTCATATTGACTGTATGTTGATGGTGCTGCTCTGTCCTGCATTCTCTGTTTGGGTGACACAACTGCATCTCAGATGTCACTGGTTTAACCTTGGTTTGATCTAGATTAACCTCAACTATGTATAAACAGCATAATTTAATCCTGCCTCTGTGTTCTAATTATTTATTGTGCATTATCAATGAATTCAAAGCTGTCGCCTTATTATCCATTGTGGGAAAACGAACAAAAATGACTGTTTTGTCTATTTGACTGTTTTGAATTTGGGAATATTCCATTGACCTTAAACTGAAAATTGTTTCAGATAAATGGAATTATGGCAAACAATGGGGTTTGTTCAAGAGGTGATTGTGGATAGCTGTGCTGCAAACAGCCCAATGAAGATTAAAAACATTCAGAATTTGAAAATAATGTTGGAATTTAATAAGAAAAAAGTTTCAAAAATTATGGCCTGAATTTTACACTTGGCAGGCTTGCGTGATCGGTGGGCCTGGGAGCAGCCGGGAAACGGACCTCCGACCGCAATCGACCCCCAACTGCGATTTCACACTGTCTGGCCAATTAACAGCCAGCTATCGTGAAACATGTGCTGAAAAGCTCAGCGCTGCTGGTGTGGGGGCGCCGTCTTGCCAGTGTTGCCTTCGGTGTACTGGCTTGCTAGCACTATGGCCTCAGGCTGAATGCAGACAGACTCCTCCATCCTACGTTACAATCTGAGGACTGCAGCTGACATCCCTTCCTGATGTTCCCATGAGTGTCACTGCAGCTCCACCAACTGACTTAGGACCGATTCCTGAGGTTCGTCATCAGACTCGGATTCAGCAGAATTGTGGTCTCCAGTAGCCCTCCAAATGTCGGTGACCATGGATGTCCCTGCTGTGGAGCAGATTGTGTGCTGTGCTCACCAGATTGTAATGCAGAGGCTGCTAGGGCTAGGTTCCACCAAGGTGTGTGTCTCTGCACTAGTGGAGGATGTGGGTGGGTGCTGTGATGGGTCTTCAATGATGCTGTCCTCAGGTTCCTTGTCTTAGCTGTTCTTGGGGCTGGGGCTAAGGGCCTGGCTAGTTGATGGCCTTGGGTGCTTGGCAGAGTTGCCTATGAAAGTAAGTAGAGATAATTAGTTCATGTCAGCTGAATAAAATACAAGACAGTGCATTGATAGTAGTGTTGAGTGAGTGATGAGCTGGTGCAGAATCCTCACGTAGTGTTTGCCGCCAACCTCACAGCCCACTGCAGACACGGCCCACGTCTTCTCTGGTCAGCTCAAAGGCACGATTTACAAAGGGAGTGAGGAGTTGGGTTCCAGCACTCCACCCCCCCAGGTCTGGGACCTCTCCCTTTAATTGTGTATGAGCTTGTCCTGCATAAAAACAGATGGAGAGAGTGTGTGCAAGGAATATGCCAGATCTGATGATAAAGATGCCTGGCATGTGTTGGTGGTAAATAGAGCCATGGATGGGATGAGGATGCAATCCCTAGAGGAGATGAGGCCAGATGGAGATATGAAGGTGTGTGTCAGAGTGAGTAGTGATGTCCTGTGAGCTAGCAGTGAGTGAGATCCTCGTATATGTGTGATGGGCTTGTGAGTGTGTGAGTTGAGAGTAATGAGATGGTTGACTTACCCTAGAAGTACAGATAAGATCATTCCTCCTCTTTCTGCAATGAATGATTGATCTCTTGTGGACAGCGTTGGCACTGACCATTACTGCCACTACCTCCTAACCTGGAGTGGTGAGTTTGGTGGACCTCCTGCGGCCAGAGCGGGGGTAGAGGACATGGTGGCAGGCTTCCATGGTGCCCAGCAGGCATTTGAGTGAGGCGTCACTGGAATTGGAGGATGCTGTCTTCTTCCTTTTTTGGACCATCTGTGTTATCTGTAGCAATCCTGGGCTGGAGAGATTGAGCAAGCTGTGCATGGGAGCCGTTTAAATGCGGCGCCCGGAGTGAAGAACATGTGAGCTAATGGCAGGGCAGGGAAATCAGAAGCCACCCGCCAGTGATCCTGCATGTTTCCGTTCGTGCGTGTATAATTAATGAGGCGGGAAGTGGACGATACGGTGTGAAAACTCATATTGTAGCCAGTGGGAAAAACACTGTTTTTCACACCAACTCCTGCACTTGGTGCAATGGTAGGGGCGGGGGGGGGGGGAGAATCTCACTCATTGTCTACAATTGGCACACAACTCTCCTCCTCAGTTGTTTTTTTAATATTTTAATTTAGAACAATAAGAAATAGGCGTAGCTGAA
Organism: Carcharodon carcharias; assembly: GCF_017639515.1. Lineage (NCBI taxonomy): Eukaryota > Metazoa > Chordata > Chondrichthyes > Lamniformes > Lamnidae > Carcharodon > Carcharodon carcharias. The sequence goes on from NC_054474.1 coordinate 125,322,482, forward strand.
GACCATATGGCTGATCGAGCCTGCTCCTCCATTCAATATGATCATGGTTGATCTTCAGCTTCAGCTCCACTTTCCTGCCCACTCCCCATATCCCTTGATTCCCTGAGAAATCAAAACTCTATCCATCTCAGCCTTAAATATATTCAATTATGGCACACACATACTTTTCTGGGGTAGAGAATTCCAAAGACTCTCAACCCTTTGAGTGAAGAAATTTCCCTGCATCTCAGTCCTAAATGAATGGCCCCTTATTCTGAAACTCTGCCTCCTTTTTCTAGATTCTCCAGCCAGGGTAAAAAATGTATCAATGTCTACTCTGTCAAGCCCCTTCATGATCTTGAACATTTTAATGAGATCACCTCTCATTCTTCTAAATTTCAGAGAATATAGACTCAATTTACTCAACCTCTCATCATGGGACACACTTTCATCCCAGGGACCAATCTAGTGAATTTTTGTTGTACTGCCTCCAATGCAAGAATATCCTTCCATAAAAATGGAGACCTGTATTCCAGGTGTGGCCTCACCAAAGCCCTGTACAATTGTAGCAGGCCTTCTTTATTCTTGTATTCCAATCTCCTTGCAATAAAAACCAACATGCCATTTTCCTTCCTAATTGTTTGCTGTACCTGCATGCTAACTTCTTATTTCCCTTGTATGAGCACACCTAAGTCTCTCTGAACATCAAAATTTACAAGTTTCAGGCCCTTTAAATATATTCTGCTTTTCTATTCTTACGACCAAAGTGAATAACCTCACATTTCTCCACATTGTACTCCATATTTAACCTTGTTTTCCAATCATTTAACCTGTCCATATCTCTGCAGCTTCTTTGTGTCCCCCTACAGCTTGTATTCCCACTGAACTTTGTAATCTTCACCAAACATAGATACGTTACTCTCTTTCCCCTTCTCTAAATCATCAACATATATTATAAATAACTGAGCCCCAGATGAGGCACTGATCCTCATAGCACTCCACTAATCAACTTGGAAATGCTCCATTTATCCCTACTCTCTGCTTCCTGTCTGTTATCCAATCCCCTGTCCAAGCTAATGCTCCTCAGGGTAGAGTCTTAGACTCAACCATCTTCAGCTGCTTGATCAATGACTTCCACCCATCATATGGTCAGTCAGATGCGGGGATGTTAGCTGAAGTTTATACAATGTTTAGCACCATTCATGGCTCCTCAGATACTGAAACAGTCTGTGGACCTATGCAGCAGAAACTGGACAACATTCAGGCTCAGGCTGACAAGTGGCAAGTAACATTCCCGCCGCACAAGTGCCTGGCAATGACCATCTCCAACAAGAGAGTACCTAACCAGCCCAGCTTAACATTTAATGGCATTATCATTGCTGAAAACTCTCTACCAACATCCTGGCGGTTACCATTGACAAGAAATTGAACTGGACTAGCTATTTAATTACTGTGGCTACAAGGGTGGGTCAGAGGCTGGGAATTCTGTGCCAAGTAACTCAGTTGAATCCCCAAAGCTCAGGGCTCAAGGCAGGAATGTGTTGGAATACTCTCCACTTGTCTGGATGAATGCAGTTCCAACAACACTCAAGAAGCTTGACACCATCCTGGACAAAGCAGCCTGCTTGATTGGCACTCCATCCACCAACTTCAACATTCACTCCCTCCACCACCAATGCACAGTGGCAGCAGTGTGTACCATATACAAGATGCACTGCAGCAAATCACCAAGGCTCCGTCAAGAGCACCTTCCAAACCTGTGATCTTTGCCACCTTGAAGGACAAGGGCTCCAGATGCACGGATACACCACCACCTGCAATTCCCCTCAAAGCCACTTGCCATACTGATTTGGAATTATATCGCTGTTCCTTCACTGTTGCTGGATCAAAATCCTGGAACTCTCTTCTGAACAGCACTATGGGGTTTACATATACCATATGGCCTGCAGTGGTTCAAGAAGGTGGCTCACCACCACTTTCCCAAGGGCAATTAGGGATGGGCAATAAATACTGGCCTACCCAGCGAGGCCCATACCCCATGAAAGAATTAAAAAAATTCACCCCCAACTCCATGTGCCCTCATCTTGTATATTGACCTTTTGTGTGCTCTTTATCAAATGCCTTTTGGAAATCCAAGTATACTACATCCATTGATTCTCCTTTATCTACCCACTAGTTACATTTTTAAAAACCTCTAATACATTTGTCAAACAGGATTTCCCTTATGTAAAACCATGTTAACTTTTTTTAATCATACTATGCTTTTCAAAGTGCATTGTTAAAACTTTCTTGATGATAGATTCCAGCACATTCCCAATGACTGATGTCAGGCTAACTGGCCCATCGTTCCCTCTTTTTTCCTCTCCCTCCTTTCTTGAGTAGCAGTTTTACATTTGCTAACTTCCAATCTGCTGGGAACTTTCCAGAATCTAGTGAATTTTGGAAAACCATAGCTAGCACATGCATTATCTCTGCAGCTATCTCGTTTAGAAACTGAGGTTGCAGGCCATCTGGTCCAGGGATTTGTTGAATTTAGTCCCTTGAGTTTCTCCAGTACTTTTTCTCTACTGATATTATTTATCTTAATTACCAGACTCTTATAGTTCCTAGGATACCCACTATTTCTGGTATTTATATTATATTCATTCTTAGGATGTGGTATTTATTGCCTATCCCTGGTTGCCCTGGTTATAACTGAGCAGTTTGGTTGGTCACATTTGAGTAGTTAAGAGTCAACTATGCTACTTTGGAGCTGAAATCACACATAGACCTGACCAGTAAGGATTGCAAGCTTCTTTCTCTATAGAACCTTAGTGAACCAGTTGTTTTTTCATGACAGTCAAACAGTTTCATTGTCACTTTTACTGATACCAGCTTTTTATCTTCCTATCTTGCAATGCAACTTCTAATTAAAGGTGTATTTTGGAGCCAGCACTTGTGTAACTTCTGTTAGTTACCCAGATAAAGACTACACAGCAGCTCACTCAGCAACATTTACAAGCATTAGCACAACTACGCACACCAAAGGAGGGTTCAGTTGGTGGACTTGGGGGGGGCTTGTACCAGGTGTATCACATTGTGCAAGAACCCGCTGTCCAGATGACCACATGGTTCTCATTAATGATTCCCAGTACTTCATGGCCTTGAGTTCAAGTTCCAATACAAGTTGACACTTCAACTGTTTCATAAATAATTCTTGGATCTTTACGTCCATGACTGTGCCTGGAAATCCCTTCAGGCATTGCAATCCCCTCTCTTGATGGGACAGTTTTAAATTTGAATTTCTCAAGTATCCTCAGAGAATTGTTAGTGCTTGAAAAAATCATCATTTACCGAAAACCCCAATCACTGGGAAACAGTAAGAAATCTGTGCTCACACATTAACATTGCAAAATAAATGCTGGCACAAGATTAGAAAAAACATAGTGCTAAAACCATTGGAATTTAACTCTTGTCCTATGGAATTCTAACATGTTTTGGTCTGAATTAAAGTCTGTTAGGCATATTTTAGAAATGCTGGTATTCAGTACAATTAGTCTATATCTCAATGTGAGGTTCCATGTTATACAGCATAGGATTCTGTGATCTGGCCATTTTGTGCAGGATGAGGAGTAACTTGGACAAGCGTGGACTAATTAGGGAAAGCCAGCACGGACTTGTTAAAAGCAAACCCATTTTTAACTAACTTGATTATTTTTTATGAGGAATAAAGATGGACAATGAAGGTGATGCAGTTGATGCAGTGAGTATGGACTTCCAAAATGCTTTGATAAAATGCTACATAATAGTCTTGTCAGCAAAGTTGGAAGCCCATGGAATAAAAGGGACAGTGGCAGCATGGATATGAAGTTGGCTGAGTAACAGGAAACAGAGTAGTGGTGAGTGGTTATTTTTCGTACTGGAGGAAGATACACAATAGGGTTGCTCAAGGATTGGGTACTGGACCACTGCATTTCTTGACCTGTATTAATGACTTAGACTTGTGTGTGCAGGACACAATTCCAAAATCTGCAGATGATGCAAAATTTACATATATTGCGAACAGGAAGAAAGACAATGATAAACTTCAGAGGACATAGACAGGCTGATGAAATGGGTGAGCAGAGAAATTTTTAGTGGTACATTTTGGTAGGAAGAATGAGGAGCGACAGTATAAAATAAGGTGCACAATTTTAAAGGGGTGCAGAAAGTGGTTAAAATGCATACGAGGTCCTGGCCTTTATACATAAAGGCAATGGGCCGAATCCACCCCTGGGCTTAGGAAAACCTGACTTGTGGCTCACAAACTGCACATCCAACTCATATGCGACTTCACATGCCATTTTTCTCTTTTCACACCTGGATGGAGTTCGCAGTTCAGTTTGTGAGCCAATGTGAGAGGAGTATAGGCGTAGAGGGTGACTAGTTAGAAGGTCCACCTTGGTTCTCCTAACCCAGCTCCCAACAGTGTCTAAAGGACTTCTAAACCTCACATCCTTAACCCCACCCAACAACCCCTGCATGCTGTCCCATGTCCCCTCAGATCAGAGTCCATGCTACCTCTATGACCCCAATGTATCCTCCATGCCCCCTCAGATCACCTATGCCACCTCTAGCACTGCATGTATCCTCCATGCCACCTCTAGCACCCCATGTATCCTCAATGCCACTTCTAGCACCCCATGTATCCTCCATGCTCCTTCAGATTACGCATGTCTTCCCTATTCTCCATGTATCCTTCATGCCCACTCAGATTATCCCATGTCTCTCCTATGCCCCCATTTATCATTTATGTTCTCTCAGATTTCCCCATGCCACCCAAGCCCCCATGTATCCTCCATAGCCACTCACCCAGTATACACTATACAATTCTCAGGTTCCATGCAATACCAATGGAAAATATTTTACATTCCTTGCGGGTAAAAAAACTGTCATCACTTAATAAAAGCCTCCATATAATTGATATTGACAGAAAAAATGTATTAAGGCATAAGAAAAACACCATGTAATACATGTTAGCTTGTGTGAACAAACCAGAAACCACATCAAAGGCACAATTTGTTATTACAACTTCTTGAAACTGTCATTCATTCTCAGATGAATGAAACATCTACTGTGTTGAAACCCATTAGCACTTGAAACTCAGACAAGCATTGATAATGGTCACAGCTGTTTAAGCAATAGACTTCTCTCTGGAAAGTAGTCCAGAGACTACTTTCATTTCAATTTTAAAGCAGACTGCCTGTCAATCAACGTAGTGAAGCAAATGGCTAGATTCTTTTCAATTGTCAAAACCAGACTTTTTTTTAATCAGCCAGAGCCATTCAAATCACAGTAGGAAAGATGACAGCACAAGTTTCAGGACATTTTCATCCATTTTTCACTGCATTTATGGCACGTTTTCCATTGGAAAAGCACTGTAATGCACGTGAACAAATACACAAGGCTGTTCGATGTAACGGTCAACTTACCTTTAAAGGACAGATCACTGCATTAAAAACACATTCTACATTACAGCACAGTACCTAACCATGGTATTTGAAGGTGTTAAAGCACTTTATTGTTACCTTTCAGAATGTTCTAGACTCCTCAGCAGGCTTTCCATTTTCTTCACAAACTGTCTAACCTGGCATGCTTTTAATGGGCTTTCAAAACTCTGCACCACCAGATGAAAATAGAAATCTGATTTTTTTCCCCTAATTGTAGTGGGGAACCCAGCCTCGGGGGGTGGTGGGGGGTGGGGGGGGGGGTGTTGGGAATGCGTTTTGTGTACCAGGCATTCCCAACCTACAAAAAGGCCACAGGATAATGATGTGGGGCTGGGAATGCAGAGGAAAATTAGATTAGATTTTCTCCAAAATAAACTAAGGGCAGGACTTTTCATCCCAGGACAAGTAGCTCAAGTTGGGAGATTCCCTAGCTCAGCGCATCTGCCTTGGGAAAAAGTGGCCTAAATAATGCAATTTTCATTCCAGGGGTTGGGTGTGGGTTGGATTCATGCATACCACCCCTGGGCGCAGATTGGAGGTGGCCACAGGGACAGCCAAGTGCTGAAGCGGGCTGTTTAAAGGGCCAGCCTCAGTTCTCTGGGACATTGCCCCAGTTCTTTTGTTAAATATTAAGCCTTCTAGCCCTCATCCTTCACACTCCCTCACACCTTCCACCCAAGCCCCATGCCAATTCATGTCTCCATGCATTGCTAATGACCCCTCATACCCTCCATGCCAACTCATGCTCCTACCCATCCCATGTCCCCTCATACCGTGCAGCCCGGCTCATGCACCCACCCACTCCATTGGTCCCTCATGCCAACCCAAGTGCCCTACTCATGCTCTTGGCCCCCCCATATCCTCCATGCCAAACCACACCCCCAGCCATTCCCAAGGCCACCTATGCCAATTTAGTGCCAATTCATGGCAACTCATGATGTCCCCACTCATCCCCATGATCCCTTATTGCCCCTTATGCCAACTTAGTGCCAACTCATGCCAACCTATGCCTCTCACACAACCCTCACCACCCTTTACACTTACACACTCCATGACTACTCACTCAATATCCACCATTGACAGATTCCTAAAAATCAAGAACATAACAGGATTTTTAAAAAATTCATTCATGGGATGTGGGCTTCGCTGGCTAGGCCAGCATTTATTACCCATCCCAATTGCCCTTGAGAAGGTGGCGGTGTGCTGCCTTCTTGAACCGCTGCAGTCCCTGGTGGTGTAGGTACACCCACAGTGCAGTTAGGGAGCAAGTTCCAGGATTTTGACTTAGCAACAGTGAAGGAGCAGCTTTATATTTCCAAGTCAGGATGATAAGTGGCTTTGAGGGGTACTTGCAGGAGGTGGTGTTCCCATGAGTGTGCTGCCCTTGTCCTTCTAGATGGTAGTGGTCATGGGTTTGGAAGGTGGTGTCTGAGGAGGCTTGGTGGGCTTCTGCAGTGCATCTTGTAGATGGTACACACTGCTGCTACTGTGCATCGGTGGTGGGGGGAGTGAATGTTTGAGGAACAGGTGCCAATCAAGCAGGCTGCTTTGTCCTGGATGGTGTTGAGCTTCTTGAGAGTTGTGGGAGCTGTACTCAGCCAGGCAGGTGGAGGGTATTCCATCACACTCCTGACTTGTGCCTTGTTTATTGTGGACAGGCTTTGGGGAGTCAGGAGGTGAGTTACTCACCACAGGATTCCTAGCCTCTGACCTGTTCTTGTAGCCACAGTATTTATATAGCTAGTCCAGTTCAGCTCCTGGTCAATGGTAACCCCCAGGGGGATTCAGCAATGGTAATGCCATTGAATGTCAAGGAACGATGGTTAAATTCCTTCTTGTTGGAGATGGTCATTGCCTGGCATTTGTGTGGCATGACTGTTACTTGCTACTTGTAAGCCCGTCTGGATGTTGTCCAGGTCTTGCTCCATTTGGACATGGACTGCTTTAGTATCTGAGGAGTCGCGAATGGTGCTGAATATTGTGCAATCATCAGCGAACATCCCCACTTCTGACCTTATAATGGAAGGAAGGTCATAGATGAAGATGGTTGCGCCTAGGACACTACCCTGAGGAACTCTGCCATGATATCCTGGGTAATTTGAACACAAGGATGAGAATTTGAAAATTGAGGTGTTGCCAGCACAAGAACAATTGTAAGCCAGTGAGCACAATGGTGGTGGGTGAACAGGACTTGGAACAAGTTCGGATATGGGCAGTAAAATTTTAGATGAAGTGTCAGTCAATGGAATGCTTGTGTCAAAGATTTTCCCTGGGTTCATGAAGCTATATCATATTTGTAATATTCAAGTTATTCCCTGATAGTTGATCCCAACATTTTATTTGATACTGACTGATACTGATAGGGCTGGAGTTGCTTTTGTTATTCTGATCATTATTTTTAAACAATGGGCACCACATTAACTCGTTTCCATTGCAGCAGGACCAGCAAATATTTATCAAGTACCTCACAATGATAATTTGATTTAGAATTTTAGCAATTGTCCCTCATTGTACCCTGCGATGGTTTAAACAGTAGTTTTGGATATTGCAGAAGTGGATTTGTTCTGTTGTGTTTGCTAGTGCATTATGGTGGGTGTGATGTTTGTGGCGGGTTTGTTGATGCATTATGGTGGCGAGTTTGTTGGCATAGTGTGGTGGGATTGTTGGTATAGTGTGGTGGGATTGTTGGTATAGTGTGGTGGGATTGTTGGTATAGTGTGGTGGGATTGTTGGTATAGCGTGGTAGGATTGTTGGTATAGTGTGGTGGGATTGTTGGTATAGTGTGGTGGGATTGTTGGTGTGGCGTGGTGGGATTGTTGGTATAGCGTGGTGGGATTGTTGGTATATTCTGATGGGTTTGCTGGTGTCATGCAGTGGATTGATTTGTTTAGTGTAGTGAGTTGGTTATTCTAGTGTGTTGAGTTTGTTGGGTATGTTGGTGCAGTGTGGTGGTTTGCTATTGTATTTTGATGGGTTTATCAATGCCTTGAGGGGTTTTTTTGGGATTGCTGTTGAATTGCAATGATTTATGCCTGTATTGTGGTGGGTTCTCTTGAAATATTATCAATAAAATGTAATTAATATTATCAACCAATCAACTAACCTGCCTTAGTGGTATAAGGCAGTGTTTAGACTGGGTTACCACTAGTCCTACAGATAAACTAGTGTTGTCTAACCACCAATTCCAGTGACATAGGCTGTGTTATAATTGACCAACTAACAATGGTTTACCTTCAGGAAATCATTTGTTAGCCTCATAAAAGTTAAAATTAAGTATTTTCTTGCAATAAAGCACTTAGTCTGGCTGTAACAATATCAATTCTTCTGTTCTGTTGCTTATGAGAAACACCTCTAGCACAAGAGAAGTCACAGCCATTGCCTGAGGTGTGAATCAAAGCTCCACATATACTCTAAGGTTGCCAACTTTGCTTGGACTTATTCCCAAGATTTGCATCACATGATCTCCCACCTCCAACCACCCTACATACTCAAACAACACTTTTTCACCATTTCGAATATTTCTATGACAATTACGCATAAGTGTTTAAAGAAACCTCTAAAAGAAAATGCATAGGCCCAAATCTTCAGGTCCGTGTCAGTGCTGAGCGTATTGTCTGACGCTGTCCACGAAGATTTCTGTGACCCAACCCTTTTATGATTTTTTCAGTCGTATCTTCTGATTCTAGCTGAAGCATCGAAGGTTCAGCACAGCCATCCACAGAGAAGATCGTCAGGCACAAGAAGGGATGGAAGAACGGAGGACATGCCCCCTTTTCACAATAGTGGCTACTGCATTCAGGTAGGTTTATAGAGGTCTAGGTCTTTCACTAACTGACTGAGTTAGTGAATGGGTGAGGGAGTTAATCAGTAAATGGGTAGATGTGTGAGTAGGTGGGTTGGGTAGTCGGGTTGGGGGGATAGTTGGGTTGAGGGGTAGTCAGGCGGTCAGGAGGTAGTCAGATAGTCGGGTCTGACAGGGGGTAGCCAGGTGGTCCGGGAGTAGTCTTGTGGTCGGGGGGGTAGTCGGGTGGTTGGGGTGTGATTGGGGGGGTGGCGGTGTTGGTTGTGGTGCTTAGTTCAATTGTGCTGGCTAACCACTGAATTGGACCAGGTATTAAACTGTAAAACATTTCCTGGATAAGTATGCAGATAATTCTTGCATATCTGGTCCAAGTCCCTACTATGAGATCAGGGTCAGGGTCATTCCCCAGGTAGTGGAAATCAGCTCATCAGAAATTTAAATTTCCTGGGCAATTTCCACACTTGTACGTGCGTTAGGATTTCCACAGGGTCCTGATGCACGACTCCCAAATTACGTCCCATCTCCAATGATCTGGAGACCAGAAGATTTGGGCCAGGATGTTTTTGTAATGTCCTTATGACTTTTCTCTTGGATTGGTTGTTTCAGTGACCCAGAGATTGATTTTTTTTATCCTAGAAACTCGAAGGCAATCCTGGAGGGTTGGCAACTCTTCTGCTTGAAAAGTTCAGGAGCAATGGTCTCCAGGACTTGGCCCCAGGAAAGGAGCCTGAGCCAGCATGCACCAACATTCTGTTTGCTGTCTGTTGTTGTTGGGCCAGCAGGGACTTCCCTGGAAGAGTTATGGTTGATGCATCCTGCCAACTCGTAAACGGCATCGATATTAATGCACTGTGTGCTGTGCATAAGTCTACAGGAAAGTCCAGATGAAAATCTTCAGTCTGTGCTGCATGTGAGAGGAAAAAACACTTCCTTAAAAACAAAAAAATAGGGTCTGTGAGTCTTGCTGCTATGCATGTTAGCCCTTAAAATCACAGCCTGATAGATTTACAGAATCTGCAAAGGAAACTTAATCAGTTGCTCGTAATGTACTGCTTAACCCCTGAACAGATATCAGACTCAGACCCTACTCAGCAAAAATATTTTCTCCACTTGTAAGGAGTATATTTATTTGTTAAAAAGTGTACACCGAGTCCCACATATTCTACTTTCATTATCCAGTACTCAGTTATTATGTGAAACACTACCTTCATTACAAAGCTCTCTCTGCTACATCCCATTTTCATTATAAAACTCTCAGTTGTAGCATACCCTCAATTACATCCCAACTCTCATTATCTACATTATAACAGTGATTACACTTCAAGAACACTTCATTGGCAGAAAAATGCTTTGTGAATTTGTGAGGTTGTGAAAAGCACTATATAAATGCAAAACTTACACCTCATTATAAGGCTGCCAGTTATAACACATCCTCGACTACACCCTACACTCATTATGAAGTTCTCAGTTATAAAACTCTTTTTATTGCATTGCATTGTCATTATAATGTTCTCAGTTATAACACAACCTGTGTTACATCCACTCATTAGAAAAACACTCTCAGTTATCAGATTTGAGGCAAGAGTAGAATACAGGTCCATTTCCCTGGCCCATTAATTGTCATATTACACTGATGTATTTCCAACCCTGAGTAACCCTATTTGTTGACAGAAATATGTCTAATCTCCTGTGAGCCCTGTTTTAGTTCATTGCTCTATTCTATAGACTTATCCCCTTTTTACTGAAAAGATTTTGCCTGAATTTCCTCTTTTTCTTGCCACTAATTTGAAAGAAAAAACTCTGGTTTTTGAGCTTTGCACATGATAGAAAAACTTATCTGTATACATATTCTCCAAACCAATCATATTAAACACTTCTAACAAAATACACCCTTTGTCTTCTCTTTTCAAGATAGAAGAATCCCACGATTTTCAACTTCCCTTGAAACTCCATCATAGGTCTGGGAGTAATCTAGCAGCTCACCTTTCCACTCTAATGAAGAACTTAATATATTTCTTAAATTAAAAATGAAATGCTTCAGATATTACTCTTCTCAACTGATCAATGAACCATAACATTATGTTTACGGTTTTTTAAAGTGTCTATGAATACTGTAGAAACTACTTTAGTGATCCATCCACCAAAGTCTTCTTCCTATTTTGACTCACAAAACACATTCAGAACATAATCTCTCACCACTTCCCTTTGCTAGAATTATAGATTGATATTCCACAGAAGGAAGCCATTCAGCTCATCATGCTGTGCCAGTTCTCTGAATGAGAGATCCAGTGCTTCCTGGCTTTTTCCCCATGACCCTCCAAATGTTAATCCTTCAAGTCTTTATTCAATTCCTTTTTGAAAATTATTATTGAACATGCTTCTACCACCCTTTCAGGTAGTGCATTCCAGATCACGCAACTACTCTGTAAATTAATGTTTCCTCATGTTGCCTTTCCCTCATTTGGCAATCACTAAAATCTGTGGGAGAAGTTTCTCCTTATTTACTCCATCTAACTCCTTCATTATTTTGAACACCTCTGTAAATCTCCTCTTAATCTTGAGCAAAATAATGCAGATGCTGGAAATCTGAAATTAAACAGGAAATGCTGGAAGTAGCAGAGGTCTGGAAGCATTGGTGAAGAGAGAAACAAAGTTAACGAGCTCAGATGAAGGGCCACTGACCTGAAATGTTAACTCTGTCTCTCAATTTACAAATGCTATCAAACCTGCTGAGTATTTCCAACATTTTCTATTTTTAATCCGCTTAATTGTATCTGCTTTAGGGAGGATAACTCAAGTTATTTCAGTCTATCTATGTAACTAAAATCTCTCATCCTTGGAATCATTCCTGTAAACTCTTCCAGGGCCTTGACATCCTTCTCAATGTGCGGTGCCCAGAATTGAACATGATACTCAGGTTTAAGGTGAACCAATGTTTTTTTAAAGGTTCAGTATAACTTTCTTGCCTATGTTAATAAAGCCATGGAATCCATAAATCTTTTTAACAGTCTTCTCAACTTGCTTCACTACCTTCAAAGAGTTGTGTACATACACCACTGGATTTCTCTGTCCCTGCATTCCTTTAAATTTGTAGTATTGAATCTGACAATGCATAAAATTCTCCATATTAAACTGACCCATAGACCTTGCTGCTTTCAATCCTTTCATGCTGCTGCATACTGATAATCATCATATGCCACTGTTCCTAATTTGGTGTCCAATTAGAGTATGATTCTATTCGTCAGGACACTTGTAATAGTTATAAACAATAGTGATCCCAACACTGGGCCCTCAGTCATACCATGGGCAGAATCTTGTTTACCCCCCTCACCCTGATGCGTAAACTGACGCTCGGTGACGTCAGGCGTGCATCCTGACATCACCATGCGTCATCTGATCTTCTGTTTGGCAGGCACACACTGGAGTCGGCTGTGCGCATGTTGAACTCTCAAAGGCCTGTTAAGGCTATTAATCAAACAATTAAGCCTATCGAGAAAGCTGCCCGTCCAACCTTAAGGTTGGCGGGCAGGCAAAGAGCCCATTTTTCATGAAACCTCATCCATGGGCAGGGTGAGGTTTCATTAAGGGTTTATAACATTAATAAATATTTTTAGAACATTTGAAAAACATGTCCCAGCTCATGTGACAATGTGTAAATGATTTTTCAGCTTCTTTATTTGAAATTCACATTATGAAATTAATCTCCTTGAGGCAGCTCTGTGCTTCAGGGAGATTTCTGGGCTCAATTAAGGGCCCAATTAATGGTTTTTCCCACTCCATAGCCCATGCAGGGTTGTCCCTGCAACATTGATCACCCCCTTGCCTAACTCGCTGCTGGTGCATCATCACCTTCTTCCACCCCAGATTGCCCTGGCTTCTCCAAAAAACTCACCAGCCTTCAAGGGTTTGAAGGCATTGAGGCCCCATCATCCCCATGTTGCAGCCTTAGCAGTGGCTACCGCTAGTGATGGTGCTGCTGGCCCTCTGATTGGCAAAATGCTGCCCCAGGATCCCACAGCTCGTCGGAGCAGGGTGAGCTCCCTCTTTTGGCTCAGGTGGTGGGACTTGACCTACAGCAGAAAAATTTAACTCAGATTCTTACAACACAGATGGGGGCCATTCAGTTCATTGTTTCCCATTGTCCTACTTCTTGTTCTTTCCCCACTGCCTGTGCAATGTTTCGTTTTCAACTATACATCCAATTTCCTTTGAAAAGTTACTATTAAATCTGCTTCCAATACCTTCCAGCCTGTGCATTCAAGATCTAGACAATTTGCTGGTCTCTTGTGACTTTAAAGGGCTGGCAATGATTTCCCCCTTTTGAGGATTTGGGGTGTATGCCCAGTGTGCTAAAGGTGCTAAAGACATGCACATCTCTCTCTTTTTAGGAGCAGGAAAATTCTGTTAGCTCACCTAGCCTGTGCCTGACCACCTAGCTATTTCTTCACCACATTTCTCTTCTCTGTCCAGAACTGTGCTGCTCAAGCAGAAGGATGAATCACCTTGGTGTCTTAAGCAGTGGGACATAATTGTTCTATTCCAGAAAGCTATTTGGAACCAATCTTTATTCAGCCTTACATTTATTTACAGCGAAACATTTCAAGCATACACCGTCTTAGCTCAAACTTAGCTTCAAAGTACCTTCATACTCTTTTGAGTATAATAAATAAACAAAAAGGTCAAATTAGCAAAAAGTCAAATTAACAAATTAAAGGGTTGGCCTCTTAAAGGGGCACTATATCAAAAAATAAACTTATCAAACCCAAATTAAAATGTTGTTTCGGGGGCCAATTATCCACCCCAGCCCCCCCCCCGGTGCGCACTGGCCACGGAAGGCTTCAATTGTGCCAGCAGACACCACGTACTAACTCTCCAGGGCCACCTGGCCGCGAACACAGTCGTGGAAGAGGGGGAGAAAGTCTGTGTCCCTTTATATTATTTTAATGTGAACAAATAAAACAAATGATCAAATCAACAAAAAGGGGCAAATTAATAAATGGACAAATTAAAATGGGTAGCCCCTTAAAGGGACACTGCAACTAAAAACAAAATCACAAAGGAAACTTATCTAACTCAAATCAAAATGTGGTTGCCCACCAATAACAGAAGGCCTCAGTCAAGCCAGCAGACACCACGTGTTCCCACTCCAGGGACACCCGGTCACAAACATAGCCACAGAAGAGGGGCAGGCAGACTGTCTCCCTTTATACTTTTTTGAGTATAACCAATCAACAAAAAGGGAATAAATTAAAAAATTAACACCAAATTAAACAATTTAGGGGAGCAGTCCCTTAAAGGGATATTGTAACAAAAACTTTAAAGGAAACTTAACAAATCAAATAATAATGTTGTTTTGGTGATCAATGATGCACCCCGGCTCCCGCAGCACCCATCAATCATGGAAAGCCTTCAGTGGACACTGCGTGCTCCCTCTCAAGGGACACCCAGTTGTAAACATAGCTGCGGAAGAGGGGCAGACAGTCCGTGTCCCTTTATTGTCAGGAAGATTTAATAATTCTCATAATGTTATTGGAATTTATTGTAAAATAGAGCAATAGTGGGTTGTGTCTATGTGTGTGTCTGTGTGCGTGTGTGCGTGAGACTTAATTGGTTTAAAGGCAACTGGTCTGAAGGCTTTGATGTAAACATGGTAAATATGGGGGAAGTTTGGAATGTAAGGTAAAAGGACATTTGCATTTTTATATAAACCAGACTAGATTGTTTTCAAAGAGGGGGTGAAATGCGGCACCTAGCCAGGAGAAGTTTAAGAACAGTGTGTTTATTTTTCCCAAAGGTTATTGGTAAAACTTGGTGCTGTGAGAGATTTTTATTATCAGGAAGATAAAGTCCAAAAACATAATGAAACAATGGGAATTTGCATTCAAAGAGGAAAATATGTATAAAAGAGCAAAGGTTGTGTGTAAGGGTAGGCATTTTAAGATCTTACAAGTGTGAAAAGCCCTCAGCATCTATGCCTCAAGTTGCTGTTTTCAAAGAACTAAAGTTAATAAAACTCACATTGAATTTGACTTGTTCAGGGTATCATGTTTCTTTGCCTGCGTCTTTTAAAATCTATGGCCAGAATTTTCTCTTTGTCGTGCAGGAGCAGGCCCCGCATGCTGACATGTAAAATGACGCGCTGTGACATCGGGGGAATGTCCCGACGTCACCTCGCGCCATCGCGATATTTAGGTGGGTGGGCATGCGATGTTCTTGGATGCGCACCCACCATTAATTAATCAGCTATTTAAGGCCCTTGAAGCAGCAATTGTCTGCTATTTTTCAGGGTCTGTGCAATCTTCAGGACAAACGGTGCAACAGGCAGGCGGGTAAGAAACATTTGTATAAACCTCACCCATGGGTGGGATAAGAGGGGTGAGTGGGATTATGAGTGGTATCTGTTAGATATTTAATTGTGAAAGTTATTGACTCTTGCCTGTATGAGCAGGAGTACTTCAAAACTCTTCACAGCTGCTTGGACAGGAGTAACAGCCTTCAGGTCAGGACTCTACAGTAAAGATCATTTTTGGGACCTGTAGGTTTGAAGAAGCGTTCCCTTAGTCGGGAATGGGAGTTGTGCTCTCCACTGGAGGCACCTCCTCTGAGGAGGAAGGTAGGGCCAGAAGGGGGAAGAGGCCAGGCGTCCACATTCAGCCTCCCCTGGGAGGAGAGGCGCAGGCACAAGGGAGCAGGGCCAACAGGAAGTCCAAGGCGGAAGGGGTCGCAGAAGACGCCACTATCCAGCTGGCAGAGTATAAAGGCAGCGAAGCAGCTACCTCAAATTGCTTGAGGTGCAGTGCTGAAGGAGGCTCCATCTCTCAAGGGAGACAGTCACCTCCATCTGTCAGATGATAAGCCCTGAGATCTGCGCCAACTGTGTGGGTGGGCACCTCATGCCAATGGCGCTGAAGGTAATGGCTGCCCTCAACTTCTATGTCTCCGGCTCGTTCTAGGTGTTGATGGATGTTCTTTGTGGAGTCTCCCAGTCAACTGTCCACACTTGTGTCAAGCAAGTGACAGACGCTCTATTCAGGTGTGCATTGACTTTCATCCACTACTGCAGGAATGAGGCCAGCCAGATAGAGCGAGCCAGAGGCTTTGCAGCGATTGCTGGATTCCCCCATGTCCAGGGTGCAATCGACTGCACACATGTGGCCATCAAAGCGCCAGTGGGTGAGCCAGGTGCTTTCACCAACAGGAAGGGTTTCCACTCCATGAATATGCAGTCAATGTGTGATCACAGGATGCAGATTCTGCAAGGTTGTTCAAGGTACCCAGGCAGCTCCCAAGACGCTTACATACTCAAACACTCTCAGGTGCCGGGGTTCTTCAGTGCTGCGGCTCGGCTGGATGGTTGGCTGCTGGGTGACAAGGGCAATCCCCTGCAAAGGTGGCTCATGATGCCTCTTTGCCATCCAAGAAAAGAGGCTGAGCAGTGGTACAATAGGAGCCACACCTCCACAAGGGCTGTAGTAGAGAGAACCATCGGTATTCTCAAGATGCACATCCGATGCCTGGACCATTCAAGGGGTGCAGGGGGTGCAGGGACACCCGGGAGGCTTTAATCCAAAGAATCTTCAGCTAGCCCACCACAGATGGGCCTCCAACATGCGCCAGGGCTGCAGGCTCCATTCTTGATACCTGAGTGCAAAATCTGCCTGGATAGGAACATTAACTCAGGCCCTTGTCAATAAAGCTCAATGTTAAACAACTCATTCATAACATCATGGTTTCCCATCCACCTGCAGATGTAAGGAATCACCCTGAGCCATGCTTATGTATCAAAATTTAATTATATAACAAAATGAAGATCAGAAACAAAAATAAAAGGTGTTGCACATCACACCAAGTGGTCATGAACAAGTGGAGCAACATAAAAGCACCAGTGAGAAACCCGTGGTGTGCCTAAGGTGCCTTAAATTTACGCTTTTGGGTGCTATGTCTAGGCGCTGTCCCCTCACTGGCACTGGCATCTGAGACAACTTGCTCCCTCTGTTGTCCTGTTGGCCCAATGACTTTGGTGGCCGTCCTCTGGCCTGTGGAGCCTGTGCTGGCCCCACCTGGGAGGGAGCAGCCAGTTCCACAGCTGGCATCTCTCCAGTCACTGCAGCCTCATCGGATGCCACGGTCATTGGCAGAGGGGCAGAGGAGCTGCTGTCCTCATCTGGAGTACCCTGAGAGGAGCCCATAGAGACAGCAGGCTGCTGCTGTGCCGATTTGAGGTCGCTTTGGACCTCCCTGCTCTCCGTAGATGGATGGGCACCAGGCTAGGATACTCCCACACTGGCACTGACCAGCTGAGGTCAATGCCTCTGTGAGGGCTTGCAGGTCTGAGCGCAACCCCAGGAGGTCCTGATTGCTCTCCTGGAGGAGCCTCTCCACAAGAGTCATCACTCTCTCCATGGAGGAATTATGGCACTCAGCCATGAGGCTCTTGCATTAGTGATGCTCCACATGGACTCCTCCAGCACGGGCACCATGACACGCATTGCCTCATGTATCTCTGCCAGATCCTCCCGCATACCCTGCTGCATTTCCAGCATTTGCTTCCTCACAGACAACTCCAGAGGCACAGCATCAGCCATTGACCGAGCATGTGCCTGGTCCCCTGCAGTCCTCCAACTGCCGGCGCCAGGGGCACTCTCTGTCTCCGCCCACACCTCAAGCAAGCCTGATGTGCCTTCACTGCTGTGTCCTAGGACACTAGCCGGTGGTCTAATTCCCACCGAGATGCTCGTATCTGCGCTGGTGCCTGCCTGGCAGAGATGGTGTGATGCTGATGAGTCAAAATGTTCAGGACCCTCAGGTGTGAGAGGTGGCCCCTCTGCCTCCTCCTCCTGGCTCTGCTCCAGTGATGCTGAAAGGAAGAACAGGGACATTTGATTAGTTAAAGTGGAGACAATGTCCCTGTCCCCCGGATCATTATGCACTCATCCTTCCAGAATCAATGGTCAACCCATGTTGCAAACTTCAATCACTGAGCATTCAGCATTGCCATGGCTGCTGGGTCACATATGGTGACCTCAGTGCTCGACAAACATACCTCCCTGTGGCATCCCAGCCTCATCACCACTGGTGGACCTGGGCGTATGGCACCTCTCCAGATCCATGGCCTGCTGCTCGAATGGAATCACGATGGCCAACTGGGCCTGGCCTCCACCAGTCCGCAGCTGCTCAATGGAATTATGTGCAGTCTTCTCCTGAAAAGGAGAGAAGAGGATTGATTAGTCCAGCCTGTACCTGGATTCCCATCGCATCCCTGCCAACCCAGCCAGAGTGGGACATTGCAGGGCTCCAGTTCTTCGTCACCCCGCAGCTGCCGCTCACACAAAGAATCCAGGACTGCCCCACCTTGCCCAAATGCTGCCTCCATCACATTTGGCAGCACATGATCTAACCTTGCAAAGCAAAGAAGTACAAAGCACATGGAATGCAGAGACCAGCAGATGGGTTGGTGCCCATCCACCTGGAAGCTCCCTTCCTGGTCGGTTAGCACCGTGACTTTGACATGCTTCACAGTTCCAGCTCTCTGCCTAGGTGCAGATCCTTGAGTTTGCCCCACCCCTGAATCTATACTCTGGGTGTCAGTGTCACATGTGCTGCAGGTGCAGAGCCCATCTCAGCACAATCCTCTCGGGGTGAACTAGGCATGGGCAATATCTGCTGGCCCACCCAGCGAGGGATCCATGCCGTGAAGGATTCAATGCTGTGGCTGCACTCAGAGTTGTTGGTGGGGTGGGGGGGTTGCCTTGTGGGGAAAGGCTGACATCTACATTAAGTGACCTCAGCCAGAATGGTACTCACCCTTCCCGAGCACAGGAGGTCGTTGAATCTCTTGTGGCACTGGACCCACATGTGTTGCACCACATCATGGGGGCTCACACTCTCGGCCACCTCCTTCCATGTACATTTGGTCAGGTTGGGGGGGCCTCCGCCTCCTGTCCCTCGGAAGCAGGACCTCCCGCAGTGCTGCCACCTCCTCCAGGAAAACAGCTAGGCACTCATCCGAAAACCGAGGGGCACACTGCCCCACTGGCCTACCCTCCAGCCTGGCCTGCTCCGCTGGCCTACCCTCCAGCATGGCCTGCTCCGCTGGCCTACCCTCTGGACTTACCTGCTCACCAGAAACCTTCTGGTGAGCCCTTCTACCTCCCATTGTGAGCAGCCTTGCAAAGGCTGCCGGCACTTCATTTAAACAGGCCACTAGGTCGCCATTGGATCTGACAGTCAGTGCACTCCCGTCGCCGCCCGCCCACTCCCACCATCCTTGGGAGTCGTGCATTACGCTGGGCGGGCCTTAATTGGCCTGCCCGCATAAAATGGCAGTGTGGACCCATTGCGGGCAGCAATCGGGTCCACACCCATCCGCGTCCACTCCCACTCAGCCCACCCAACATGGGGAAAATTCTCCGCTATGTATCTTACTGTTGCCTTAACGAAAGTGTAACTGGGAGTTAGATTGATTAGGGGATTTAGAAGTTATCATTGTAGCAATTTGTAGATCTATGTATGTGTTGAAAATCATATCTTTTATTAATAAATGTTTAATCCAGTTTTGTTAAAACCTATAAGACTTTGTGGTCTTAACGCTACGGAATTTAATGCATCTTGAAATTTAAACAAATTGCAAAACAAGTTGCGGCAGTTTCCCTTTGGGATATGAACAACTCAGCATTTCCAACAGCTGTGCCATAATATTAGACTCTTTTGATTCATTCAGTAAAAACAGGGCAAATTACCAAATTAACAATTTGTTGTTATGGTTTATTTGGACTTTCAGAAGGCTTTCAACAAAGTCCTACATAAGAGATTGGAGTGTAAAATTAAAGCGCATGGGATTGGGGATAGTGTATTGAGATGTATAGAAAACTGGTTGGCAGACAGGAAACAAAGAATAGGAATAAACGGGTCATTTTCCGAATAGCAGGCAGTGACTATTGGGGTACTGCAGGGATTGGCGCTGGGACCCAGCTATTCACAATATATATTAATGATTTAGATGAGGGAGCTAAATGTAATATCTCCAAATTTGCAGATGACACAAAGCTGGGTGGGAGGGTGAGCTGTGAGGAGGATGCAGTGATGCTTCAGAGTGAGTGGGCAACTGCATGGCAAATGCAAAGAATGTGGATAAATGTTAGGTTATCCACTATAGTAGCAAAAACAGGAAGGCAGATTATTATCTGAATGACTATAAATTGAGTGAGGGGAATGTGCAATGAGACCTGGGTGTCCTTGTACACCAGTCATTGAAGGTAAGCATGCAGGTGCAGAAGGCGGTAAAGAAGGCAAATGGTATGTTGGCCTTCATAGCGAGAGGATTCAAGTACAGGAGCAGGGATGTCTTGCTGCAATTATACAGGGCCTTGGTGAGACCACACTTGGAATATTGTATGCAGTTTTGGTCTCCTTATCTGAGGAAGGATGTTCTTGCTATAGAGGGAGTGCAGCGAAGGTTTGCCAGACTGATTCCTGGGATGGCAGGACTGACATATGAGGAGAGATTGAGTCTATTAGGATTATATTCTCTGGAGTTGAGAAGAATGACGGGGGATCTCATAGAAACCTATAAAATTCTAACAGGACCAAACAAGGTGGATGCAGGAAGCATGTTCTCGATTGTGGTGGTGCGGGGGTGGAGGGGTGGGGGGTGTGGGGGGTGGGGGGGTGGTGGGGGGGGTGGGGGGGGGTGGGGGGTTGGGGGGGTGGTGGCGGGGGTGTGGCGGGGGTGGGGGGGTGTCCAAGACCAGGGGTCACAGACTGAGGATACAGGGTAGACCATTATTTAGGACTGAGATGAGGAGAAATTTCTTCAACCAGAGAGTGCTGAGCCTGTGGAATTTGCTACCACAGAAAGTAGTTGAGGCCAAAACATTGTATGTTTTCAAGAAGGAGATAGATAACAAAGGGATCAAAGGATATGGGGAGAAAGCAGGAGCAGGCTATTGAGTTGGATGATCAGCCATGATCATAATGAATGGCGGAGCAGGCTCAAAAGGCTGAATGGCCTACTCATGCTCCTATTTTCTATGTTTCTATGTTTCTAATAAAAGGTCAAATAAACTAATAAAAGTGGATACCCCTAAAGGGACACCGTAACTCAAGAACAAAATGTTAAAGGCAACTTACAAAATCAAATTAAATTGTGATTATCAGGGTTAATGATGCACTCCACTCCCCATGATGCCCACTGATCACGGAAGGCCTCCAGCTTGCTGGTGGACACCGCGTACTCCCCATTGTTTTTGTAGGGACACAACCTGTGTCCACGTGTCCACTTCATTCTTCCACCGGTCATATGGTTCAGACGCTGAGAACATCAGAGGGTGACCATACCCCAACAATTTATTCTTTCTGCAATTTCTGACAATGGCAATTGGGATTGTTGTCTTCTTTCTGAACTTTCTTTTGGAGTCCAACATTCATCTTTAGGCAACCATCCCTGCTACATGTTATATTCTGGAAAGCTAGTTAATGAAGGATCATACTGGAACCAATCTTTACTCAGTCTTATACTCAATTACAGAAACACCTTTTAACTCAACCGCGCCAATCTTCTTTCCATTTTTATACCCTTTTTGTTCCAACCAGAAAGTTGCCAATAAAAAAGAACTAAGTGCCCGTTTTGACAGGGACTTGCTGTTGCTGTAAGGAAAAAAACCCCAAAAAACTTTGAAGGAAGCTCAGCTGATCAGATTGAATGACATTCCCAGAGATGACAATGCACTTCAGTACCTCCAGGTACACACTAGTTTTGGAAGGCCGCCAGATTCCGTGTGCTCCCTCTCCAGAGGCATCTGGACATGGATGTAGCCACAGGAGAGAGCAGGCTGTCGAACTAAATGATCCCCCAACTGCCCGCTCCTTGGACCAGTTGATGTCAAGTATCTGTTTCCATGTACTCAAGTGAAAGCCCAGTTAATGCCCTCCAACTGCATACAACTGAACATAATTAATTTATGATTAATAATAGTGGGAGTGGAAGGTGCACCTCTCCCAAAAGGATAGGATGGCCTGACAACAACCATAATATATGGGAAAATTACTCTAATGCAGATTTCAGAATCTTTGGGCAGAATTTTGCCGTCGGCATGTGGGGGTGGGCCCGACACACCGATACGTAAAATGACACGCGATGGCGTTGGGCGTGCGTCCTGATGTCACCATGCGCCATCGTGATATTTCGGAGGGCGGGCGCTATGACTGCTGAGGCATGCCCGCCACTAATTAACGGGCCAATTAAGGCCCTTGAGGCAGTAATAGACAGCGATTTCTAGCAGCCTGTGCGATTTTCAGAGCGTCACATGGGTGCTACGGGCAGGTGGATAGGCCACATTTTTTAAAACCTCATTCACGGGCAGTATAAGAGGGTTGAGTGGGCTCACGAATGTGAGTTGTTAGTGATTTAATTTTTAAACTTACTGCTGCTTGCATGTGTGAACAGGACAACTTCAAATCTCTTCAGAGCTGCTTTGACAGAAAGAATAGGCTTCAGGTCAGGACTCTGGAGGAAACATAATTCTTGGGGCCTTGCAGGTTTCAGGCAGCCTTCCCTGACCCTGGGAGGCCTCTAAAGGCATCTCCTCTGAGGAGGAAGAGAGGGCCAAAAGGGGGAGGAGGCCCTCTCCATATTCAGTCCATATTCAGCCTCCTTTGGGAGGAGCAGGCACAAGGGGCACAGGGCCAACAGGAAGGTCAAGGCGGAAGGGGTGGCAGAAGACGCCACTATACAGCTGTCAGGGTATACAGGCGGCGGAGCAGCTACCTCAATATGTCTGAGGTGCAACGCTCTGTCTTTCAAAGGAGACAGTGACCTCCATCTATCAGATGATCGGCCCTGAGATCAGCTACAACTGTGTGGGTGGACACCCCATGCTAATGGCGCTGAAGGTCACGGTTGCCCTCAACTTCTATGCCCCTGGCTCTTTCCGGGGGTCAGTGGGTGATCTTTGTGGAGTCTCCCCGTCAGCTGTCCACAGTTGCGTCAAGTGGTGACAGACACTCTGTTCAGCGTGCATTGACTTTCATTCACTAAAGCTTGGACAAGGCCAGCCAGGCTGAGCGAGCCAGAGGTTTTGCAGTGATTGCTGGGTTCCTCGGCGTCCAGGGTGCCATCGACTGCACACATGTGGCCATCAAGATGCCAGCGGGTGAGCCAGGTGCTTTCACCAACAGGAAGGGATTCCACTCCACAAACGTGCAGATAGTTTGTGATCATAGGATGCAGATTCTGCAAATCTGTGCAAGGTACCCAGGCAACTCCCATGACACCTACATCCTGAGACAATCCCAGGTGCCAAGGCTCTTCAGTGCTCCAGCGTCCAGCTAAATGGATGGCTGCTGGGTGACAAGGACTATCCCCTCAAAAGGTGGCTCCAAGAACAGAGGCCAAGCAGCGGTACAATAGGAGCCATGCCTCCACAATGGCCATGGTAGAGAGAACCATCGATCTTCTCAAGATACACTTCCGATGCCTGAATCGTTCAGGGGGTGCACTCCAATACCCCCCAGGTCGTGTGTCACTGATAGTAGTTTCATGCTGCGCTCTCCACAATCTGGCGCTGGAAAGGGGGGTTGCAGTGGAGGAAGAAGATACAGATGCAGATACTGTGACTGCAGACCATGAGTCCAGTAGTGAGTCCGAGTCTGAGGTCGAGAACGCTCAAGAGAACACTGAGGGGATAGATGCTGACCCAGGCAACACCCAGGGAGGCAGGCACACCCAGAAGGCTTTGATCCAATGCTCCTTTAGCTAGTTTACCAAAGATGAACCTCCAACACATGCCAGGGCTGCAGGCTCCATATTCGATACCTGAGAGCAACATTTGCCTTGTTAAGCACATTAACTATGTGCCTTGTCAATAAAACTCATTGACAAACAAGTCACTCATAACATCAAGGGTTCCCATGCACCTGCAGAACTACTGAAGCACCCAGAGGTCCTAGAGAACCAAAACATTTAATGATAGTGTGTTGTACATGAACAGGGGAGAGAGCTCATCGTGAGTGAGACACAGCCAGAGTGAGTGTGGGTATTGGCAATTTGATGCACAGTGGGAATTCGGTGCATTGGGAAGAGGTGCTCTTTGCACTTTTTTCTTTGCTATCCAACTTCTTAAATCTTCAGAGAGTAGTCTTTCCCTGCTGCAGCAGTAGAGGCTACAAGTGAAAGGAATGACTGGTAAGCAGTGGGTAAGGTCGGGTAAGTATTTACTACTTTCACCGCTTATAGCTTAAGGTCTTTTGTGGTTTATAGTTTGTATATTCTGTGGTAAATAGGATCAGGAGAGAAGGGTGCTAGGATAATTGATTTAAAAGGTTTACTTTAAAGGGATAAGTCATGGCAGGAGAGCTCAAAGCCATGGTGCACTCCTCGTGCTCCATGTGGGAAGCTGGGAACTTTTCCAGTGTCAGAGACTAGCACATGTGCAGGAAGTGCATCCAGCTGCAGCTCCTGGAAGCTCAGGTTTCTGAGCTGGAATGGCGGCTGGGGTAACTGTGGAGAATCTGCGAGTCTGAGAACATCATGGATAACACATTCAGAGAGATGGTCACACCGAAGATGAAGGGACTTGAGGAAGGAAGGGAATGGGTGACCACCAATCAGTCCAACAGAAGCAGGCAGGTAGTTCAGGAGTCTTCTGGGGTCCCGCTTGCAAATTGATATTCCATTTTGGAGGCTGATGAGGGCACTGGTTCCTCCAGGGAGTGTAGACAGAGCAAAGCTTCTGGTACCACAAGCAGCATGTCTGTATAGGAGGGGAGGAAGAGAGGAAGAGCAATAGTAATAGGGGATTCTATAGTCAGGGGAACAGATAGGCACTAATGTGGCTGTCAACTTGACTCCAGGATGGTGTGTTGTCACCCTGGTGCCAGGGTCCGGGATGTCACTGAACGGCTGCAGGGCATCCTGAAGGGGGAGGGTGATAAGGCAGAGGTCATGGTACATGTTGGTACCAATGATGTAGGTAGAAAGAGAGATGTGGTTTTGCATCAAGAATTCAGCGAGTTAGGCAGTTGACTCAAAAGCAAGACCTCTCGGGTTGTAATCTCTGGATTTCTCCCAGTGCCACATGCTAGCAAGCTCAGAAATAGGAGAATAGCACCGATGAATACTTGGCTTAAGAGTTGGTGCAGGAGGGAAGGTTTTAGATTCCTGGATCACTGGGACCGTTTCTGGGAAAAGTGGGACCTGTAAAGCGGGACGGTCTACATCTGAACCAGAGCGGGACTAACATTCTTGCAGGTGGGTTTGCTAGTGCTGTTGGGAGGAGTTTAAACTAATTCGGCAGGGGGTGGGGACACAGAATGTTAGCAGAGTAGGGACACATAGGTATACAGTAAAACAGTCAAGTCAGATGGGGTACAGCTGCATTAAGTTTCAAGGGAGTAAGGCAAGGCTGGATGGCCTCTACTTTAATGCCAGGAGTATGACAAGTAAAACGGGTGAGTTAAGGGTGAGGATTGACACGTGGAATTGTGATATAGTAGCCATCACTAAGACGTGGTTGAGGGAGGAGCAGGACTGGCAGCTCAATATTCCGGGATATAGAATTTTCAGGCGAGACAGGGGAGGGGGTAAAAGAGGAGGAGGCATTGCATTATTAGTTAAGGAGTCGGTTCTGTAGTAAGGAGAGATGGTATCTTGGAGGTGGCATCGAATGAAGCTTTGTGGGTAGAGCTTAGGAATAAAAAAGGGGCAGCCACACTGCTGGGTGTTTATTATAGATCCCCAGATAGTCAGCGGGAAATTGAGGAGCAAATATGTGCACAATTTGCGGAGGTGTGTAAAAACAATAACAGTAGGGTAATTATATTAGGTGATTTCAACTATCCCAACATGAATTGGGATAGACATAGTGTTGAGGGCTTGGATGGAGTGGATTTCTTGAAATGTATACAGGAGAACGTTTAGGTCAATATGTAGAGGGTCCAAGAAGGGACGGTGCAGTGCTGGACCTAATTCTGGGGAATGAAGCCGGACAGGTGGCTGAGGTGGTGGTGGGGGAACATTTTAGTGATAGCAACCACAACATGGTGCAATTTAAGCTTGTTATGGACAAAGAAATAAACAAGTTGCAAAAAAATGTTTTAGATTGGGGGAGAGCGGATTTTAGTAAAACAAGACAGGATCTGGCCAAGGTAGATTGGTAACAGTTACTTGTGGGGAAATCTACAGAGGAGTAGTTGCGGGGGGGGGCGGGGAGAAGTGGGGGGGGGGGCTTTCAAAAAGGAAATGGGGAGGGTATAGGCTCAACATGTTCCCTCTAGGGTGATAGGAAGGAGTAACAAGCACAGAGAACCATGGATGACCAGAGATATTCAGGATATGATGTGAAGGAAAAGGCTTTTAGCAGGTACAAGGGGAGGAAATCAATGGTAGCATTAGTGGAGTACAGAAAGTGCAGGGTGGAGTTTAGAAAGCAATTAGGAGAGCAAAGAGGGGATATGAAAACGCTCTGGCTGGTAAAAGTAGGGAAAATCCCAAGATATTCTATAAGTATATCAAAGGGAAGAGGATAACCAGGGAAAGAGTAGGGCCCATTAGGGACCAAGGGGGCAATCTATGGGTGGAGCCAGTGGACATGGGTAGAGTGTTGAACGAATATTTCACATCCATCTTCACCCAAGAGAATGAAGATGAAGGTATGGAACTCAGGGAGAGAGACTGCGAGGTTCTTGAGCAAATTGATATAGGGAGTGACAAGGTATTGGAGGTTTTGGCAACCTTAAAAGTGGACAAATCTCCAGGTCCAGATGATTTGTGTCCCAGACTGCTGAGGGAGGCAAGGGAGGAGCTCGCAGGGGCCCTGACCCAAATTTTTAATTCCTCTCTGGCCATGGGGGAGGTGCCAGAGGACTGGAGAACAGCTAATGTGGTTCCACTATTTAAGAAGGGTTGTAGAGAGAAGCCAGAGAACTACAGGCCAGTGAGTCTCATGTCAGTGGTAGGGAAACTATTGGAGAAAATTCTGAAGGAGAGAATCTATCTCCACTTGGAGAGGCAAGGTTTGTTCAGGGATAATCAGCATGGCTTTGTCAGAGAGAGGTCATGCCTAATAAATTTGATTGAATTTTTTGAGGAGGTGACCAGGTGTGTAGATGAGGGTAGTGCAGTTGAAAAAGGCATATGGGACACTTGCCTTTATCAATCGAGGCATAGGTTACAAAAGTAGGGAGGTCATGTTGGAATTATATAGAACCTTGGTGAGGCCACACTGTGTGCAGTTCTGGTCGCCACATTATAGGAAGGATGTGATTGCACTGGAGAGGGTGCAGAGGAGATTCACCAGGATGTTGCCTGGGACGAAACATTTAAGTTATGAAGAAAGGTTGGATAGACTTGGCTTGTATTTGTTGGAGCAGAGAAGACTGAGGGGCGACCTGATCGAGGTGTACAAGATTATGAGGGGCATGGACAGGGTGGATAGGGAGCAGCTGTTCCCCTCAGTTGAAGGGTCAGTCACAAGGGGATATAAGTTCAAGATGAGGGACAGGATGTTTAGGGGGATGTGAGGAAAAACTTTTTTACCCAGAGGGTGGTTACGGTTTGGAATGTGCTGCCTGGGAGTGTGGTGGAGGCGGGTTGCCTCACATCCTTTAAAAAGTACCTGGATGAGCACTTGGCACGTCATAACATTCAAGGCTATGGGTCAAGTGCTAGTAAATGGGGTCAGGTAGGTAGGTCACGTGTTTCTCATGTGTCGGTGCAGACTCGATGGGCTGAAGAGCCTCTTCTGCACTGTGTGATTCTGTGATTCTGTAATTGCGTACAGAAATGCAAGTTCATTAAAAGGTGTTGATCAGCACACCTACTGAAAAGCAACTGAAATGGGGGGGCAAAAGAAAACCACCAGTGATGAGCCCGTGGTGTGCCAAAGTTGATACACGTTTACATTTGTTGGTGCTATGTCTAGGTGCTCCACCCTCACTGGCACAGCATTTGAGACAGCCTGCTCACTCTGCTGTCCTGTTGGCCTTGATAACCTTGGCGGACGACTCTGGAGCCTGTGCTTGTCCCGACTGGGAGGGAGCGGCCAGGGGCACGGTTGGCATCTCCCCAGTCACTACAGCCTCATGAGGTGCCACGGATACTGGCATGGGGCGGAGGAGCTGCTGCCATCATCCAGAGTGCCCTGAGAGGACCCACAGAGACGACTGGCAGTTCATGTGCCCAATGTGAGGTCACTTCGGACCTCCCTGCTCACTCATTGATGGATGGGCATCTAGCTGGGATACTGGGTACCCAATCCATCTCACACACTGACACTGACCACCTGAGGTCAATGCCGCTGTGAGGGCTTGCAGATCCAATCAGGAATCCTGATTGTTCTCCTGGAGGAGCCTTTCCATGAGAGTCACCACTCTCTCCATGGAGGAGACATTGCACTCGGTCATGAAGATCAGTGCATTGCTCACACTCCGCATGCACTCCTCCATCACGAAGGCCATGCCACGCATTCCCGCATGTATCTCCGACAGATCCTCCCGCAGACCCTGCTGGACTTCCAGCATCTGCTGCCTCAGGGACAACTTCAGAGGTACGTCATCAGCCACCGACTGGTCCCCAGCATTCCTCCAACTGCTGGCACCCTGGGCACTCTCTGTATCAGCCTGCACCTTAAGCAAGTGCCAAGTGCCCTCACTGCTGTGCACCGAGACACCAGCCGACTATCTTATCCCCACCAAGGTGCTGGTATCTGCGCTGGTGCCTGCCTGGCTGAGAAGGTGTGACGCTGGTGCGTGCATCTCTTCTGGGCCCTCAAGGGTCAGTGGTGGTCCTTTTGACTCCTGAGTATGGGCATGCTCTGGACAGGCTGAAAGGAAGAACAAGGATATTTGATTAGTAGAAGTCGTTATGCTGTTAATATGCATGCCTGGCACCCAGATCAGGATGTGCTCCTCATTCCATTGTCAATGGGCAACCGATGTTGGATGCTGAAATCAATATAAAGTCAACAGTGGAATGTTTGCACTGACAGAAATTTTGACCTCAGGACGGCATCTTACCTCCCAGTAGCACCCCAACCTCACCGTGACCGTAGACCTAGGCACATGGCGCCTCTCCAGCTCGAGAGCCTCCTGCTTGTATCTGGTCAGTATGAGTAGATGGGCCTGCCCTCTACCAGTCTGCAGCCGTTCGGCACGATTGTGTGCAGTCTTCTCCTGAAAGGAGAGAGGAGCATTGATTAGTCCACCCTGTACCTGCATTGCCATTGCAGCCCTGCCACACCCACCTGAGTGAAACATTGCATGTCTCACCTGATTCATGACCCTGGAGCCGCAATACACTCACTCCAAGCAGCCAGGGCTGACCCCTTTGCCCAGATGCTGCCTGCATCACATTTGCCACTCACACTCAAAGACCTTCCAAACCCATGAGCACTACCACCTAGAAGGATGACCGTAGCAGGTGGACCGCTACCCCGCCATCTGGAAGTTCCCCTCCAAGTCACTCAGCATCCTGACTTTGAAATGTTTTGGCGTTCCACCACTGTGCTGAGGTCCAAATCCTGGCGTTTGCCCCCAAACAGCACTGTGGGTGTACCTGCATCACATGCAGTGGATACAGAAGGCAGCTCACCACCATCCTCTCAGAGGTAACTAGGGATGGCCCACCCAGCGAAGGCCACATGCCGTGAATGAATGAATACAATAGCAAAATTCGGAGTTGGGGGGAGTGCCGGGGGGGCCAACCTAATTGCTGTGCTAAGTGACCCTTGCCAACACGCTACTCACCCTTCCCGATCGCAGAAGGCCATTAAACCACTTACGGCACTGCACCCAGGTGCGTCTCTCCACATCGTGGGAGCTGACCCTTACTGTCATCTCCTGCCAGGCACATTTTGTCATGAGGGGGGCCTCCTCCTCCCGTCCCTTGGCATGATGATCTCCTGTCGTGCTACCACCTCCTCAAAGAAGCAGCGAGGCACTCATCCAAAAATCTCAGGGCACACTGCCCTGCCAACCTGCCCTCCCGCCTGGCCTGATCTCCAAGATTGCTGTTGGACATCCTCCTGCGCGACATCGGTGACAGCCTTTGGAAAGTTGCGTGCGCCATTTTTAAACAGGCCGCCGGGTCGCCATTGGATCTGGCAGTCTTTGGACTCTCACCGCCGCCCGCCCCTTCCCGCTGTCTTCGGGAGCCACGATTCATGCTGGGCGGACCTTAACTGGCCCACCCGCGTAAAATAGCGGCGCAGAGCCGATCACGGGTGGCGATCGGCTCCATGCCTGCCCGCTCCCGCTCCTGAACAGCCTGCCTACCATAACTAAAATCCTGGCCTTTCAGGCGTAACCATTTTAAAATTGAGTGAACAATTTAGGCACCAACAGCCTCAAAGACTTTGAACTCTATCTGGGGGAGACTGGTAAAGGGTCATAGCATCGATCAGACAGGGCCTCATCTATATTATTTATCCCCCTCCCCGCTGGTTTTTAATAGTTCTCATCAGGAACATTAGCTCCCCTCACACGATTTGCACACACTGACTCTCCCTGCACACAGATTTTACACATCACTGCAGGTGATCAACCCCAGTGCAAAATAAAGCATTTGATCCTAATCCCTTCACTCGTTCACTCGTCAGATTACCTCATTCAAATAACAGCACACAAATGCTTATGGAGCGTGTCCAGGTTCACCCTGTGCAGCAGGGCTGACATCAGGCCAATTGCAAATGGGCACTGAAAACATATGGGTTGCAGTCAGGATCAAGAAATCTCCCTCCCCGCCGGAGAGCCTGATTCTGCTCTCGTATCCCAATGTTGTCCCCCAGCCCCAGTCCCAAGCCCCAGCCCCAACCTTATGTCCCCAGCCTCAGCTGCAATCCGCAAGCCACCATCCCCAAGCACATCCCAAGCACAGCAAATTAGCTCTTAAGCTGAAGCCCCAGCCTCAGCCCCAGCTACAGAGATTAGGGAGAAGTATATTTAAGCTTGCTGATGATACTACCTAGGTGGTACAGTAAATAATGCAGATGGAGGCAGAAAGTTGCAAAGGGACAATTATAAACAAAGTGAATGTGCAAAACTGTGGCAGATGGAGTTCAGTATGTGAAAGTATGAAGTCATTAACTTTAGGTCTAAGAAAGATAAAATCAGAATATTCCCAAAGGTGAAAGGATAGGAACTGTGGAGGTGCAGAGAGATTTAGGGGCCCAAGTACAGAAAACGCAAAAAGCAAGAAGACAAATACAAAAAATAATTTAAAAGGCTAAAGAAATTTTGGCCTTTAAAGGGCTGGAAAGCGAAAGGGTGAAAGTTATATTACAATTGTACAAAGCTCTGTTGAGACCACATCTAATAAATGGCAATCCGTTCTAGGCATTGTACATCAGGAAGGGTATACTGCCCTCGGAGGGGGTCCATGCAGATTCATCAGAATGATAGGGGCCTAAAACGTTTATGTTATAAGGACAGGTTACATAGACCTTATATTACCTTATATATAAAAGATTAAAGGGTGAACTCCTTGTGATTCAAGGAGTTAAGAGAGAGAAATGCTTTCCCCTGGTGAAGCAGTCCAGAACAAGGGGGCAATCAAAGGGGTAATGTCAGCAACCACTTCTTCCCACAAAGCATCCGGAACTCACATCCCTACCCCAAAAAGCTGTTGAGGTTGGGAAGACAATTGAAAATTTTAAAGCTGAGGTTGACAGATTTTGTTGTGGAAGGACATTAAGGGTCATGGAACCAATGTGGGTAAATGGAGTTACAGAGCAGCCTTGATCTGATTGAAAGCTGGAAAAGCTCAAGGAGCTGAATGATCTACTACCCTCTCTTCTTAAGGTGGAAATTCATGAATGGAAATCTAGGATTTGGCTTTGCTTTGGCAGTGGGTGAGTCTCCTGTAATTGGGGCTCTTTATGCTTGGGGATGCAGGCAGCCTCTTATCACACTGAGGTCATCCTGATTAATAAATCATCTCTCAATATGATTTGTGCTAGCACATTGCAACGTTTCACAAACAAGATTAAAGAAAAGAAAATAAACAAAATGCTGGAAATACTCAGCAGGCCGGGCAGCATCTGTGGAGAGATAAACAGAGTTAACAGATCTCTGATATTTTATCAGGTTAAGAAAAAAGCTTGGCAAACTATTCCATGTTCAGCACATCAAGTAAAAGGGTTCAATTCTTGCTCAACTACTGCTTTCTGATATAAGTGAATCTTGGGCGGGTACCCTCTGACATCGGAACAAAGACCTTGAGCCCACATTCACTGATGAGTTATTGATTGAAAGAGACCATTAAAGACTAATGCTGGCACGTCTGCATTGGTACAGCAGAGTGGAGACCATCAGGAAGACGGAGGCTGGATTTATCGCTGCCTGCATTATCGCTTAAGACAGGTGAGATAAAGAAGAAGATTGTGATGGAGGCACCTGGATCGCCAAAGGGAGGAGCAAGACCCTCAAGACCAAGGGCAGGGCCTCCTCTGGATGCAGGGGATGAGGCTTACAAAAACATCATGCGTAGGCAGATCACAAAACCCAGGGTGGACAGAGCTCACCTGTCTTATCTGCAGATGAGAACAAGCCCTACCTGAAATTTTTCATATCATTTTACAGAATTTGCTTTCAACAACATTCATTTGATGTCAGTTGCACACAATTGCAAGCATTTTGCCATTATTTGAAATCACTTGCACTCAGAAGCAATCATCTGACTATCATTCTATTTAATTTTCACCCAGAACTGACCATATAGCTATCATTTTCACTCAGAACCATACTTGCAATGTCAAATGATAGTTATCAACTGACCTCATTGTCATCAATTGCCATCCTGCAGTAATCACAACAAAATCTAACTATATATACAACCAAAATTTTCCTAAATCACAGCTGATTATGTATGCAGTGTGTAGAGTCACAACCCCCCACAAATTCCACACCTCCAACCAACATCTCTCTCTCTCCCTCCTCTTCCTCCCTCTCCCTTCCACCACATCCCTTATTCTCCTCTCCAACCCCTGTCTTATTTCCCTCCCCTTCTCCACTCCCTTTTCCCTCCTTCCCCCCACTACCTTTCCCCCTGTCCTCTTTCCACTGCCTCCTCCCCTTTGCCCCTCCCCTCCCGTCCTTTCACTTCCCCTCTTCTTCCTGCCCCCTGGCCCTAGCCCCTACCCTCCTTACCCATACCCCCTTTCTCCCTCCCCTCTTTCCCCCTCCCCTCTTACCCCTTCCAACTCCCCTCTTTGCTCCTCTTTCCCTGTCTCTCCCCTTTCCACATCCCCTCATTCCCTGCCCCCCTTCCCCTTCATCCCCTGCCCTCTCACCTCTTTGCCCATCCCCTCCTTCTCCCTCCCCTCTTTCCTGCCCCCTCCACTCTTCACCCTCCCTCTTCACCCTCCCATCTGCCCCCTCTTCCCCGTCCCTTCCCCTCCTCCTCCCCTTCTTTCACCTGCCTCTTTCCTCCCCTCCTCCACTTCCTCTCCCCTTCCGTCCTCCCTCCCTCCTAATCCTCCCTCTCCCCTTTCCTCCCTCCTCCCTCCCCCTTTGTTGTAGGGTGGCCGAGTTGTACTATTAGTGATAGATTTCATCTCCATCACTTCTTGGATGTAAACATTAAGCTTATTTACAATATACTTAGTAGCAACTATACATGTGCTTTCAACTCCAACTCTATCTCTACACTGACTGTGGAGAGTAGCCCACGCTACTCTCCTATTGGTTACTACAGATTATGTGATCCCTCCTAACAAGTATTATTCTTAAAGGTACATTACACACTAAATAAAACCATAATTACTACATTCCTCCCTCTAACTCAGCTATGTGTACATTTACGAGTACATATTTATCAAGCCAACATAATATTTACACTGGATAAGGAAATTATAAGTTCAATCTTTCAGGTGGTTTCCTGGTACATGTGGAATGTTGCAGCTTCACAACTTCAACTTCTTTGTCAGGAACGTCCTTCTCTGGAGCTGCCTGAACATCAGGTGCTTCAGTGGGTACTTGCAGTTTTGTATCCTCAACAGGAACATCAGACATGCCAGTTCTGGGATGAGTATCCACAACAGGAAACGCTGACCTGGTCATGATCACTGGTGGAACCAAATCTTGGAGATTTGTCCCTCTTTTCCTTAAATGGTCCACATGTTTACGGATGATCTGGCCTTCCACCTCCACATAGTAAGATAGAGGTCCAGTCACTCACTCATTTCACTTGGTAACCACTTGGGTCCTTCTTCAAAGTTCTTCACATATATCGGCTCTCTCACAGTAAATTTCTTCTCGCGACTATGCCAATCCTGCCTAGTTTTCTGAATTTCCTGACTCCTTTCCACCTGCTCTCTAAATTTGGCACTATTAAGCTCAATCCCATTCTGAGACAGTGTTTCAACAATAACTCTGCAAGTGTGGTAACTGTTGTTATGTGAGGGGTAGTCCTGTAATGAAATAGAAAGCGTGCTAGCTTGGTTGCTAAAGAATCACCAGTTAGCTTTCTCATGCCTGTCTTGAACATTTGAACTGCCCTTTCGGCCAGTCCATTTGAGAAAGGGTGGTAAGGTGCAGTTTTTACATGAGTGATACCGTTGAGGCTGATAAACTGTTGAAACTCAGCACTCTTAAATGCCATGCCATTATTGAAAATGACTACTTCTGGTAGTCTGTGAATGGTAAAACTCTGACTAAGTTTCTCAACTGTAGTGCTCAACATTGAGACCTCATCTCATATATGTCCAAATATTTTGAATGGGCATCGATCATGAGCAGAAACATTGTCCCCAGGAAAGGTCCCACGTAGTCAATATGTAACTGCGCCCAGGATCTACCTGGCTCCTCCCATGGGTGTAACGGAGCTGTCACTGGCAACTTTTGCAGTTGCTGACATTGCACACAGTGCTTTACCAAAATCTCCATTTCACCATCCATTCCCCCATCACCATAGATAGCTGTGTGCCATGGTCTTCATTCGGGAAATTCCTGGATGGGCACTGTGCAGTTCAATTAAAAGTGGCTCCCTTCCCTTTGGAAGAACTATCACTCATGCTCTCCACGTTAAGATGCCATCCTGGCTGGTCATTTCATGTCTTCTGTCAAAGTACAGTTTCATTTCATCAGTTACAGGCTCCTGAGACCAATCATTTAGCACTTTTCCTTGTACTTGAGATAGGACTGGGTCCCAACTTGTCCAGTCTCTGATCTGTCAAGCACATACTGGCGAGGAATCTAAGAAATTTAACAGTAAAACAAGTTCCTGTGGAACTGGGACGTGTTCATCATTTTCTTGTAAAGGCAAACGACTAGGGGCATTGGCATTTGCGATTTGTTTGCCAGGCCTATGTATGAAAGTGTAATCTTATGCTGCCAGAATTAAAGCCCATCGTTATATTCTTGCTGAGGCTATGGGTGGTATAGCCTTTTCCTCATTAAACAAACCTAACAGTGGTTTGTGGCCTGAAATGACTGTAAATGGCAGCGTGTGTGTACTGGTGAAATTTCTTGGCACCAAAGACAATGGACAGGCCTTTTTCTATGTGTGAGTATCTTTTTTCTGCTGTGGTAAGCATCCTTGATACATAACCTATTGGCCGTTCCATGCTAACATCCATCCGATGAGATAGCACTGCTCCCATTCCGTAGGGTGATGTGTCACATGTCAGCACTAATTCTGGTCATAATGCACTAATAGATTGGATGAGGACAACAATTGTTTAACTTTTATGAAAGCTTCTTTCTGGGGTGCATCCCAAGACCAACGCTGGTTCTTTTTGAGTAGAGAATGCAGGGGGGGCAGCACTGTAGTCGAATTGGGTGAGAACCACCGATAATAGTTGATCATTCCTAGGAATGATTTGAGCTCTGAGGCTTTCTTTGGTGCAGGTGCCTCTCTTATGGCTCCCACTTCCTCCTCAATCGGGTGGAGGCCCTGTGAATCTATCCGTTAACCCAAATAGATTACCTTCCTTGCTTGGAACATGCACTTATAATTTTTTTGACACACTCCAGCTTGCGAGAAGGATTTTAAGACTTCTTCTAAGTTTGCCAAATGCTTTTTCTCAGTGAATCCTGTCACCAATACATCGTCTAAATAGAATACAACCTTGGGCAGTCCCTGCAGTAAGGTTTCCACTGTTCTCTGAAAGATGGCGCAAGCTAAGGAGACACCAAAGGGCAATCGTGTATATTGGCACAACCCTTTGTGGGTATTGTGACAAATTCCTGGGAGGGTAATTCTAGTTGTTGATAAACATGACTCACGTCAAGCTTTGAGTACATTGTCCCTCCTGCAGGCTTGGCATACAGGTCTTCAATTTTTGGAATGGGGTGCCTGTCCAGTTCGGCTACTTTGTTAACCGTCTGTTTGTAGTCCCACAAATTCGGATGCTCTGGTGAGGTTTAAGGATGGGGGCTATGGTTGCTGCCCACTCTGAGAACTGTATCACACCCAGTTTCTCTAGGCTGTTCAGCTCAGCATCGACTTTCTCTCTCAGGGCGTATGGCACCGGTCTCGCCTTTATGAAGCAATGGGTTGCTTCCGGATCCACATAAATCTTAGCCTGCAGGCCTTGGATTTTTCCCAGTCCATCCTTGAAGACGGTGGCGTACTTTCTAAGTAGTTCAGGTAGCCCACTTACTCTCAATTGAAAGATATCAGACCATTCTAACTTAATATCCTTTAACCAGTCTCAACCCAAGAGTCTTGGCCCTTTCACCTGCTACTGCCATCATGGGTAGCTGTGCAGATTGAGTTCTATGATAGACAGTCACTCTGCTTATGCCTTTTACTTGAATGTCTTCACCTGTGCATCTTTGTAGCTTGGTTGCTGTTCGTTCCAGTCTTAATTGTTGTTTGCCATTATCCAAATATCTGAAGGTATGTTCCCCAGTTACTGTAGTGGAAGCTCTCATGTCTACTTCCATTTTAACACGTTTGTCTTTTACTTTCACTGTGACAAATATTGGTTCTGTCTTTCCAACTTTCAGATTAAACAAAGAGTAAATGTCAGAATTTGTTGTTTCAGGCTCTTCTATATTGTAGATTTCATTAGGCTTCTTTTGTTTACAAGCCTGCTTGAATCTTTCCTTGCAGTGCCTCATTATATGTCTATTTCTGTGATAATAGTAGCATTCGATTTTTTTAAACTGCCAACTGCTGAAAAACTGATTGTTTCCACCACTATTAAAATTATTTTTTGATTTTGCTGCTAAGTTATTTTTCTTTATTCTTCGGCTAGTGGGGGCTGTTTCCCGGCAGAGTTTCGCCTTCTCGCACCCTTTTCAGCTGAGGTTTCCCGCCCATTGTGGAGGATGGTGCCATTTTGCACACCCTCTATTGCTTTTGAATCTCTTTCAGCGTTTTCCATGGCCAGTGCTATCTCTGGCGTCTTTTTGAAATCCAGATTCTCTTCAGACAATAATCTTTTCTGAATAGTGTCGCTCACGCCACACACTAAATGATTTTTTAACATATCGTTCAGAGTTGTACCAAGCTCACAATGTTCTGTTAACTGCTTCAAATTTGCCAAGTAGCATGCAATTATCTCATCTAGGGCTCTATTTTGTGAATTAAACCTGAACATCTGCATCATGTCTGAGGGCTTGGATTGAAAGTGACCCTTCATGAGGTCCACCAATTCATCAAAATTCTTCAAATCTGGGGCACTAGGTGCCATCAAATTCTGAATCAAACTGTAGGTTTTGCTCCCACAAGTACTCAAGAGGATTGCTTGCCTCTTCTCTTCCCCCGTAATCTTGTTCACTTGAAAAAAGAACGAGAGACGTTCTATGTATTGAGACCAATCATCTGTGACTGGATGAAAAAAAGATCAATTCTCCCAAATTGTGGCATTTTGAGAGAGGATAGCTTCTTCAATTCCAGTGGAGCTTGCTTCTTACAATCACTGGATGAGGTGATTTCTTTCTAACTTGATTTCTTCTTTTCAATCCTGTTTTATCCTTGTCATCAGTTTGTTGTAGGCTGGCCAAGTTGTACTATTAATGATTGAGTTGTTCTGCAAACACTTCTTGGGTGGAAACATTAAGCTTATTTACAATATTCTCAACAGCTTTCAACTACAACTTATCCCTACACTGACTGCGGAGGTAGCCCACGCTACTCTCCTATTGGTTACGACAGATTATGTGATCCCTCCTAACAAGTATTATTCTTAAAGGTACATTACACACCAAGTAAAACCATAATTATTACAACCCTCTTCCTCCCGCACCCCCCCCCCCAACGCCCCCCGCCCCCCACTTTCTTCCATCCCCCCTTCCTCTCTCCCACACCCCCAACAGCCAGGGATCCATTCACAGAGCTGGCTGCAAACTGGAAGTGAAGATTTCCAGCCAGCCCTGGTGCTGATTTGAAGTCGGCATTGGAGCAGGGAGACCATCGCAACGAGGTAAGAATTAGGGAAGTCGAGGGTTGGGTGTTGTCAAAAGGGGTTGGGGGGTATCAATGAGAGAGGTTGGTGAGTCCTGTGGTCCAGGAGGTCAGTGAGTCCCATAGCCTGGAAGGTCAGTGAGGCCTGAGGCTGGGAGACGGGCAGGAGGAGTGGGGGGAGAATTTGGGCATGGGTGGGATAGAGGGGGCAGTTTGGAGGCTGGAGGGAGGGGAGAGAGTTTGAGGCTGGAGGAAAAGGGTAATTTTGGAGGCTGGAGGGGAGCAGAGTATGGAGGTTGGAGGGAGAGAGTCGATACTGAAGGGAGAGAGAGAGGGGAGAGGTTAGACTCTGATATTGGAGGCGGGGGATGGCGGGGGGTGGGGGGGGGGGTGAAGTTTAGACCCTGAGATTGGGGAGAGTTTAGACCCTAAGACCTGGGGGGGATGGAGGGGTGGAAATTTTAGATCCTAAAATTATATTTAATTAAGAGTTGCTGGGGATCAGGTGGTGCTCTCAAGAATGTACTGTATAGTGGAACCATTTCTTCAGACAA
The DNA here is from genome assembly GCF_017639515.1 of Carcharodon carcharias. Classification (NCBI taxonomy): domain Eukaryota; kingdom Metazoa; phylum Chordata; class Chondrichthyes; order Lamniformes; family Lamnidae; genus Carcharodon; species Carcharodon carcharias. Next base: position 125,361,630 of record NC_054474.1, read on the forward strand.
AACGAAAAACTGAATAATTTCAGATATTATGTAAGTAATTAATTTCTTTGTATTTTTCAATGCGGATTGCTGAGCACATTTGATAGCTTTGAGCGTGCTGGATATAGATTTAAATGCACTGGATAACTTTAAATGCACTAACAAATTTGATGTCCAACTCATTCCAAATTAGAGTTTTCTAAGTCAAATTGTGACTGAGAGCTTTGAGTACATTTGAAAGCAAAACTGATGTTAAAATTTTCGGGTAGTGGGTGTCGCCAGTGGCTCCACATGTCCAGGGATTTGGTGATTCATATTTGCTGCATTCTCCAGGAATTGGCGCCACGGGGACTGGGGAGGCATCCATTGATGAAAGTAACTGCCACTCTGAACTTCTACGCCAGTGGCTCTTTCCAGGGCTTCACTGGGGACCGCAGTGGGACCTCTCAAGCATTCACATAACAGTGCATACATGAGGTCACAGACAACTTTTTTGCCAAGGCCCATAATTACATAAACTTCGACAGAGATGAAGCAAGCCAGGTTGCCAGAGTGCTGGGCTTTGCTGAGATTGCCAGATTCAAACAGGTGCAGGGTGCCATCGACTGCACTCATGTGGCCCTAAAAGCTCCCTGGCTACAGGCACTTCAACACCATAAAGCAGAAAGTTTACCATTTGCTCAACGTACAGCAGGTTGGCAGCCTTAAGAAACTGATCATGCAGTTTTGCACCAGATACCTAGGAAGCGTCCATGACTCATACATCTTGAGTAGATCGCAGATCCTGCACATCTTCAACGGACCATGTTGAATCCAGCGCTGGCACCCCAGTGACAAAGTGTACATGCAAAGGAAGTGGCTGATCTAGCCCGTTTGGCACCCTCAGACATCCACAGAGAGAAGGTACCGTGAAGCTCATGCCACTAGCTGAGCACAGGCGGAGCATACCATAGGGATCCTAAAGATTTGATTCCGATGCCTGGACAGATCTGGCAGAGCACTGCAGTACAGCCCACAAAGGTTCTCACTGATCATCATTGCTTGCCGTGCACTACACAACCTGGTGCTGCTAAGCGGGGGAGGACTTACCAGATGATGATTTGGAGCAGCTGCATATTTTGTCAGATGAGGAGGACCTTGATGGGGATGAGGGTGATGATTCAAGGAAGCTGAGGCTGCAGGATAAGAGGCCATTGCATGGGCCAGATGAGGCAGGCGTGGGTGTGAAGCCCGGATAGCCACCAGATTCTACCAGGAGGAAGACAAGTTGTAGTGAGTACCTTCTTGGACAAGTGCTCTCCATCATGGGTCAGCATTAGCACCAGGGCTGCTATCTCTCTCATTTCGCCCAGGCACTTCAACATGAGAGTGAATACATCAAGTTCGCATTGTCCTGATCCTTTGAAGGATGATAAACCCTCGGCAACATGTGTCTTTGCTGAGAAGAGGTACTAACTGGAGGAGGGCATCCTGGCATCATATGCTAGAAGGTACTGCCTTTTTAAGTGTCCCTCCAGCATCCCAGTTGCAACAGCAGCCTACAACAGTCAGGAGCCATTCTACATTCTCAGTCAGCTTGTAGCTGTATGCCTTCAACATGACAAAGCTCCTCAACAAGATCCATCTGCAGCAATGGAACTACACACTCTGTGTAACATTGATGGTGAATCAGATAATTCACACATGGGCAAGACATCTGCTGACGTTCCGCTGCTGTGAATCCATTTAGAGATGACTCAGCTATCTGTAGTGAATTCTTCCAAATCACACTGACATCGGCACTCTCAGTTAGGGATCCTGGGCTGCATTCATCCTCAACTTGATATGGATGTGGACCACCTAAGCTTGACGACATCAAACACTTGCCTGCCAGACATTAAAGGGCCTCCTCTTTAACGCTGACCTTGTGGCCTCATGGCCAGCCCTGGCCCTTGTCAGGTCCACAATGCACATACACCATGAAGCTCTCAAGGGCATGTGTCATTGCAAATAAAGAGCAGATCTCAGCTTCAGTACATCCTTGCGCCTATCCCATTGCTCCCCTCAACATTGTCTAAAGCCACCGTGTGTGCTTCCAGAGCCTGCTCAAAGGTTCCATTACCCGCCAGAAGTGACCCTTTGGAATTAGCATCAGTGACCTCAGCGAGTGCTCAAGGTACGGAGATGCATAGCGCTGCATCTCTAGCTTGTGACAAGAGTCTTGTCCCCACAAGACACATAACTGCAGGGTGAGAGATGCTCAAGGTTGGATGTTTGAGCACCAGGACAATATTGTGGCTGAGAGGGACAGAGGTTCCAATGTGTCCCCACTTATTGGTGAGTTTAGCACATGTACGCTCAGAAAGTTAGAAACGTGGTTGGCTGACAGCAGCACACATGAGCTCTGAGTGTGAGCTCAGAGTGTGAAAACCCTGCTGAGAGACAGAGAGCACATGGGGTTACATGATATATGACCCTTCTCCATGCGTAAAATATGGTTTTTTAGACACTGCGCCTTCACCTTTCAAGAATGCAGATGAGATAGGAGAACACCTCTGCCTCAATCTTACACAGCCAAGAATAAACATGACATGATCCTGCAAAGCATGTGAATGAGGTTCCTTCCACAATTATACTGAATATTAAGATTGAGACATCACTGATGTCAAGAATGATGTGCACAGGCGGCACACACTGGCGATATGGAAGCAGACCGCTTTGCTGAGAGGCCCAATTAAGCGACATGTGCGACAAGTCAGGGAGGGACCATGGTAACATACCTGATTGACAGCAACACAGCTCATCATAAAAAGGAAGCAATACAACAGGAGACGTGAAATGGGTGTGATTCTATTTACTTTTGTATTAGATACATGTTTTGAACACCCTTGTCACCGCTGTACTCATAAACCTTATGAGTTTTCCTAACCCTCCCACTACACCTTGGTGCTTTCCTGATATCCACAGAGGTGGAGGCAGCCTGCTGACCGCTGTGCCCTGTTGTCTGTGATGACTTCGGTGAGTGTCCTCTACAAAGCCGAGGCCAGCGATGGAATGCTGCTCCTGCAGCACTGCAGGACCAATGTCCTGGACCAAGGCCTTCATGGCGGCCGCCATCCTACCAGTGTTGACTTTGGTGTGTTGGCATGCCAGCATCTCAGACTGAAGGCAGACAGATTCCTCTATTGCAATCTGAGGAGTGCAGCTGACATCCCTTCCTGATATTCCCACGACTGTCGCTGCAGCTCCAGCAACTGATTTAGGACAGAATCAGGAGACTCGTCTTCTGATTCAGACTCCGCAGAATTGTGGCCTCCAGCTGTCCTCCGAGTGCCGGCGACCTTGGATGCCCTTGCCTCTGCCTGCTGCGGACCAGATTGTGTGCTGTGCTCACTAGATTGTGACCCCATGCTTACTCTAGAAATAGGGCCCACCGAGGTGTGTGTCTTTGTGCTGCTGGAGGTTGTGGGCAAGAACTGTGATCGGTCTTCTATGGTGCTCTCCTCTGGTTCCTCATCCGAGGTGTCCTCGAGGCTGGAGATGAGCCTTGCAGATGCCATTGGGCATTTTCCAGATGTGCCTATCACTGAAAGGAGAGTGAATTAGTGCCTGGCAAGTGACTCTAAAACAGGACAATGCACTGACAGTGTGGCTGTCTGAGAGATGAGCTGGTGCAGGATCCTCATTTGGGTGTGCACCGCCCACACCACCGTCATCACAGGCACAGCCCACGCCCTCACTGGCCAGCATTTTTTCAGCTTTTAAAGTCTTTATTTGGGCATTTTCAGGTCTGCAGCTCCCTGAGGCAGTTGTCTGACTTCAGGGAGCCCTCTCGCAGCGCTCACCTGTGCCCGTGGTGACCTCATCACCCGCCCTCTTCCCGCCCCCATCTCGGCAATGCTGAGCATTTCAGCATGCATTTCACACTGGCTGGCTGTTAATTAGCCAGACAGTATGAAATTGCAGTCAGGGGCTGATCGCGGTCGGCGGTCCGTTTCATGTCGGTAAAATTCAGGCCTATGATATAGTGCAGATCATAGGAAGATAGGAATAGAGGCTGTTCAGCCCCTAGAGCCTTTTAGTTCTTGGCTGATTTGTTTTTTAACTCTATTTCCCGCTTGATTCTGCAAGTTTTAATACCCACACCAGAAAAAAATTATTAATCTCAGTTTTGAAGTTTTCAATTTACTCTTAACCTCAACAGGTTTTTGTGGGAAGAGAGTTCTAAATTTCTGATATCCCTTGTGTGAAGAAGTGCCCCCTGACATTTCCCTACGAAGTTAACTCTAATTTTAAAGTTATGTCCTTTTCTTTTCCTAATCCTCATTAATGATACTCTCACTTCTGGCCTCATGTACTTGAAATTCATGGATGATGTAACAGTCTAGGAGTCTAGGCTGTGGGATGTGGTCAGTGAGGTTCAGGAAACCTCAGTGCTCTCAACGAATGGTGTGAGGAAAAGAGTAAGTAGCTAAATGCTACTAAATGACATAGCATGCAAGTAGTCTTTGGTAGACAGGAGCACATGCCCCTTCACATAAAGTGAGGAATTAAACTTCAGCAGAGATGGAAGCCTTGAACACCTTGGGTATATGCAATCAAGCTGACTTGAAACGGGATGGCCAAGTGGGCATTATGCTAAAAAACAAATAAACAGGTGCTTATTCTCAGATCCCTCACCTCTTTCAGACTCTCTATCTACAACCTGTTGTTGATCTTCACTGGTTACACCCTTCCCTTGGTCGAACAATTGCTGTGCCTGTGTGGCACCCTGGCCTTGAAGGTCGATGGTACAGATAGCTTAGGGAGGCCAAGTTGCTGTGGCAACATACTCAAACCCATTAGCTCCATGATGTTTTCGCTCCATTTGCTCTTCTGCCCATTTACACTACATTTTCCCTCTACCATTCCATCTTTTCCACACCATTGCTTCGTGCCACATGCCCAAAGTATTTCAATGTTCATCTATCCGCCACTGATAACAATCTGCCTGTGTTGTCAACTCCCATGTGTTGTAATACTCACTTGTTTAAACATCTATCAGTCCATTTCACCCTGAGCTTTCTTCAGAAACATCAAAATTCAAAAGAACTGATCTTTTTCTTGTGATCTAACATTCTGCTCCATACGTGGCAATAGGAAATGTCAGTGCCTTAAGAAGTTTAAGCTTAGTCGTTCTCCTGATAGATTTATCTTTCCAAAGATTAGTTAGTCCAGTCATTGCTTGCTTGGTCATTCTGATTCTGCATTGAATTTCTTTACTATTATTCAATTGATCAATGACATTACCGCCCAGTGGGTAATATCAGCAACTACTTCTATGTCCTCACTGTCAACACTTATTTTTTCATTATTATGTGTCTCTTTTTTACTCAAATCATTTTGGTCTTTTTAACATTTAGGCCAAGATTTACACTCCTGGGTCAGATGTGCAAAGACAGAAGAATTCTCTGCTCTGGGAACCCAGCCTTTAAAAATGGCTGCCCACAAGTCGGATTTTTGTTCCGGGCAGGTGGGCTGAATTGGAAGTCAGGCCTGCCGCCTCTGGAACTGTTGGCTATGGAGGTGAGCTGCATGGAAGGCAGTGCTCCATGCTGTGTTGAATTAAATAAAAAAAAACCCAAAAACAACCCTCCGGCTCTCAGCCCTCACCCATGCCCCATCTATGCCAACCTATGCCACCCCACACACCCCCCACACCCCCATAACCCCTCATATCTCCTATGCCAACCCATGACCCTCCACCCACCCCATAGCCCCTGATTCCCTCTATGCCAACCTAAGCTCTCCACCCATTCCCATGGCCCCCTCATGTCCCCATGCTGCCACATTCCCATGGCATTTTATAGCCCCTATGCCAACTTAATGCCAATTCATGCCAACCCATGCTCCCCACCTACCAACCTCAACAACCCCAAAGGGTAACTTACCTCCCCCAAAGTGCATCTTACCTCTCCCAAAGGTGTCCGAGTTCCAGATCAAAAGGGGTACCTTACCTTTCCAAAGGGGTACCCTAGCTGAAACGGCGGGTTTGCATACAGGATCATCCACTTTTCAGCTCATTATATATGCATGCACATGATCCACATTGGATTTTGTGGCAGGGCAGGCTGCGATTCATCCGTCCCATTGTGGCCTCATCGGACCATCTTTCCAGGTGTCAAGGATGAGATCATGAGTGCCTCATATATATCAGACCATGCATCTCTTGAACCTTTCACAGTCCATTGAGAGGTGAGTTTAACTGGTGTGTTGCATCCATCATTGAGAGTTACAGATGACAGAGTCGTGAGGGTGACTGTAACACTGAGGACTAAGTAGGATGAAGAGACCTGAGCACTTGTCTTGCAGGAGTGATTGCCTGTGTAGAGAAACGGCAGGGCGGATTCACAATGTACCTGAGACTTAAAGTACATAGCCAATGAGTGATGAGTATTGTCCTTGAGGAGCCTTGCATGAATGCAGGAATGCTGCCATGAGAGCTATGAGGATTACTGTGCTACTCATTCCTCTTGAAGGCTGCCATGGGCAGTGGAATGCTGCTGGGATGTTTGCAAAGACTGCACTATCTGAATGTTTCGAGTCCGTATGACTTCTTCAGAACATACAGACTCGAAACCTTAACTCTGTTTCTCTCTCCAGACTTGCTGCTAGACCTGCTGAGTTTTTGCAGCATTCTCTGTTTTTATTTCAGATTTCCAGCATCCGCAGTATTTTGCTTTTATCTGCACTACCTGAAGTCTACTCACCAAATGCCCCGTGGCAGTTATTATCCCATGACAGAAAGGCCACATATTTCCGAGGCTGCATTGCCTTCCAAGAATGAGGCCATTGTGACGCTAGTGTAAAGACTTATTCAGAGATTAATGTGCTGCATTCACATGATGAGGATCACAACAAAAGTGGTTACGTGGAGTCAGCATGGAGGGCACAAATCAAAGAGCCTACAATTGGCTAATGTCCTCCTCCTCCTGGAACCTGATAGCTATAAGCATGTCACGTGCACACCTACCATGTCTGGCTCATGCTATGGCCTCTTCCTCTGGAGCCAAAGCTTCCTCATCCTCATCCAGATCAGCCCTCTCGGTGTCCTCCTCATTGGAGGAGATTGCAGCTCATCCATCTCCTTTTCTGGCAAGCCATTTCCCGCTTTGGAGCTCTAGGTTGTGTGCAGCACAGCAAGCTACTATGATGCATAAGACCCTCTGGGAGAATACTGTAGTGCACCGCCTGACCTGTCCAAATATCAAAAACGCATCTTCAGGATATCAATAGTCTGCTCAATCATACAAACATATGAAATAGGAGAAGAAGTAGGCCATTCAGCCCCTCAGGCCTGCTCTGCCATTTGACAAGATCAAGGCTGATCTGTTTGTGCTTCAAATTCCACATTCCCATCTACCCCCAATAACCTTTGATTCCCTTGCCTAACAAGAATCCATTTACTTACACCGTAAAAATATTCAATGAACCTACCTCCATCGCCTTCTGAGGCAGAGAGTTCCAAAGTTGCACAACCCTCTGAGAGAAAAAAAATTCTCCTCATCTGTGTCCTAAAAGGGTGACCCTTAATTTTAAAACAGTGTCCCCTATGTTTGAACTCACCCACAGGAGGAAATATCCTTTCCACATGCACCTTGTCGAGACCATTCAGGATCTTCAATCAAGTCACACTACATTCTTCTAAAGTCCAGTGGAAACAAGCCCAGTCTTACCAACCTTTCCTCATAAGACAACCCATTCATTCAATCTAATGAACCTCCTCTGACCTGCCTTCAATGCATTTACATCCTTCCTTAAAGGAGGAGACCAAAACTGTACACAATATTCGAGATGTGGTCTCACCAATGTCCTATATGAGTGAAGCATCACATCCTTATTTTTATGTTCAATTCCTTTCGTAATAAAGGATAACATTCCATTAGCCTTCTTAATCACTAACTTTTTGTGACTCATGCATGAGAACACCTAGATCCTTTTGCACCTCGGAATTTTGCAGTCTTTCTCCGTTTAAGTAACCTATGTTTTTTTTAATTCTTCCTGCCAAAGTGAACAATTTCACATTTTCCCACATTATACCCCATCTGCCATATTTTTGTCTACTCACTCAACCTATTCATATCCTTATGCAACCTCATTATGTCCTCTTCACAACCTACTTTCCTACCTATCTTTGTGTCATCACAAATTTAGCTATCATGCTTTTGCTCCCCTCATCTAAATCATTGATATAAATTGTAAAAAGTTGAGACCCCAGTACAGACCCCTGTGGGACTCCACTCATCACATCCTGCTGATCAGAAAAAGACCCTTTTATGCATACTCCCTGTTTTCTGTCAGCCAGCCAATCTTCTATCCCTGCCAGTATGTTACCGCCTACACCATGAGCTTTTATTTTCTGCAATAACCTTTGATGTGGCACCTTATCAATGCTCTCTAGAAATGCAAGTGCAATACATTTACAGGCTCCCCTTAATCCACTGTGCTTGTTACTCCTTAAAAGAACTCTAATAAATTGGTTAAACATGATTTCCCTTTTAGAAAACCATGCTGACTCTTCCTGATTACCTTGAGTTTTTCTAAGTGCCCAGCTATGATTTCCTTAAATATCAATTCTAATACCTTCCCCACAACAGATGTCAAACTAACTGGCCTATAGTTTTCCTGTTTTCTGCCTCCCCCACTTCTTGAATAGAGGGGTGAAATTTGCTACCTTCCAGTCCGATGGAATCTTTCCAGAATCTAGCGATTTTTGGAAAATTAACACCAACTACTGCCTCATTATTAGCCACCTCTTTTAAGAGCCTAGGATGAAGTCCATCAGGACCCATAGACTTGTCAGCCCGCAGCTCCATCAGTTTGCTTAGTACTGCTTCCTCCGTGATTGTAATTTCACCAAGTTCCTCTCTCCTTTCCACCTCCTGATTTACAATGAGCATGTTGCAACATGGAAAGCAATGTACTGCTTCTCAGAGGCACTTTGTTGGTGCTGAACGGGTGCCATCAGCCAGGTCTTTAATGGGTAGCTTTTGTCACTGAGGAGCCAACCTTGGAAGCACTGAGGGCCCTCAAATATTTGTGGCAGCTGGGAATGACACAATATGAACAAGTTGTGAGACCTTCCAGGTTATCTCAAACAGACCTGCACAATCTGCTTCTGGTGGTGCAGACCAGCTGCACATTTGGTGAGTGGAACCCCTTCTTGTTAATGAATTGTAGTGGCTGCTGCCAGGGAGCTCTTAAAGCCACATGAGTGTAATTTATGGCACCATGTACCTGTGGGAATCCAGAGATAGCTGCAAATCCCCCTGTTCTTGCAGCTTAGCTGGCTTCATAGAACCATAGAAAAGTTACAGCACAGAAGGAGGCCATTTGGCCCATCTTGTCCATGCCAGCCCGAGGACACCCGGGTGCCGTTCCTAATCCCACTTTCCTGTACCTGGCCCATAGACCTGCAGCTTACAGAACTTAAGGTACAGATCCAGGCTACCCGACTCACCATGAAAGTAGGGAACAGACAAACACAAACTTTTTTACGCCAGTGGTAAACTGACTTTTGACCCTCCTCCACATTTTCCCATCATGCCGGTCGTGACACTCGCCATCGATGGGACCGCAAAATCCCACCCTCAGTTTCAAACCTTTGTTTTTTTCCTGCATTGCTTACTTTGTTCATAATTTTTTCTAGCTCTTTCAGGCTTCCAGTAATGTCCAACCAAAAGAGTTAAATTCACCCCCGTAAGATATAGGACGGAAAGATACCAATGTAGCCCTATTCCTTACAATGTTTGGGCCCTTAATGAGGTGCTTAAATTATGAAATCTATATGTACTTCAATGCCTGTAATGTAGGAATGGTATATTGGTTTGTAACTGAAATATGATTCTAATTCAATATTCATTCATTTAATATACAGTCCACCGCTTGCCTTATAGAACCATAGAAAAGTTACAGCACAGAAGGAAGCCATTCAGCCCATTTTGTCCATGCCAGCCCAAGGACACCCAGGTGCCCTTTCTAATCCCATCCTCTTACACCCGGCCCATAGCCCTGCAGCTTACAGCACTTAAGGTGCAGATCCAGGTACTTTTTAAAAGAGCTTAGAGTTTCTACCTATACCACCAACTTGGTTAGCGAATTCCAGACACCCACTGCCCTCTGTGTGAAAAAGTTCTTCCTCATGTATCCCCTACACCTTCTGCCACTTATCTTGAATCTATGTCCCCTGGTTCTAGAATTCTCCACCAAGGGAAACAATTTTATCCTGTCCACTCTATCTATTCCCCTCATAATTTTGTACACCTCAATCAAGTCACCTATCAGCCTTCTGTGTCCTAAGGAAAATAACCCCAAACTATCCAATCTCTCCTTGTAGCTACACTTTCCTAACCCTGGCAACGTGCTTGTAAACCTCCTCTGCACTCTCTCCAGAGCTATTACATCCTTCCTCTAATGTGGTGACCAGAACTGCACACAATACTCCAGTTGTGGCCTCACCAGTGTTTTATACAATTCCAACATTATATCCTTCATTTTATATTTTATACCTCTGCCAATGAAGGAGAGCATTCCATATGCCTTCTTTACAACCTTGTCTACTTGAACTGCTGCCTTCAGGGACCTGTGTACTCATATGCCAGGATCTCTCACATCATCTACTGAATTTGTTTGTCTATTTTTATTACTAGCTGATTGTCATGTTTCCATGTTTTTTACTTTGAATACTTAGTCTATATATGAATTGTATGAATTTTGTGATGTAAGTTATGCTGCAATTCAACCTTTGGCTGCAAATGTGTTTCTTGAATAAGATATTATTATTATTATTATTATTAATAATTGTTCTGGATGTTCACACTTGAGAAATAGTTTTTCTTTATCTCCCCTATCAACTTAATTAATCATTAATGGAATAAGTCTTCATTCCCAGTTCATCATGGTACAATAGCTCTCCATCCATTCTTCCTTAAGCCTGTATTTGGCACTTTTACACAAGCCCTTCTTGCTTGAGGAAGTGTAAGTTGAATGTTCTGAAATCGGGTGAATCTGCATTTTCTGTTTCAGTTTGCATTTTTCTTTTATTAAAGCTGACTTATATTTTATGTTGTATGACCTGCCGGGGTAGATTTTAACTTTCGTGATTGGAGGTGATGTGACAATGGGAGGGACAGAACTGGTGGTAGCAGATTGGCCTCATTGATTCTCTCTGAGCAACTTTCCTTTCCAATGATTCCAGATTGGGCAGGTATATATAAGGTGCGTATGATCTGCTACCAATAGTGTTCCACCAAGTGGTGAAAATTAAAATCGGCTCCACAGTCTGCTCAAGTGTTCAGCCTTCCACTTCTCATACACCAGGAGAGCAGGAGAAGGCTGGAGTCAATTCAGCCAACATACCACAGGCTTCTGTTTGAGCCTGTACTACATAGTAATTCCAGGTACAATGTGTAGAGATGCACAACAGGTGTCGTCTTGGCACAAATCATGAGAGAATTATTTGGCATAGAACCTAAACCCATAACTCTGATCAATCACACCGCCACTGCACATGTGCTGGTGTGGACTGAGACCCATCATGAGATAGTAACATTGTTTTAATTCCCAATTTAATTAAATTCTAAGATAGACAACAGTATGCACACTCAACCTGGGCTTGGCTGGAGCTGTTGTGACTTGATGACAGATGAGTGCTGAGAACTCGGTGTTATCATATTGAGGGATTTACAAAATGAGGTGATGTAAAAATATGTAAGTTTGCTGAAGGGAATCATAAGGCAACAGGAATCCTTTTAAATTATATCAGGTAACAAGGAGGTTAGTGACAATTGTAAGGTTGATAATACAGTAGAGGACTAAGCTGAACATGAAAAGTGCAGAGGAAAAGAAGCAACAAAGCGGGCTAAAGAGAGAGTATGAAAATAGACTAGCAGTTAATATAATAGGGGCCCCAAAGTCTTCTATAAACATTTACATACAGTAGTAAAAGGTTAGTCAAAAGAAGAGTGGGATTGATTGGGGATTGGAAAGGAGACATTATTGTGGAGGCAGAGAGCATGGCTGATGTGCTAAATTAATACATTCATCTGTCTTCACTAGAGAACACAGTGTTGCCAATGCAGCAGTAAAAGAGGAGGTAATGGAAACATTGCATAGGATAAATATAGGTAAAGGTTAGTAGACCTCAAAGCAGAAAAGTCGCCACGTCTGGATGGGCTGCATCTGAGGCTACTGAGGGAAGTGAGGTTTTACATTGCAGAGGCTCTGGCCACAATCTTCCAATCTAATGGGACTGGTGCCAGAGAATTAATCCTGCACAAAAGTAATTGCTATTTGGAAAGTGTGGTCTAATAAATAAAAATCAGCAAGGAGTTGTTAAATACAAATTGTGTTTGACTAGCTTGACTGAATTCATTGATAAAGTGACAAAGGGCTGTTGAGGGTATTGCGGTTGATGTTGTGTACTCGGACTTAAAAAAAGCGTTTGACAAAATACCATATATTATATTTGTTTTGTTAGTAAAATTAAAGTCCATGAGATTAAAGGGACAGTAGCAATGTGGATACAAAATAGACAACGGGTCAGAAAGAGTAGTGGTGAAAACCTTTTCAGCAGACTGGAGGGAAGCATGCTCTTTATCATATACCTTAATGAACTGAACTTGGGAACAGAAGGCATAATTTCAAAGTTTACAAATGACACAAACTCAGTAATATAGTGAACAATGAGGAGGATAGTAACAGATTTCAGGAGGTGATAGACAGACTGTTGAAATGGTGCAGACATGTGACTGATGAAATGTAATGTTGAATGTGAATTGATACTCTTTGGCAGGAAGAATCTGAAGAGGCCATACAAACTAAATGACACAATTTTTAAAGAGAGTGCAGGAATGGAGAGACCTAGGGGTGTATGCACACAAATCTTTGAAGGTGGCAGCAGATGCACGGGAACACCACCACATGCAAGTTCTCCAAGTCACTCACCATCCTGACTTGGAACCATATCGCCGTTCCCTCAGTCACTGGGTCAAAATCCTGTAACTTGCTTCCTAACAGCACTATGGATGTACCTGCACCAGATAGACTGCAGAGGTTCAAGAATGTAGCTCACCACCATCATCTCAAGGGCAATGAGGAATGGCCACACCCACACAACATGAAAGAATAAAGAAAACAAGTTGAGAAGGCTGTTCAAGAAGCACATGTGATCTTTGACTGTATTAATAGAGGCATACAGTGCAAAAGCAAGGAAGTTATGTTAAATCTTTATAAAACCAATGATTAAGCCTCACTTGGAACATTGTCTTCAGTTCTGGGCACCATATTTTAGCAAGGATTTCAAGGCCTTAAAGAAGGTGCAGAAGAGGTTTACCAGAATAATGCTAAGGATGAGGTACTGACCTCTACCTCACAGAGGCTGAGCGCCAACTCTCAGACACTTCCTCCTACCTCCCCCTGGACCATGCCCCCATCAACGAACATCAAGCTATTGTTCCCAGGACTGTTACTGACCTCATCTCCACTGGAGATCTTCCCTCCACAGCTTCCAACCTCATAGGCTCCCAACCTCAAACAGCGCGCTTCTACCTCCTCCCCAAAATCCACAAACAAGACTGTCCTGGTAGATTGATCATGTCAGCCTGTTCCTGCCCCACAAAACTAATTTCTTCCTATGTTGACTCCATTCTCTCACCCCTTGTCCAGTCTCTTCCCATCTACATCTGTGATTCCTCTGATGCCCGATGTCATATCAACAATTTCCAGTTCCCTGGCTCCAACCACCTCCGCTTCACCATGGTTGTCCAATCCCTCTATACCTCCATCCCCCAGTGGGATGGCCTGAGGGGTCTCCACTTCTTCCTTGAACAAAGGTCCGAACAATCCCCATCCACCACCACTCTCCTCTGTCTGGCGGAACTAGTTCTCTCACTAAACAATTTCTCCTTTAACTTGTCTCACTTCCTCCAAATGAAAGGTGTGGCTATGGGTACCCACATGGGCCTCAGTTATGCCTGTCTCTTTATGGGGAATGTGGAACATTCCTTGTTCTAGTCCTTCGCAGGCCCCCTCCCACAACTCTTTTTTCGGACATCGATGATTGTTTCGGTGCTGCTTCATGCTCTCATCTGGACCGGGGAAAATTTATCAGTTTTGCTTCCAATTTCCACCCCATCATCATCTTCACATCGTTCATCTCTGGCACTGCCCTTCCCTTCCTTGACCTCTCTGCCTCCATTTCTGTTGATAGACTGTCCACCAATATTCACTACAAGCCCAGTGACTCCCACAGCTACCTCGACTACAGCTCCTCACACTCTGTTTCCTGTAAGGACTCCATCCCATTCTCTTAGTTCCTTTGCCTCCATCGCATCTGTTCCAATGATGCCACTTCGGCCTATCTGCAAGCATGACCAGACCGTCCTGTCACTTGCCATTTCAACAGACCATCCTGCTCTCATGCCCATATGCCCATCCTTGGCCTGCTGCAATGTTCCTGTGAAGCCCAACACAAACTGGAGGAACAGCACCTCATCTTTCAATTAGGCACTTTACAGCCTTCCGGACTTAACATTGAGTTCAACAACTTTAGACCATGAACTCTCTCCTCTATCTTCACCCCATTTTTATCCCTTAGTTCAAAATTCATTTTTATTTTTAAATTTTTACTTTTTATTTTTATCTGCTTTTTTACTTTTATTTATTTTCATTTTTATTCATTGTTTTATCCCCACCTTTTATCCTATTTTTGATCTTTCTTCCCATCATCGTCCCCTCCCCCCAACCCACCTCCACATGGGCCATCTGTCACTTGTTTGTATTGTTCTTTACAGAGTGCTTGCCCTCATCTTGCTATTATCACATTTTGTTTTCTTACCTTAATTCCACTATCAGCACCTCCTTTAGCCTTTACCACTACTATTAACACCCCCTTTGTCCTTTTGTTCATTACAGGGAAGTATAGCAAGAGCTGAACATCCACCTGAGCATACTAGTGTTCCAAAAGACATAGAACTGCTTAGCGGAAAACCCATTCCCAAACAAAAAAGAGAGGAACCGTAAGAATGAATTGCAGGGAAACATTGAACCCTTTACTATCTGAGTAACCAACAGAGAAATTCCAATGAAATTGGACCTCACATTCGCCCAAGTTAATGGAGAATCACAAGGCAACCTGACAATTCTGTCCACTGCATTTAAAACAGCATAGGCAGAATATTACAATCGGCATGCAGGTGCATGCCGACACGCCCAAATGTAAAATGACGCGCGATATCGGGGCATGTGTCTCAAAGTCTTCGCACATTTGTGCAATATTTCATTCGGTGGGTACGCGCCGGAGTCAGCTGCGCACCCGCCGATAATTAAAAGGCCTATTAAGGCCATTAACAATTTAATTAAATTCAAATCTACACCACTGCCTGTCCAACCTTACGTTTGGCAGGAAAGTGAAAAGGCCTTCACATTTTTTAGAAAACCTCATCCACAAGCGGCGTGAGGTTTCCTAAAGCAGATAAATATTAAATAAAAACTTTAGTTTGGAATTAAAAACATGTCCCAACTCATGTGACAAGCAGCATTACCATTGTTAATACACTTTAGACAATACACAATCAGGATTTGAACAGGCACTGAGTTCTGAAAGTAATGTCTCAATTTACACCTGATCTCAAAAGAAAAAGAAAAATTTAGAACTCTAACAGCCTTTTTCAATAAAGATAGATTTTGAATCCAACCTGGTCATCTAAATATTATCCACATCACAGGAAAGGACAATGCCTTTGCTGACACCATTTCCCACTTTTAACTTTAGAAATGCAGCAGGGAACTGGCATTGCCCCTGTTAGCTGTGTGTTTGACTTTCTACAGTGAAGGAGAGAATGACTGCATACCTCTACTTCTTTGTTTTCTTTTGCAAGACTAAATAAAAAATGAAATAGAATTCATTTTTTTCTCTGAGGACTGTTGGGTTCCTATGACATGAGAAAAATTGATTTCCTGCTGAATACCAAAAAGATGGCTGCTACAAGTCACATGACCACAGGCTTGGTCCTTTGTCTGGCTGCTATCTCCCAGGATTTACAAGAATAAAAGAATTCTTTTCTCAGCTGTGGAATCTCACACCTCATTTTACAGACACCTTGGACTCGCAGAACCAAGAGGCTCTCACATCAAAACTCGTTATGCCTACATAGCTGCTAACAGACTCATATAACACTTGGGACTGTCCAGGTCCACTTCAAAATGAAACTACAGGGATGTCATTTGCATCTGATAAGCTCACCTTGCTAATGGAATCAGTGAGTCTGCATTAACAATAGATTCCCAAAAGACTCTCAACATGGATGGTAACTCTTTTGACAACTAATGACTTGCAACATTGTCAGACCAGATACTAAAGCCAATGCCAGACATTGGATAAACATTCTTTTTGAAGTCATTGTGGAGAAGGAAGGTCACATGACTCAAGTGACCATTTTGAAATCTCCATATACTTTTGAAAACTGAGAAATAGTCAGTCTGCTGTTTTAACATCTAACTGGTGATCCACCAAGAAGCAGGCCCCTCCAGGCAGAACAACAGCCTATTCATCAAGCCTGTTTCTGCTGGAAGATTTTGTACCATCTCCTACAGAACAGACTCAGCTTCTGTGTACCTATTTTATCTTGCGCCAACTGAAAAGCAAATACTGCAGCTCCGGTCTTCAGCCAGCTGAACTCGAAATCCTGCATGGAAGAATTCCTAATTGGACTTTGATTTTGGACTCAGGGCATCATGTTAACTAATATCAATTTCTGTGGTTCTTGCACTGTAAAGATTCTTTTTTCTATTTCTGACCCGTGTGTGTGTGTGTGTGTGTGTATGTGTGTGTGTGTGTGTGTGTGTGTGCGTGCATGTGTGTGTGTGTGTGTGTGTGTGTGTGCATGTGTGTGTAAAGTTGCTAATACTCTTCCCCTAGGTTTTGAATGTGAAATAACTTAACCTTCTGAATTAATCCTAACTCAAGTTTGCAGTGGATTATTAATAAATTGGATAACGAAAACTGAAGGCTTGGGAAGTCACGCCACCTCATTGAAAAAAATAATTGAAAACACCTTCTGCTTATGGACAGGTGGTAAAAGGAAATCGGTACAGTTTGCCTGTCTCACTTCAGCTCATAACATTGGGAATTTTCTTCTTTACACAGCGAGTTTTTGTGATCTGGAATTCAGTGTCTGAAAGGGTTGTGGAAGCAGATTACAGAGTAACTTTAATAATGAAAATATGATAAATACTTGAAGGGACAAAATTACAGTGATAAGGGGAAAGAACAGGTGACTGAGAGTAATGGGGTTCCTCTTTCAAAGAGACACATCCATGAATGGCCTACTTCTTTTCTATGAGCCCAAAATTTCCCAAATAAATTCTAAAAGGCATTAAAGAATGTGCCACATAAAAGGTTACTGCACAAGATAAGAGCTCAGGGTCTTGGGGTGATATCACAGAATCACAGAATCTTTACAATGCAGGAGGAGGCCATTCAGCTCATCCAGTCTGTACTGGCTCTCTGAAAGAGCATCCTACCTAGTCCCACCCCCTGCCTTTTCCCCTAAATCTTGAACATTCTTTCTTTGCAGATCCAATTACCTTTTTAAGACCTTGATTGAACCTGCCTCCGCCACCCTCTCAGGAAGTTCCTTCCAGACTTCAACCACCCTCTGGGTAAAAAAGAAATCCCTCACATCACTATTACTCCTTTTGCCAATTATTTTGAATCTGTGCCCTCTAGTTCTTGATGTTCTCTTGAGTGGGGACAGTTTCTCACTATTTATCCTGCCCATACCCCTCAGGATCTTGAGTACCTCTATCAGCCTTCTTTTCTCCAAGGAAAACAATCCCAACCTTTCTCCAATCCATCCTTATAGCTACAGTTCTTTATCCCTGGAGTCATTCTTGTGAATCTCCTCTGTACTCTCTCCAATGCCTTCACATCTTTCCTCAAGTATGGCACCCAGAACTAAATGCAGTACTCCACATGAGGCCTAATTAGTGTCTTATACGAATTCAACATGACCACCTTACTCTTGTACTCGATGCTCCTATTGATAAAGCCTAAGATACTATATGCTTTATTAACTGCTCTTTCAACATGCCCTGCTATCTTCAATGACTTATGTACATATATTAGCATGGATAGAGAATTGGTTAGCTGAAAGGAAACAGAGTCAGGGTAAATGGATCATTTTCAGGTTAGCAAACCGTAATGAGTGGAGTGCCACAGTGATCACTGCTGGGGCCTGACTATTTACAATTTATATTAATGACCTGGATGAAGGGACGAACTGTATTGTAGCCAAATTTGCTGATGATACAAAGGTAGGTAGGAAAGCAAGTTGTGAGGATGATACAAAAAGTCTGCAAACGTACATAGGTGGGTTAAGTAAGAGGGCAAAAATTTGGCAGATGGAGTGTAATGTGGGAAAACATGAGGTTGCCCATTTTCACAGGAAGAGTCAAAAAACAGAATATTATTTAAATGAAGAGAGACTACAGAAGGATCTGGATGTCCTTGTACATAAATCACAAAAAGTTAGCATGCAAGCACAAAAAGTAACTAGGAAGGTGATAGAATGTTGGCCTTTATTACAAGGGGGTGGAGGATAAAAGTAGAGGAGTCTTGCCTCAACTGTACAAGATATTGCTGAGACCACATCTGCATTCGAAGCAATTCATCAGGTTCACAAGGCTGATTCCTGGAATGATGGAGTGGTCTAATGAGGAAAGATTAGGCCTGTTGGACCTATACTCATTTGAGTTTAGAAGAATGAGAGGTGATGTTATTGATATATATAAGATTCTGAGGGGACTCGACAGGGTAGGTGCTGAGAGGATATTTTGCTTTGTGGGGGAATCTAGAACTAGGGGACAAAGTCTAAAAATAAGGGGTGTCCCACTTAAGACAGGGATGAGGAGGATTTTTTATTCTCAGAGGTTCATTAGCCCTTGCAATTTTCTTCCACTTAGAGCAGTGGAGGCTGGGTCATTTAATTAAGGCTGAGTGAGACAGATTTTTGATGTACAAGGGACTCAAAGGTTATGGGGGGCAGGCAGAGAAATTGAGTTAAGGCCACAGTCAGATCAATCATGATCTTATTGAATGGCAAAGCAGGTTTGATGGGCTGAATGGCCTATTCCTGCTTCTATTTCTTATGATCTTATGATTCTTACAATTAGTTGCAAAAGTGTTCTAATATAAGCTTTCTGTCCTGACGTAACTAAAATACTGACTAAACATAATTCATAATATAAACACACAGTGAGTGAAACCGTACCATGTTAGCAGATTCATGTGCATCAAGAACATATGTAGCTTCAGACCTCGATGGTATCTGAGTCCCAGCCTGTCTGCGTGATCTTCCCAAAGGCGGCCAATTAACAGAAGCAGTTTTAAAAATCATTAAAAATGAGTGTGGTCACAGCTGTAAGACCATCATTGTGCCACGAGGCCACCTCCAACCATTTGTTGAGCTTTGGCCTCAGCAGGGGAGACCGGTTTGCAATTTAGAAAATCCTCTTAGTGTGACCATTCTTGGCATTTAATTTCCAAAGTTGGCTACCCACCCCGGTGAACCCACCTCCGGTAGGATTGCTTAGAGTGTGGCAATGGGTCAGACTGACAACCTGATGCACAAGTTTCACAAATTCCCTTCCCTCCCGCCTCCATGCAGCTGATAAGATTCCACCCAATTTATTTTGGTTTGATCTCGCTTTCGTTTCTCCCCTGTTCTTTGGGCTGCATTTTTTTCAATGGTGGAATCTCACCCAGAGGTAGATGACCCATGGGTTGCCACATTCATTTACTGGGGCTGGATGTTGCACGTTTCCTGTTCTTAATGTTATTCATGGGAAGTCTGAGCTGGGATTGGGTGGGGGAATGAATTGATTCAATGAAATGGCCCACATTGGAGTTCTGGGTTACAGATGGAGATATAGGCCTTGTTGCCTCTAAGTCCAGCTCTGGTTGGTGCTATAGGAAAATGAATCCTTTGTTTAAAGCGGAATGGCAGCTGTAGCTTTGAAATTTGTCCTCTGCTTACCATCTGCTTAGATGTGAATTGAATGGGAGGTTGAACTAATAGAACCGTTGTTGTTCAGCTGTTTGCAGACATTCTTTTGTGTGAAATTCAACTTCTGTGAGGAAGCAGAACAGGTGTCCGATCAACTGACCATTCTTCACCCACCTGATTTCCGACTTTCTTTGAGGAACTGAATGAGCTATCCTGCGGGGTCCCCTGGGGCAGCTCACCAGAACATGGGAATTGAAATGGAACGACTTGCCTTACTGGCAAAGGTCCTCAAGTAAAACCTGAGGTTTGGGAGGGCATGGTGGAAGGGAATATGGGGAGGATTGTCAGTCACATCAGTTATTCACAGTGCTGTGGTGCTAGGAAGAGCACCCTGATTCCTTCTAGAGCCACAGAAAGGCAAGGAAAGATAAACAGCTGGTAGGTGTAGCCTGTTAGTTCTGGGATTATCCGTGTAAACCTTTCTTACAACTTCTCCAGTGCCTCCATTTCCTTTATATAATATGAAGACCAGAGCTATACCCTGCACTCCAAATGTGGTCTATCCATGGTTTGGTACCAGTTTAACATCACTTCTTTGTTTTTCAATTTTATTCCTTTCTTTAGTAGCCTGGATGAGGAGTTCTTAGAATGCCTTTGAGATAATTTCTTGAAGCAGCATGTTCTGGAGCCAGCCAGAGAGCAGGTTATATTAGACTTGGTATTGTGTAATGTGACAGGATTCATTAATGACCTCAGAGTAAAAGCATCCCTAGGTAGTAGCGACCACAATATGATTAAATTTTTCATCCAGTTTGAAAGGGAGAATAGTGGGTCTAAGACTAGTATCTTAAACCTAAATAAGGGCAACTGTATGGGAATGAAGGCTGAGCTAGCTGAAGTGAACTAGGAAACTAGGTTAGAGGATAGATCAATAGAGAAGCAGTGGTTGACATTTAAGGGGATATTTCAGAGTATTCAGAATAAGTACATTCCTATTCTAAAGAAAAATTCTAAGGGGAGAACCCACCATTTATGGTTAACTAAAGAAGTTAAGGAAAGCATCAAACTCAAGGAAAAAGCAGACAACTCTGCAAAGATGAGTAGCAGGTCAGATGATTAGTCAGAATATAAAGAATGGGAGAGAATGACTAAAAGGTTAACCAGGAGAAAGAAATTAGAGTGTGAGAAGAAGCTAGCTAGAAATATAAAAACAGATAGCAAGCACTTCTACAGGTATTTAAAAAGGAAAAGTGTAAGTAAAGCAAGTGTTGGTCCTCTAGAGAGTGACGATGGGAAGTTAATAGTAGATAATAAGGAGAATGCGAAAGAAATGAACAAATATTTTGCTTCTGTGTTCACTATAGAGGATACAGAAACAGTCTAATAATAACTGAAAATCAGGAGGTGAAACAAAGAGAGAAACGTGGTGAAAGTGAAATCACTAGGGAAACAGTACTGAGAAAATTGATGGAGCTGCCAGCTAGCAATTCTCCGGGTCTCGATGGACTACGTCCTAGGGTCTTAAAAGAGGTAGCCAATGAGGTAGTCAATACACTGGTGTTAATTTTCCAGAATTCGCTAAATTCTGGAAATGTTCAATCATGCTGGAAAGTAACAGATGTAACCCCTCTATTCAAGAGAGGAGGGAGGCAGGAAACTATAGGCCAGTTAGCTTCATGTCTGTCATGGGAAAGTTATTAGAATCGATCATCAAGGAGGTTATTGCTGGGCACTTAGAAGAGCTCAAGGGAAGAGTCAACATGGTTTTATGAAAGGAAGATCATGTTTAACCAATTTATTGGATTTTTTTGAAGGAGTAACATGCGTAGTGAATAAAGGGGAGTCTTTAGACATACTGCACTTGGATTTCCAGAAGGCATTTTATAAGGTTCCACATCAAAGGTTATTATGGAAAATAAAAGCATGGTGTAGTGGGTAACTTATTAGCATGGTTAAAAGATTGGCTGCCTGGCAGAAAGCAGACAGTATGCATAAATGGGTCTTTTTAAGATTGGCAGGATGTGACGAGTGGAGTCCCAGAGGGCTATGTGCTGGGGCTTCAATATTTTACAATTTATATCAATAATTTAGATGAGGGGAGCGAAGTCATGATAGCTAAATTTGCAGATGACACAAAGATAGGTAGGAAAGTACGTTGTGAAGAGGACATGAGGAAGTTGCAGATGAATATAGATAGGTTGAGTGAGTGGGGAGAGATCTGGCAAATGAAGTTTAATGTGGTAAAATGTGAAGTTGTTCACTTTGGCAGGAAGAACAAAAAAGCAGAGTATTATTTAAATGGAGGATGGCTGCATAATTCTGAGGTGCAGAGGCATCTAGGTGTTCTAGTACGAGCCACAAAAAGTTAGTATGCAGGTCCAGCAAGTAATTAAGAAGGCTAATGGCATTCTATCCTTTATTATGAAAGGGGTTGAACATAAAAGTAAGGATGTGATACTTCAGTTATACAGAGCATTGGTGAGACTGCACCTCGAATACTGTGTGTAGTTTTGGTCTCCTTATTTAAGGAAGGATGTAAATGCATTGGAGGCAGTTCAAAGGAGATTTACTAGATTGATAACTGGAATGAGTGGGTTGCCTTATGAGAAAAGGTTGGACAGACGGGGCTTGTTTCCACTGGAGTTCAGAAGAGTGAGGAGCGATTTGATTGAAGTATACACGATCCTGAACTAGGGGGCACTGTTTTAAAATTAGGGGTCGCCCTTTTGGGACAGAGATGAGAACTTTTTTCTCACAGAGGGTTGAGCGACTTTGGAATTCTCTACCTCAGAAGGTGGTGGAGGCGGGGTCATTGTATGTGTTTAAGGCAGAAGTAGATAGATTCTTGTTAGGCAAGGGAATCAAAGGCTATTGGGTTTAGATGGGAATGTGAAAATTGAAACACAAGAAGATCAGCCATGATCTTATTGAATGGTGGGACAGGCTTGAGGGGCCAAATGGTCTACTCCTGTACCTATTTCTTATGTTCTTATATTCTTTTGAATTTCAAATCTTTGCATGAGATTTTAACAAATTCAAAACCCATCCACTTGTAGAGTTAAACTCCTCTAGAACAGTGGAGTCCACTTTGCCTATGTGCCATTCAGGAGCTGTGAAAAATGTCTCTCCTCATCCCCATTGCTGCAAGTATCTGTGATCTCTGCATTGCTGAAGCTCTGTTGTCAGTTGTCCCCAGGATTTGTTTGCATTGTTACCTGTGTGTGAACAAATCAGGTTCTCCAAAGCAGACTCACATTTAAGGAAAGGTGAAGAAACACTAGACTCAGCAAGTAAGGACCATTGGAGTCCCAACTAAATAAGAAGAATCATAGGCTGATTTTAAACAATGAAGTGGAAGACAGTGAAAGACTCCAATTATTTCATTTTTAGCCTCATGTGTGATCTTCCAACCTTTGTGATTTGCACCTCATCCAAGGATCAGACAGGCCTCTCTATTTAACAGGCCACCTAACAATAAGAGCAAGTGAGGAGGTGACTGGGTCAGCAGAGCCTTGCATAAATACAGGTATCCCTACAACAACAAACAAATGAGAGTATGAGGGAAAGATCAAAACAGAAAGAGTCCGTGTAAAAGCGACAGTGAGAGACGGAAAGATCATCAGAAGACAGATAGAAAAGAGAGTGACAGGTTGTGTTACAGTTGGAGAGACAGAGATGGTACTTGGGATAACTTTTCCCCTTTCTCTTCACCTATCTGCTGCCCACAACAAGATATATGTTTAGAGGGAGTGTTTTGCCTTTTTAAGTGTTTTTTTTAATTCATTCATGGGATGTGGACATCACTGGCTAAGCTAGCATTTATTGCCCATTCCTAATTGTCCTTGAAAAGGTGGCG
Organism: Carcharodon carcharias; assembly: GCF_017639515.1. NCBI lineage: Eukaryota > Metazoa > Chordata > Chondrichthyes > Lamniformes > Lamnidae > Carcharodon > Carcharodon carcharias. Next base: position 125,385,489 of record NC_054474.1, read on the forward strand.
GTGAGCTGCCGAGTTGAATTGCTGCAGTCCACGTGGTGTAGATATGCACACAGTGCCGTTAGGAAGGGAGTTCCAGGATTTTGACCCAGTGACAGTGAAGCAACCGAATCAGGATGGTCTGTGGCTTGAAGGGGAACTTGAAGGTGGTAGTGTTCCCATCTATCTGCTGCCCTTGTCCTTCTAATGGTAACGGTCGTGGGTTTGAAAGGTGCTGTCCAAGGAGCCTTGGTGAGTTCCTGCTGTGCATCTTGTCAATGGTACAGACTGCTGCTGCTGTGCATCAGTGGTAGAGGGAGTGAATGTTTGTGGATGGGGAGCCAATCAAGAGGACTGCATTATCCTGGATGGTGTTACTACTGGTACCCAGGCAAGGTCCTCCAATTTGTTATGATCCCGGACAAGATACAAATTGTTAACTCCCTGAATGGGTCCCCAATTCTGTTGTGCTCCTGGGTGAGGAGGAATGAGCTGGCTCCTCTTCTTTATTCACAACAAGGTATATTTTAAAAGGGATCCCTGCCCTCGTGGATATCCTTTCCCAGTGCAAATGTATTTATGTTTTAGAAGAAGCCAATTTAACCAGGCTTTCTTGAGTCAATGAGAGAATAAGATTATTAGTTATTAAAAACCTGAGAAAAAAATAATAAAAATACAACACACATACTCACAGATCAGAAATGAGAAGTTGAGTACAAAAATAAAAGTTAAATAAGATATATGAATCAGTCTTTGGCTTGTCCATGAAGAGTAGATGGCGAAATGTTACAGCTATAAAGTTGGGTGACTTTGATAGAGCTGACTTTGGTAGTTGAGGAGTTGATTTGGAGACACTTGGTTCTTCAGGTTAGCTGAAGGAGTTGTCCTATTTCCTTTTTGACTGTAGCTTTGCTGACTTACCTCTAGCCAGAGAGATAGACTTTTCCCCCAAGCTGCAGGATGTCTATTTGATGTTTTTCTGCTGTGATCTTCACAGCACACACTAGCACACCAGAACTAGAACACACAGATCAGGTTCACAGATGGCTTTTTAAACCATTTCCTTGTTTATTCCTGGAAGGGCAAAAACAAACCTGTCTTTGTCCACATTCTGAGATATAACTCAACAGGAGATGGTTTCTGCTGAGAGATGGTAATCAGTTTCCATTGTTTCCACAACCACAGGAGATTAGAATTCAATCTTTTGCATTGCATCTCTTCCTTTCAACTATCTCTGTCTGAAGTAGGCCTTGACACCTTTTTAAGTATGACATTCCATGTTCTTTCTGGACCAGTTGGTAAAGTATAATCCACATAGGAATTTTCCAGAAAGTGGTTACTTTACATTCTCAGACAACTTTTGCTTGTATGTCTTTTTTAAAAACATGCATCTTCCTTTAAAAAGTTGAATATGTAATTCGTAATTCAAGGCTGTGATCCGCTGTCTTGACAATGGTGTCAAGCTTCTTGAGTGATGTTGGTGCTGCACTCATCCAGACAAGTGGAGAATATTCCATCACACTCCTGAGTTGTGTCTTATAGATGGTGGACAGGCTTTGGGGAGTCAGGAAGTGAGTTATTTGCCACAGGATTCCCAGTAGTAGAAACAATGAAGGCTTTCAGGTAAGTTTAAATCAGAAGAAGAGATAATGTTTATTCACACAACACCCTGAAATGTAAACACAATGAAAAACACCCACACCCTCATGTAGACAAACAAAGACACACAAAGTTATGACTAGTCTCCAGTCGAGGTCCCCAGTTTGTTCAATTCCGGGGATGGGACCCCAATTTTGTTATAATCCTGGGTGAGGAGGAATGAGCTGGCTCCCCTGTGTTCAAACCCCTCGGTTGATCGCAACAAGGTTAGTTTAAAAATCCTTTCCTCGTGGATACCCTTTCCCACTCCAAATGTATTTACTTTTTAGTAGGAGCCAACTTAACCAGGCTTTCTTGAGTCAATGAAAGAATAAGTTTATTAGTTACTAAAAAGTGAGAAAAATAATAAAAACACAACACACATACACACAGATCAGAAATAAGAAGTTAAGAGCCCAAATAGAAGTTAAAAAGCAAATATACAAACCAGTCTTTGACTTGTTGGTGCAGTGTAGATGGCGGTACGTTGCAGCTGTTAGGTTGGGTGATTCCAGTAGAGCTGACTTTGGCAGATTTGCAGTCAATTGGAGACACTTGGTTATGCAGGGTAGCTGAAGAGGCTGTCCTATTTCCTTGTGATTGTGGCTTCTGCTGAGTCTTGTCTCCAGCAGAGAGAGAGAGATAGAAAGAGACTTCGCCTGCAAACTACAGGGATGAATGGTTTTCTTCTTGCTGACACACACACAGTACACCAGCACAACAGTACCCAGATCAGGTGTGGAATCATCCATGCCTGCTGGCACTGGGCGTGCTCAGTGGCATGAACGGACAATATGGTGAGAAGGCCAAAAATTGGTTTCACAACGTCATGAAACCAGTTTGTTATTGTTTGCTCAGCCCGTTGCTGGCGAGCCACATTTCCTGTCAGCAGATGTTGGGAGCCTCATTGTAATACATCTGCATATTATTATAAGACCAGCCCGCTGGAATCATCACCCCTCCCCCGCTGGATTGTTCACCCATGTCGGCGTGATTGCATGCTGGCGTGTTTCACAACAGCTTATATAAGGCGTGCACTTGATGAACTGCACTTTGAGGGGAATGCGGAGGTGAGTACACAGTACCGTTGCGCAGTGCTTGCCTGGGTCACCTGTTGGAATTCAAGGTTGAGGTGCATTGGAGATGTAGGGGCAAGGGTTGCCCTACAGTTGAGGCAATTTGGGGGTGGGGGGAAGGGCTGCGCAGCAGTTGAGGCAACTTGGGGGGGGGCGGCAAAGGCTGCCCTGCGATTAACGGTAACACACAAGCACATTCATGGTGGGTAGAGGAAAGCACCCCATATTAGGGAAGCCTTGTATAAAGTGACCATTCCTCTGCAGTTGACACAGTTCAGATGCAGCCACATTGACATGCGTGGAGTCAGGCCTCTAGCTTATCTGCCCACTCAAGCTATGCAGAGGCGTGAAAGTGACACCAAATATTCCAGAGCTCTTCAGCTCTAGGGCGCAGACTGTAAACTAATGACTATTTTAGTGGACTGCATAACAGTTGGACGACTGGGCACGTTGTACAATCTCCTTGCTAAAGCTGGCCGTGGAGCAGTCACTGGTGGAGGCGATCACAGCCCCTTGTAATGTCATTATTCAGGTTTGGACTAATCTCTCCCATGGTTCAAGCTAACAGTTCAGCCTTACAGTGCGGGTTAAGAGAATGTCTACGCCTGAGCTGAGAGCACAGCATGCAGTCAAATGGGCAAGGCTGCCACCAATCGGTTGGGTGGAGTGGGGCAGAGGCAATTGGAGTTTTGGGCAGCCAAGCAGCGCACTAAACTCTGGCCATCCAAGTGGTGCCAGCACTCTCCGGAATGCATTAAGGGGCCTTTAGCCTTAACTGAGAGAGGTTCTTAGTATGCCCAAGCAAATCCATGCGTCTCTCTTTCATCCTGCAGGAGGAGTATATTAGGAGCATGGAGCCTGGTGAACTAGTTGTATGCCTTGTGGCGTACAGAGAGTGAAGGTGAAGGAGAAGAGGGTGACTAAGGCACCTAGCTGTGCAGAGGGAGGAGCAGCACCCTCAGGAAGAAGGGGTGGCTGGGGCTCCCGCATGCGCTGATGAAGAGCCACAGTGTGCCATTGTTGGTGAGCACCTAGGTAGACTCAGGGTCTGTAGATGTCGCCTTTCATTCCTGCAGATGTCCGATAACCAGTGTCGCTGAAGACTGAGATCTGGGCAAATCCAATCGCTGAAGACTGCGCATGTCTAGGGAACTGGTTGGTCATATCTGCCAGCTTCTGCAGGACTTGGCACCACGGGGACATGGAGGGCATCCATTGCCAGCGGCCATGAAAGTGACTGTGGTGCTCAATTTTTACGCCAGTGGCTCCTTTCAGGGCTCCGCAGGTGACCTCTGTGGGATATCACAAGCCTTCACTCACAAATGTACCCATGGGGTCACAGATGCCATCTTCACAAGGGTACACAACTTTACGTATTTTTCCCAGGATCAAGGGAGCCAGGATGCAAGAGCGATTGGATTTGCCCAGATCTCAGGTTTCCTATAGGTGCAGGATGCAATTGACTGTACTCACGTGGCGTTCAGATCTCCGTCGCAACAAGGGATCAACTATGTCAACTGCAAGGGCTTCCATTAGCTGAGTGTGCAGCTGGTGTGTGACCACTACAAACGCATACTGCTGGTCTGCGCATGGTTTCCAGGGAGTGTCTACGGCTCCTATATCCTCAGTTGGTCACAGATCCTTGATGTCTTCCAGGGTCCACAGAGGCTTCATGGTTGGATCCTAAGGGACAAGGGTTAGTTGCAGAGGACGTGGCTGATGACACCTGTGCTGTAGCCTCAAACTGCAGCAGAGCGAAGTTATAATGAGGCTCATGCTGCAGCTCGCATCTTGGTGAAGCAAACCATTGGCATGCTGAAAATGAGGTTCCAGTGCTTGGACCAGTCAGGTGGAGGCCTGCAAGATAGTCCACAGAGGGTGTCACACATGTTCGTCATCTGCTGCGCCCTTTACAATCTGGCACAGCACGGGGAGATGAGCTGGCTGAGGAGGAGATGCAGGAGCTGGAGGTCTCCTCTAATGAGGAGGACGTCAACAGTGATAAGTGTGAGGAGGTCCTCAAAGGCGACGATGACAGTGACAAGTCCCTCGCACTAGCCAGACAAGGCAGGCACACTTGGGAGGCCCTCATAGCTGCTAGATTTGTGGATGATGGTGACGACATGCAGTGAGGAGACACCATAGATCCTCATATTGTATGTATGAACATTTGACTCCAGCCTGGCTAATGCCAGCGCACACATCTTCTGTGATAATGCTCCTGTCATGGAGATGCAGCGGAGGCTCTAATATTCGCTCGATTGCAGGAGGATGATGATGGCATGCAGTGAGGACACTCCATAGATCTTCACATAGCTTCACATGACTCCTGTCTGGCCAAGAGCAGCTCGCTTGCACTCTGTGATCAGGGTTATATCATAGAGATGCAGTCATGAAACTTTAAAAACATCTGATCCTTTGTCTGCCTCAGCACCTGCACCCTTCAAGAGCACAGCGTCTCTGGTCACAGATGCTGAAGAGGTGGGGGCCAGCCCCACCTTAAAGGTGCTGAGAGCAGTACAGAACTCTGTGACTGTTATAGAGTTGATTTTCCAGGCAAATTTAACATTAACATTATTTACAAGACAGCAGCAGCAACTACATGTGTGCATCAAATTCCATAACTAAAGAAGAGCTCCCTCTTCTAGAGGTTCCCTGTGCTGCTAACTCGTTAGTTTACACAGATCATGTGATCTTACAACACAAGCTTATTCTTAAAGCTACAGTCCTACGCTTATCAAAACTATAATTGCTACATTCCTCCCCAGTTAACTTTTCTGTCCATTTTGTATTTATAAGGATTTTTATCTAATGACATTACAATATTTACACAGGTCATGAAATTGCAAGTTCCGTCTTTCAGGTGGTTTCCTGATCCATGTGGAATCTCGCAGCTCCACGACTTCAGATTCTTTTGCAGGAAACACATTTTCTGGAACTGCATTTATATCAGGTTCCTCATTAGGCACAGGCAGTTCAGTGTTGTCCACTCCAACAGAGACATCGGGCATGTCCATCCTTGGTTGAGCAACTTCAACAGGAACCACAGGTTCAGCAATGGTTACAGGTGGAACATAATTTTGTTGGGTTATCTCCCTTTTTCTTAAATGATCTACATGCTTACTGTGACCTTCCACTTCCGTGTGGTACGACAATGGTCTGGTCACAGAGCTTACTTTACCAGGTAACCACTTCAGTCCTCCGCTGAAATTCCTTATATATGCTGCTTCTCCAATAGTAAATTGTCTCTCAAGACTGTGCAAATCATGAGTCGCTTTTTGGTTCCCTTGACTTTTCTCCACCATTCCCCCAAATTGGGAAGTATCAGGTTTAGTCTTGTTCGAAAATGGTGCCTCATCAGTAATTCTGCAGCTGTTGCTCCTGTTGTAATGCTTAGCAGCTCTTGGTGGAGCGCAACAAAGGTTTTCTGCAGCTCCTTGGCAAACTCCAGATCATGAATTACCTCTTCATATTTATTTACAGCATCCAGAATCTTTTTCAGATAAGGCCTCAGATAACTTGTCTCTTTGATTTTATCTTCAGCATTATCTTCCAGCAACCCATTGTGAGGGATTGGGATACTATCAAAGTAGGCACAGTTCAATAATTTGCTCATTGCCTCCTTCAAGTGTTTATAGGTGCTACCAGCCACCATTTTATCAGCTCCTTCTAACAGGTCTCACAATTGATTTGACACCAATTCTATTTGATCTTCAACAAGTTTGCAGAAGTCCTTGACAAGGCTGATTTCTTTCAGAGAAATAATAAATGCACCATTACTGCCATCTCTGAAGTCATTCTGAACATGCTCCTGTTTGAAGTTCTCCAGTACATATTTAATATGTAATACTGTATGAAGACTTTGCTTCTCCATTTCTGTCCTCATAAGTTGTTCACATCATTGTGGTGGGGGGTTATTCTGTGGTGAAATAGGAAACCAGCAAGTTTAGTTTCCAACAATTCACCCGTTAACTTTTTCATTCCCACCTTTTATTGTCTTTTCTGTACCTTCTTCCTTTTCTTGTTCTTCTTTCTAACACAGAATTTAGTCTTGGCCTTCTTTTTGACTTCACTGCTGGCCAGACTTCTCTCAGGTTTAATCTCAACTTGTCTTTGTTCAGTAGCTGAGCCACCCAAGACTTCATTATCTATTTGCATCTTGGAAGGTTCTTTGACTTTTGTTTTCAAAGCCTCTTCAGCTGATTCTTCAGCTCTTTTGTCTCCTTTTTATATTTGTTGGCTTCTTCCTGGAAACTTGAACATTGTTGCACCTTCTCTGCCAACTGGTTCTTCAGTTTGTTCAGAGTGACGTTAAATTCTTCCTGTTTCTTTTCGTAATTTTCCAGAGGCAAAACTTTGATGGGAGGGATCCTTGTAGTGTGTGAAGGTCTTTCAAGAGGTTTTCCTTTTCTTTGCGAAACTCACTCGCTTCATCTTGAATTCTGTCATTCAGCAGAATCCTCTTGAGTTTCTTCTACTGTTCTTCCATGTCATTGTTTATGACAGTCTCCATTTCTTCAGGTTGCTGAATGCTTACACACTCATTTTTCATCCAGTTGTTTTCCTTGGACTCTCTAGGCTCTTTCTGCAGTGCCTTGCCTTGCTCCTTTTCCAATTCAGGAACTCTTACTGCTTCCTTTTGAAATCTCACTGGCCAATCAAGGTTAATTTCCCTCAACCAAAATTGACCTAGAATGCTTGGTACTCTACCTTCTAATAGCATCACCGATAGCTGTACTGATTGGTGTTTATAATGAACAGTTTTTTTTTATTCATTCATGAGATACGGGCTTTGCTGGCTGGGCCAGCATTTATTGCCCATTCCTAGTTGACCTTGAAAAGTGGTGGTAAGCTGCCTTCTTGAAGCACTGCAGTCCATGTGATGTAGGTACATCCACAGTGCTGTTAGGAAGGGAGTTCCAGAGTTTTGACCCAGCGACAGTGAAGGAACGGCAATATATTTCCAAGTCAGGATGGTGAGTGACTTGGAGGGGAACTTCAGGTGCTGGTGTTGCCATCTACCTGCTGCCCTTGTCCTTCTAGACGGTAGTGGTCGTGTGTTTAGAAGGTGCTGTCAAAGGAGCCTTGGTGAATTCCTGCAGTGCATCTTATAGATGGTACACACTGTTGCTACTGTGGAGGGAGCGAATGTTTGTGGATGTGGTGCCAATCAAGCGGACTTCTTTGTCCTGGATGGTGTCCAGCTTCTTCAGTGTTGTGGGAGCTGCACTCATCCAGGCAAGTGGGGAGTATACCATCACACTCCTGACTTGTGCCTTGTAGATTGTGGACAAGTTTTGGGGAGTCAGGAGGTGAGTTACTCATCGCACTTTGACCTGCTCTTGTATTTATATTATTTATTATTTATATTTAGTTACATAGCTAGTCCAGTTCAGTTTCTGGTCAATGGTAACCCCGAGGATTTTGATAGTGGGGGATTCAGTGATGGTAATGCCATTGAACATCAAGGGGCAATGTTTGGATTCTCTCTTGTTGGGGATGGTCATTGTCTGACACTTGTGTGGCACGAATGTTACTTGCCACTTGTCAGCCCAAGCCTGGATAATGTCCAGGTCTTATTGCATGTGGACATGGACTGCTTCAGTATCTGAGGAGTGGCGAATGGTGCTGAACATTGTGCAATCATCAGTGAACATCCCCACTTCTGACCTTATGATGGAAAGAAGGTCATTGATGAAGCAGCTGAAGATGGTTGAGCCAAGGACACTACCCTGAGGAATTCCTGTAGTGATGTCCTGGAGCTGAGATGTCTGACCTCCAACAACCGCAACCATCTTCTTTTGTGCTAGGTATGACTCCAACCAGCGGAGAGTTTTCCCCCTGATTCCCATTGACTCCAGTTTTGCTAGGACTCTTTGGTGTCACACTTGGTCAAATGCTGCCTTTATGTCAAGGGCAGACACTCTCACCTCACCTCTGGAGTTCACTTCTTTTGTCCATGTTTGAACCAAGGCCGTAATGAGGTCAGTAGCTGACTGGCCCTGGCAGAACCCAAACTGGGCATCAGTGAGCATGTTATTGCTAAGCAAGTGCTGCCTGATAGCACTGTTGATGACCCCTTCCATTAAGTTACTGATGATCCAGAGTAGACTGATGGGCGGAAATTGGCTGGGTTGGATTTGTCATGCTTTTTGTGTACAGGACATACCTGGGCAATTTTCCACATAGCCGGGTAGATGCCAGTGTTGTAGCTGTATTGGAACAGCTTGGCTAGGGGTGCGGCAAGTTCTAGAGCACAAATCTTCAGTACTATTGCCAGAATATTGTCAGGGCCCATAGCCTTTGCACTATCCAATGTCTTCAGTCTTGTTTTGATATCATGTGGAGTGAATCGAATTGGTTGAAGACTAGCATCTGTGATGCTGGGGTACCTCCGGAGGAGGCCGAGATGGATCATCCACTCGGCACTTCTGTCTGAAGATTATTACGAATGCTTTAACCTTATCTTTTGCATTGCTGTGCTGGGCTTCTCTATCATTAAGGATGGGTATACTTGTGGAGCCTCCTCCTCCAGTGAGTTGTTTAATTGTGCACCACCATTCACGACTGGATGTAGCAGGACTGCAGAGCTTAGATATGATCCATTGGTTGTGGGACTGTTTAGCTAATCTGATGACACCTTTTGCCTGGACTTCTTCCCCAGTGTACATTTTCAACTTGACAGATGTTTGTTCCAAATTTAATTGTTGATCACCTTTATTTAGATATCTGAAAGTGTTCTCCTACCACAGTGGTAGAAGCACCCGTGTCTACTTCCATTTTTAATGGTTTACCATTCACTTGCACTGTGACAATAATTGGCTCCGTCTTCCCAACTTTCATGTTGAATAATGAATAAATATCAGAATTGGTTGTTTCTGGCTCTTCTGCATTATAGACTTCATTGGACTTTGTTTGTTGTCTGGGGGCCAGTTTAAGCCTCTCTTTGCAATGTTTCATTATGTGTCCACTTCTGTGACAAAAATAACACCCCATTTTTAAATTGCCAACCGTTAGGAGTATGCTTGTTTCCACGTTGATAAAAATTAGTTTTTGACTTTATTGCTAAGCTGTTTCCTCTCAGTTTTCGGTTAGTGGGGGCTGTTTCCTGCTTCACGGCAGAGTCCCAACTTTGCATGCCACTTTTCGGTCACAGGAAGAAGGGATTTGGATGGGCTGGACACTTCCTGAGTCACCTGGATGGTCCCAGGGGGCTACATCTGCTGATCCTTCTCCTAGTATGTGCCTAAGGGCCCCTGGCTGATCCCTTGAGAAGAAATGGTAGCTGCACTGACATCAGGCTGCCCCGCACCCCTCTCGCGTACACACTGTTGGAGGTAAACGGTGGCGCTGCAGTGATGGAGTGACGCCCTGGACCAAGGTCTCCATGTCAGCTGCCAACCTACCAGTGTTGACCTTGGTGTGTTGGCATGCTGGTGCTATCGCCTCAAACTGAAGGTGAATGGGCTGCTCCATTGTGCCTTTCAATCTGAGGAATGCTGTGGACATCCATTCCTGATATTCCCAAGCTTGCCTTTGCAGCTCCAGCAACTGTGGCATGATAGGGTTCAAAGGCCTCCAGCAGTCCTCCGAGTACCAGACAAGTAATTAACACCCCTGCACCTAGGAAGTCCCTGCCACCACCTGCTGTGCATCAGAAAGTGTGATGTGCTCACCAGATTGTGATCCTGAGGTTACTTTAAAGCTAAGTCCCACCGAGATGTGTGTCTCTATCCTGATAGAAGGTGTGGGTGAGCGCTGTGATGGGTCTTCAGGGAGGGTGTCTGCAAATTCCTCTTCTGAGCTTCCCTTGGGACTTGACTGGAGGCCCTTGGTCATTGACTCTCTTGGCAGCTTCCCAGATGTACCTGCGAAAGCAAGGGGAGATAATTAGTGCATGGCCATGGCCTGTGAAACAGGACACATCACTCACAGCATGGATGTCTGATGGATGTTGCACTGCTGGACCCTCACTTGGTAGAGCACTACCAACTTCACCGTCAGCACAGGAATGGTCCAGATCCTCGCCAGCCAGCTGGATGGCTCTGTTTTCAAAGTTCGTGAGGACCTTGATTTCATGCATTCCTCCACTGATCTGTGACCTCTCCCTTTTGTTGTGTGTCGTCTTGTCCTACATGAATCGAGATGGAGAGGGTGTAAGCAGGATGCCTGCCAGGCTAGATGATAAGTCTGTCTGGCATGTGTGGGTGGTGAGTTGTCCCATTAACGGGATGAGGACAATGAAGGTGTGTGTGAGAGAATGAATGGTGATGTCCCTTGAACTGGCCATGAGTGAGGGCCCTGTGGATGTGTGATGGGTTTGTCAGTGTGTGAGTTGAGAGTGTGAGAAGAGTGACTTACCCTGACGGAACAGAGGAGATTGTTCATTCTCTTGCAGCAATGTCTTCTTTTGCAGGGTGTTGGCACTGACCACCACTGCCACCGCCTCCCAAGCTGGATTACTTATGTTGCTGCCCATCCTGGAGCCAGAGTTGGGGTAGAGGACAACACAGCGGGCCTTCACTGCATCAAAAAGGTGCTCGAGAGATGCGCCATTGAACCTGGGAGCTACAGTAGTCTTCTTGCTTTTTGGGGACATGTCTTCCGTGCAGCAGTCGTGGGCTGGACTGAGAGGTGTGCACACAGCTACACTTTAAATATGGTGCCTGGCTCGATGAAGCAGCGAGGTGATGGAAATGGCATGTTTCCTGGGATTGCATAATTAATGTGCCAAGTTTGGGACGATATGGCATGAAAAGCTGCCATTGCAGCTGGTGGGTAAAATGTTATTTTACCCATCTGCTACTACACTAAGTGCAAACCTGAGACGATTCTGCCCCAGGTCTGCAGCTAGTTTTTTTAACCCATTTCCCTGTGTATTCCCAGGAGGGGAAATAGTCATGTCTTGCACCCAGAGTCTGTTTCTCTTTCATCTCAGACCATTTTACACTTTCTGAGATATAAATCAACAGGAGATGGATTTTTGGATGACTGCTGAGAAATGGGAATCAGTCTCCAGTTTTTCTGCAAACACAGGAGATTAAAAGTCCAATCTTTTGCATTTTCCATATCTTCCTTTCAAGTGTCTCTGAAGTAGGCCTTGACACCTCTTCAGATGCGACATTCCATGTTCTCTCAGGATATGTCTGTCAGCATAAACCACATAGGAATTTTCCAGAAAGTGGTCACTTTATATTACCAGCCACCTTTTGATCAGTCTTAACATGTATTTATTTTAAAAACACAAGTCTTGCTTAAAAATGGTTCAGTACAGTATGCCTGTAGGTAATTGGTAGTTGCTGTCCGCTATTGTGACAAGTAAAGGTGGATTCTAGAGAACAAAGCAAGCAGCTTAAATATTACAGAATACAAGAAGCAAATCATGTTCAGATTGAGTCCTTTAAGATGTACATGGTGCAGGCCTGGATGTGTTTTCTCTTGTGGTTCTTTGGAGATGAATGGAAGTTGGAAGTCACTGGAGTTCCAGATGAGGTTACGACCGAGTTTCTGTAGAGGAGAATATTTGCAGTTAAAATGAATTGGTCCCCCTCAGTTGACTGATTGTTTGATGGGTCTCTGTTGTCCTGGTTGGAGGAATTGTCCCTCTTGTCCTGATAATTTCCAGACTGATCTGGTTTCTCCCTGGTGCTTAGAGTAAGTAAGATCTATCTGAGGACAGTTTTGGTCATGTGACCCCTCATGATCAATACCTTCCATTGTCCACATAACTGATTCGAAGTTAGAAGCCAAGGCTACAATATGGGGTTTTATTGTTGGCTGTTCACACCTGCTTAGGATGAACTGGCTTCTGCACAACTCTCTTTGTTAAACTTCAAATTTGGAGACATGAGGCGGAATTGCAAGATGTGTTTCCCAGTGGCATAAATACAGGATGCGATTGTCCCCTCCTCCCATCAGTGGCGGGCCATGTTTCCCACTGTATAATGTTGGGGACTTAATTTCAATGTATTTGCATCTCATAATTGTGCCCGCATGTCAGAATCATTGACCTACATCAAATTTAATTCCCACATTGGCGTGACTTCAGAACAGCATGACTTGCGACTGCCTTTAAAAGGCTTGCACTGGTGAGCTAAACTTCGATGGGAACCTGGGGGTAAGTGCAAACAACCTTGCGCAATGCTCATAAGGATCACCCTTATGACATCAAAGAAGAGGCCCCACGCATGGGGGTGGGGGCAAGGCAGCACAAACTGATGGAAGTAAACAAGCACATGCCAGGGGTGGGGAGGCTGAAGGGGAGGGTGAGGGAAATGGCCACACACTTGGAAAAGCTTGTCAAAAGTGAGCATTCTTCCGCAGTTGAGACCGTTCAGCAGCAGTTCCATTGACATGCTTTGAGTTCGGCCTCTGAAGCATTTCTGACCACTCAAGCAATGCAAAAGCATGAAAGTGCCACCAAATGCTCCAGAATTTTTCACCCCTCGGGCGCAGACTGCAAATTAATGTGAGTTTTAGGGGGCTGCAGAACAATTGGCCAATGGGGCAAGTTGTAGAATCCCCTTGGGAAAGGTGGGCTTGGAACAGTCCAAGGTGCTCACAGCCCCTTGCAATGCATTTACTCAGGTTTGGACCAGTAACCCTCATGGTTCAAGCTAACAGTGCAGCCTTGCAGTGTGGGTTAGGAGAATGCCTACACCTGAGCTGAACACATAGCATGGGGTCGAGAGGCCATAACTGTCGCCAGTTGGTCAAGCGGAGCGGGGAGGAAATGTGTGGGGTTTTGGACAGCCACGAAGTGCATTAAACACTGGCCATCCAAGTGGTGGCCAGCACTCTCCAGCATGCGTGAAGAGGCCTTGAGACGCAGCCAGAGCTGGAGACTTAACCAAGAGAGGTCCTTAGGAGACATATGCTAAACCTTGTATCTCTCTCTTTGACCCTGCAGGAGGAGAACATCAGGATCATGCAGCCTGGTGATCTAGCAGTATGTCTCATGGCTTACAAGGAGCAGAGAAGAAGAAGATTGCAATGGAGGCACCTGGCTTGGCAAAGGGAGGACAATGGAGGCACCTGGCTTGGCAAAGGGAGGAGTACCACCCTCAAGTTGAAGGGCGGCAGGGCCTTCTCCAGATGCAGATGAAGATTCACAGCGAGCCATTGCTCGTTGGCATCTCACTAGACACTAGACTTAGGGACAATGATGCTTGTCATTCCTGCAGATAAACGAGAACAAGTCTAGGGAACTGGTCGTCCACATATGCCACTTTCTGCAGGATTTGGCACCATGGGACTTGGGGGGCCTCCACTGACATTGGCAGCAAAAGTGAGCGCAGCGCTCAATTTTTATGCCAGTTGCTTCTTCCAGGGCTCCACTGGTGACCTGTGCAGGATCTCGCAAACCTCCACACACGTGCATCCAGGGGGTCACAGACATTATCTTTGTGAAGGCAGAGAACTTGGTGCATTTTGACCAGGATCAGGAAAGCCATAGAGCAAGAGCGCTGGGATTTGCACAGATCTCTGGTTTTCCACAGATGCAAGGTGTCATCAACTGCCTTCATGTGGCTTAGATCTCCATGGCAACAAGCAGTCCAGTATGTCAACTGCAAGGGCTTTCACTTGCTGAATGTTCAGCTGGTCTGCAACCTTAACAAATGCATCATGCACGATACCCCAGAAGTGTCCACACTTCTACATTCTCAGCAGGCCTCAGAAGGTTGACATCTTCCAGGCTCCACAGAAGCTGCAGGGTTGGCTGCTTGCAGATAGAGGATGTGGCTGATGCTGCCTGTCCGGTGGCCTCAGACTGCAGCACAGAGCAGGTATAATGAGGCTCATGTTATGACCTGGACTTTGATGGAGCACACTATTGGCATCTTGAAAATGAGGTTCTGGCACCTAGACAGGTCTGATTGGGCACTCCAGCAATCCCCAGAGGGTGTGGTGTATCATTGTCGCTTGCTGTGCACGACACAACCTGGTGCTGCAACAGGGTGAGGACCTGGCTGAAGAGGAGATGGAAGAGCCATATGTCTCCTCCAATGAGGACATCAAAGGTGATGAGGGTGATGAGGTCCTAGAAAATGAAGATGCCGGTGGTTAAGTAATCGCACTGGTCAGACGAGGCAGGTGTGCTCATGAGGCCCTAAAAGCCACAAGAGTCATGGAGGATGATGACGAGATGCAGCGAGGACACTCCATAGATCTTCACATTGCCCCTGTGAATGTCTGACTCCTGTCTGGCTGAGGGCAGCTCGCTTGCGCTCTGTGATCAGGGTCATATCATGGAGATGCAGCGGAGATACATTCATGGCACCTGATCCTTTGGCAGCTTTTATCACCCATCCCCTTCAGGACCACTGTCACTGGACACGGATGATGAAGAGATGGGGGGGGCCAGCCCCACCTCAAATGTGCTGCCAGCACACAGAGAATGTCGGAACTCTGTGACGCCTGCCCATGACATTTTGGCAACAATGATAAGCACCGTCAAGGTGCAGCCATCAGTAATGTGTCCAGTGAGTGTGAAGCTGGACTGGAGGTTGCTCTCAGAACAAGGAGCTATAGGCAGGGAGACATTCTTGGGAGTTTATTTACAATCATGAACATTATTTACAAGTGATTAACACCAGTGCCCAGGCTGTGCAACTACATCTTCTTAACCTTCCTAGCCCTGCCACTACTTCTTGGTGCTGCCTGGACATCCACAGCAGAGGTGGAAGCAGCCTGCTGACTGCCAGACCCTGGCTGTGATGACCTTGGTGGGCCCTGGCCTGCTCATACTGCTGTGTGGCAATGACACCCTCTTCAGCTTGTGGAGCTGGAGCTGCGGGGGTCACAGGAAGAAGGGAATTGGATAGGATGGACATTCCTGGAGTCAACTGAGTGGATGGCCCCGTGGTGTGCACCTGCTGATCCTCCTCCCTGTGGGTGCCCGAAGTCCCCTGGCCGACTCCTTGAGAGGAAGAGGCAGCTGGAATGAGTTTGAGGTGCCCCGCACCCTCTCATATTGACACTCATGAATGCCAGCAAGTGCCTGAGTGATGGAATGCAGCTCCTGCAGCAGTGCAGGACCAATGTCCTGGACCAAGGTCTCCATGGTGGCCGCCATCCTACCAGGGTTGACCTCAGTATGTTGTCATGCCGACGTTATCATCTCACACTGAAGGCGAATGGACTCCTCCATTGTGCCTTGTAATCTGATGAGTGCAGCAGGCGTCCCTTCCTGATGTTCCCGAGCTTGTCTTTGCAACTCCAGCAACTGAGGTAGAACCAAGTCCAGAGGCCCATCATCTGACTTGGACTCAGCAGGTTCCTGGCCTCCATCTGCCCTCCGAGCGCCAACATCCTTAGATTTCTCTGCCTCATCCTGCTGTTGATCAGACAGTGCAATGTGCTCACCAGACTGTGACCCTAAGGTTAATTTAGAACTAGGTGCAACCAAGGTGTATGTGTCTGCGCAGGTGGAGGGTGTGGGTGAGTGCTGTGACGGGTCTTCCATTGGTGTGCCTGCAGATTCCTGTTCTGTGGTGTCCTCAGGGCTGGGGTCGATGACCTGGCTCGTGGCCGCCCTCGTCGGCTTCCTGGATGTGCCTGCGAGAAAAAAGAGAGATGCATGGCGGGGAACTGTGAAACTGGAGACATCACTCACTATGGTTGTCCGATGGATGTTGCAGTGCAGGATCCTCACTCGGTTGAGCGCCGCTGACCTCATTGTCTGCACAGGAAAGGCCCAGATCCTCACCAGCCAGCTGGATAGCTTTTTCTTTAAAGGCCATGAGGATCTTCAGCTTGGCCATGTCTCCCCCAGTCTGTGACATCTCCCTCTTGTTGTGGGCTAGCTTATACTGCATGGAGACAGATGGAGAGACTGTAAGCAAGATGCCTGTCAGGCCAGAATAGAAGGATGCCTGCCATGTGTGGAGTGTGAATTGTGCCATGGGCAGCATGAGGACACACATGATGGGCAGAAGAGATGAGGGTGTTATGAGAGAGTGAATGGTGATGTCCCTTGAGTGCAAACCCTGTGGATATGTGATGGGTTTGTGAGTGTATGAGTTGAGAGTGATAAGAAGAATGACTTACCCTGGCAGAATGGAAGAGATCATTCATCCTCTTGTGGCACTGGGTGGCTGTCCATTTTGGAGGACGTTGGCTCTTACCACTGCCGCCACCGCCTCCCATGCTGGATTGGTGAGCTTGGTGGCTGGTCTTCACCTAGAAGGGAGGTGGAGGAGTTCACAGCGGGCTTCCGCTGCGTCCAACAGGTGCCCCAGAGAGGCATCACTAAATTTGGGAGCTGCCATCTTCTTTGCTTTCGGGACAAACTGTTGCCTGGAGCAGTCCTGCTCGGTAGACATGATGTAGGCTGCGCTCTGGTGTGCTTTAAAGATGGCACCCGGAACAAGGAAGTGCTGAAATCATAGTGTGGCAGGCAAATCCGAGCCTGCCCACCAGCAATCCGGCTTGTTTCCCGTGCATGTATAATTAATGAGGCGGATGCACCTGGAAGCGGATGAAACGGCATAAAAACCCACCGTTGCAGCTGATAGGTAAAAGTCTTTTTTCATGCCCGCCACCACACTTAGTAAAATTCTGGCCATGAAGTCTGGACTTGAGTTTTGGGTAAATACCCAATTAATAGGAGGTGTAAATTCACAAGTGGTTTCGTATTGTAAATGTCTATTCAAGGGTATGCATTCCACCCAGGTTATTTACAGTTTAAGAACTTTCCAGAAGCATGTTCAGACACATATGAGTTAATCCTTTGTCTGGAAATCACAAAAGGTCACCTGACCTTCAGCAGCCATCTTGGGCAGCATTTTCACCGGTTTTTGAAATTAATTTTAAGGAGTCAACATTGACTGGAGTCCGTATCTTGAAAGTTAGGAATATGATATCCTTACTGGACATGACAGGTGTAAAAGAAAGGCAGAGAATTAGAGAGGGTGTGATGGAGAAAGGGAAAAGGAGTCTTTGAAGGAGGCAGAGAATGAGAGAGAGAGCAATAGAAAAACAGAATCACACATTGTGAGAGATAGGCAGAGATTCCCAGAGGGATTATAATGAATGGGAATACTGAGCGAGGGTTGAGAGGCACAAAGAATGTGAGAGAAAGAACATGAAAGAGATGCAGGGAGTGCGATTTGTGTGCGAGGTGGCCAAATGTGAGAGACAGAATGAGAGAGTGAAAGTTTGTTAGAAAGAAAGTCTGAGAGGAGAGACACAGCAAGAGAGGACATGAAAGGGAATTGTGATCCACATGGAGGTCAATAAACCAGAAGAACCAAATTTCCAGAACTACCCCAACTAAAAACTATGGACAATATTTCACTGTCTAAAGCTTTTACTTTAAGAATTTAGGGGAGGTGATGGCGTATTGGTATTGTACAGTGCACAGGGCTGTTACTGAGGGTTCAGATAAAGATGATTCTAGTCGATCCATGCCATCAAAACTGTTGTGTGTGGAGCTGAGGAGGTTCTGCATAAGTGTGCCCTTTTTGATGAAGATCATGCCAGTAAAAAATTGGGTTTATTGGTAGATGCTGACGGATGGGAATCGGTAGATAAATCCTTAAAGGGGAGGTGATGGCGTAGTGGTATTGTCGCTGGACTAGTAATCCAGAGACCCGGGGTAATTCTCTGGGGACCTGAGTTTGAATCTCGACACGGCAGATGGTGGAACTTGAATTCAGTAAAAAATCTGTAATTAAAAGTCTGATGATGACCATGACACCATTGTCGAATGTCATAAAAACCCATCTGGTTCATGAAGGAAATCTAACGTCCTTACCTGGTCTGGCCTTTATGTGACCTTCCACCTGCAGCAATGTGGTTGACTCTTAATTTCCCTCCAAACAAGGGATGGGCAATAAATGCTGGCCTAGTCAGTGATGCCCATGTTCCATGAATGAATTTTTAAAAATCTAAATGAAATCAACATAAGTTAGATATGCATTAACATAGTATTATAAATTACACGTTAACTAGTAGATACAAAACAGATAGATCTTCAAAGCTTCAAAGCTCTGAACTTCCTCAGATAGAATTCCAGCTCCTTTTCTTTGAGGATTTATCTACCGATTCTCATCTGACAGCATTTACCAACCAACCCAATTTTTTACAGGCACGATCTTCATCAAAAAAGGCACACTTCCGCAGAACCTCCTTAGCTCCCAACACAACAGTTTTGATGGCATGGATCCACTAGAATCATCTTTATCTGAACCCTCAGTAACAGCCCTGTGAACTGTACAGCTGATTCTGGCCAATCAGTTCCTTTAAAATTAACTGAACCAGTGACAGTTACCTTATTTTTCCTGATCTCTGCTCCCAGATCCAGCGGCCATGTTTATTTTTTTTCCAATTGTGTCACAAACTCTTCTTCTCTCAAAACTGGTCACCTAAACCCAATTTTCATGCCGCACCAAGGGTCACGTGGGCCAATTTTGCACCCTTTTGGAGGCTGGGCCAACATCCTTTCTGCCCTGAAGTTCAGCAACAGCCAGTTCTTCCTTTTTTCTCAGGAGTTTGCTGCATGAAAATGAGGGGAGTGGAGCCTTCTGGATTCAGCAGTTTTAATTCCTTAGACACTTGTATGTGTGGGGAGACTTTACTCCCCTGTCAGCCCCGCACTCAGTCCACTCCCTGTTGCTCCACTTGGACGGTGCAAACTGCAGGCCCCATCACAGAATGTAGCGTATTACAGAGTGTCTGCAAGAGTAGTGAGGGAAAGACTGAGAGACATGGAAAGGGTGTCTGCAAGACAGGTTCATTTGTATGTGTGAGAGAGAGAGGGATTGAGAAACCACAAATCTTGGTGTCTTTAAATGGTTATACTGATTTGGAAACTGAAGCATGGTCTATGATATGCTCATTCTCTGGGGCGATATCATTAGGCTTCAACTCAAGACCAGTTTTCAGTGCATGGAGTCACTGAGGGAAATGCGACTTGTGGGTTTGTGAGGTTTTCCAGGTTTGACTAGGTGCGAATATCAGATTACAGATTACTAGTGGTTAGTGAAACATCAAAAAGAAGTAATTATTTCCAATTTTCTTGGTGGATTTCACTTGTCGACATCAAATGCATCTTACCTCATTTATTTCTATGTTTTGTTAAGCCTATGTTAATTTGATGTGAACATTCAGCTCCGAACTGCTGGAATCACATTTCACATTCTAACCCAGATGATCTCCAATTGAACACTTCTGTGCATCAGCTCCAGTCCAATGTTTGCAGCTAACACAACACCCCAAGAGCCAGTATACCTGAGGAGATAGTAGTGTTGTAACAGCTACAAACCATCATGATCAAGAGGCCCCAGCGTTTACCTCAGGCTAAATCTGACCTAAATTAATAACAATAACTTTATACAAAATAATCCCAAACCATCCCAGTTCATATAGGCAAAATTTTGAAAAGTAGCAATTTCCCTCAGGAATCTTGTGGAGGAAATGGTTGAAGTTGAGCAATGATGGTGTTCTCAAGCTGATCAGGGAGCTCTGAGATCAGCATGTCAGTAATTCACCAAGCAGTATGCTGCAGGTTTCTTTTCCATGAGGGGTAACTTTAACCTAATTCAGCTGCATCAGATCAGCATGAAGTGAAATCAGAAATCAATGAAAATGTAAAATGGGCATCCAATTCAATTCTGTCAGCCTCTTTATGCCTTTGCAGGTTACCCTGTGAGATATTAATGGTGACTTTCTGACTTTGTGAGGTACACATCTGGTGGTTTACAAAGTAAATCCTGTTACTGTCTTAGCATGAACACTCTAATCCAACACTCTAGCGTTTATTCTCTTTTCATCGTGACAGTGAACGACAGGCTTCACAAGAATTCACTCACCTTAATTAAAGCTGTAAGTGGTTGTATATGAGAGATGTTTTTAACTTCAACAATCAGGCAATTAAAAGTGTAATTTTAAAACTTGAATCATTCATTGTTTCACCAGGCTTGTGGAGCAGGATTTACAATCTCCCTGTGGCCACCAACATTCTGAAACTTTATGCTACTTTCCTTAGTTCAAAAGACTGGGCTGTATGGACACAAGGAGAACAATGAGATGGTCTGTTCAATATGAAGCTTGCTGTCTGTCTTCCAAGTGACAAAGATC
This sequence comes from Carcharodon carcharias, assembly GCF_017639515.1. Classification (NCBI taxonomy): domain Eukaryota; kingdom Metazoa; phylum Chordata; class Chondrichthyes; order Lamniformes; family Lamnidae; genus Carcharodon; species Carcharodon carcharias. The sequence goes on from NC_054474.1 coordinate 125,406,260, forward strand.
TGTTGCTCTTCAGTAATGAATTGAGCAATGAATGCATTTAAATTGCAGTATTACTCTAACAGGCAGGTTTAAAAGTACAACCAAGAAGAAAACGTTTCAAGCCGCACCTAATCAGTGTCACAAGATCTGCACAACAGTCCTCAATAAATATGAAAGAACCCAAGTGAGTCTGTCAAGGTTACACTGGGTGTCTATCTTGATTAGGTGCTAGTACTCTTGGTTTGGAGTCAGAAGGTTGCAGGTTCAAATCTCACTCCAGAAACTTGGGGTCATAACCTCCGACTAGTGTCGGAAAGTGCTGGCCGGCAGGGATTAGAAGAACTAAATACTTAACTGGTCTTGAAAATTACATTGACACTTCCGTTCACTGGAGCTGCTTTGGGCCTGCATCGATAGATCCTCGCAGGCCCCAGCGAAGTGCTGCTCCGGCGAATTCAAGGAGGCCACGCCTCCTTTCTTACGGCACTTGCTGCTGTGAAGCAGGTAAGTTTAAAGGGCCAGGGAAATTGACAGACCAGGGAGCAGTTAAGTGTCTAAGGTAAATGGATAGGATTTGGGGGATGGGGGTGTCCGTTGGGGGGAGGTTGGTGGGGTAGGTGGGTCGTTCGGAGCTCTGGTGAGGTGGGGTGAATGTCTGTGGGAGTGGCCTCTGAGGTACGGGGGGAGTGGGAGTGCGGGGTCTGAGGTTGGGGGCATATGTCAGTTGGGGGTATGGGGGTCTGTGGTTGGAGGTCTGGGGGCCTCATGGTGGGGTCTGAGGTCTGGGAGGGTCTGGGGGGAGTCTGAGGTCCAGGATGGAGGTGGGGGTCCTGTGGGGTTGGTCTGGGTCTTTACAATAGTTACTCAGAAATTAGAAGAGGTTTTAATTCTTCTAACTTTTTCTGAGTAACTATTAGTATAATCCAGGTGGAATCACTCAAAGTTTGCAATTTAAACCGCATTTTCAAATGGTTACCAGCGCAGCGTAATTGTCCAGAGGAAGTGTGTACTTCTTGGCAATTGCCATGCAAACCCTTAGTGGGAACTTCCCAGGTGGATTCCTCAGTGCATCTTTGGGTTACCCCCCAAATCCAATGCTGGGGAGCTCGGAGGTAATGGGCCTTGATCCCATAATATAGGTTGACACTTCTGTGCAGTAGGGAGGGAGTGCTGTCACTGGAAGAGGTGTTGTAATTTGGAGGAGACATTAAAATGTGCTATTTTGCTGTTGCAAATTGGCTGCTCCTAAATTTTCCTAAATTACAACAGTAATTGCATTTCTAAAGTGCTTAACTGATTGTGAAGAGCTTTTGGTATGTCCTGAGGTTGTGGAAATCGTTATATGAAGGCAAATTTTTTCCTTATTTGGAGTAGTACAAAGGGAAGGTGGGATGTACAAATACTTTCTTTGACACTTTCTTTCTCAAAAGTCTTTGACCGCTTCCTAGACCACTTTACATGTCAACACCATCCACAAGCTCTGAGGTAATTCCCTAATCCCACCAAATTTGAATTAACCAAAATGCTCAACATGGATTTAATTCCTCAATTTTGATCAATGTAGAATTTGGGTGCCAAATTCCTCTCCCTGTCTACTCCAAGTGACGGAAGTGATAGAACCTATTGCTACTTTGAGGGATAAGATTCTGAAGTTTGACCTTGGCATCAGGATGCAAGTTAAATAGCCTAAAACAAAATTCTAGTGTGAACCTGGGCTTTTCTCAATTGGTCCATCTCTCTAAAGCCAAAGATCATCTCATCAGCTATGTGAAGTAGTGAGACACAGCCATTGGGTTGTGGCTGCTGCAAAGACTCACAATTTCCATTCCTCTATTATGACAAGTTATGTTCATGTACAGAAGCTGACAAAATCCCACAGTGGTCATGTCCCATTGTGGTAATGTCACTGAACTAGTAATCCAGAGGTCCAGGCTAACGGAATTTAAACTCAATTAATAAAAATCTGGAATATAAAGCTAATCTCAGTAATGGTGATCATGAAACTATCATTGATTGTTGTAAAAACCCATCAGGTTCACTAATGTCTGTTAGGGAAGGAAATGTGTCGTCCTTACCTGGTCTGGCCTTCATATGACTCCAGACCCACTCTTGTTGACTCTTAACTGCCTCTGAAATAGCCTACCAAGCCACTCATTTTGAAGGCAGTTAGGGTTAGCCAACAAACCTTGGCCTTGCCAGTGACGCTCACATCCCATGAAAGAATAAAGAAAAAGAAAAGAAGGTGAATGAATTCTATCTGAGGTAAAATGAAACCTAGAGATCATTTTTACCTGGATTCCATAAAGCATCATTGTAGCATTTGGAATAAAATCAGATCATGCTGGAAAGACTCAGCTTTGGTTACTTCTCAGAGATTTGTTGTGTTGATTTTAGTGCTCAATAAATGCAAGTCATTTCCCTTTTCCCGTGTATCTATCAAGTGCTGTCCTTGCCCTGAGGCTGCTTGATAGTACAGCATAGAGAAGGCTGTGTTCTTGAGGGTGGACTTTTGGATGCACAGCTAAGTACCTCACTCTCTGCAGTTGTGTATTGTAATGTCACTGGCCCACTAGCTATGAGTATCTGTTCCCCAGTCAATGGGTAGAAGACAAGGGGCACTGAGCCTGTGATTTATTTTCTTACACTGATTGATAGTGTGCAAAATAATGCTGGTAACTCAGAAATCTATGCTTCTATCTAACCCCATAACTCGCCTTGAAGTAGGCTTTACTTTGCATCTAGCCCAATCTATACTTGGCCTCAGAGCAAACATTATCTTGTATCTAACCCATGTTACACCCATGTATAAACATTCAATAAAATCCCACTGACTGGTATTTGCAAGGTGCAGGCTAGACATAGATGAGGTGCCATAGATACAGCAGGTCATTGCTACTTGCATGTGAAAGATTAACTGCTTCACTCACTGCCAAGCAGTCAATCATGGGGCCTACAGCTGTTATGGTTGGGTTATGAGTTTATTATTTGTGCTGAGGTATTTCATGGGTGACGACACAATGCCTTTCCCTTGGGTCTGACAACAACCTAAAGCTGTTGGAGACAAGGGAGCATTACTTAATTCAACTACACGCCCTTCCCATAGGCACTGATGATTGTAATAGGCAAATTACATTGTGCAAGTAAAGGAAATGCTAATGGTTCATGGTGGTGGATGGGGTGGGAAGGGAGATGCAGGGTGTAATTGGTTTAAAAATAAATCAAACAATTGTGTCCTCACTTATAACATCAGTGAGTGTGCAGCTGTAACCAAGGCAACTCCCTTGTCATTACCTCAGCTAAGAATTATGGAGTGTTAGCAGCACAAAAATAAAATGTCACTGGTGCGCTGTTAACACACAAAAATGTCAGATGCATTAAATAAGTTTCACAGTGACAAAGGCTGCTTTTCTTTCCTATTAGCACTGATATTTGGATATAGTACGTCTATAGTGCTTGCGAGGCAGAGGAATTATTGCTGTGAACCCAGTTTCTGCATTTCTTTCTAAGTGGTGCTCAGTTGATAGCATTCTTGCACCAGGGTCAGAAAGGTTATGGGTTGAAGTCCCACTCCAGAGACTTGAGTACACCAATTAGGCAGACACTTCAGTGCAGTACTGAGGGTGTGCTGCACCGCTAGATGTACTGGCTTTCAGATGAGACGTGAAACCAGTGATGGGCAACCTAGGCTAGTGAGTGGGCTGCATGAATGGCCCTCCTTCATCTCAGTGGGCCACAAGATTGAAATCGGACATGTGCACTCACCATGACCCTATGAATAAGAATTTGCGGGGCATGCTGATTGAACCATAGCAGCGCTTTGATTGGACGCAGAGGGAGTGCACGGCTCTCACTGTCAATGTTGTGTGCTGCACATGGGATTGCATCACATGCGTATTTTACTTCAGCAATGCTGGTAGGAAAACAAATACATGGACAGAAACCAGTGGAATCTGGCATCCCTGCATATGGGCAACGGTCAACAAAATGTCTCATGGGCCACACTCAGAACCCTGATGGGCTGCATGTGGCCCACAGGCCGCAGCTTCCTATCACTGTTTTTCCTGTTTTCCCACTCAGGTGGATGTAAAAGATCCCATAACATTATCTTTTGAAGAAGAGCAAGAGATTTCTCCTTATGTCATGGTCAAGATTTATCCCTCAATTCAACAACACTAAATCAGATTATCTGATCATTATCGCACTGCTGTTTCTTGGACCTGCTTCCAGCATTACGACAGTGACTGTGCTTCAAAAGTACCTTATTAAGCGTAAAGCGCTTTGGGGCATCCTAAGGATGTGAGAGATGCCATAAAAATAAAGGTTAGTTTTTGGCAAAGAAAAGCAGAACAGCGGGATTTGATAGCAGTTGCTAGGGATGCAATGGTTTGCCGGTTTGCAGCTGTGCACCCGTGCTGCTCACAAGAAGCAGACAGCTTGAATCCCCTTACACTATTCCATTAGCACAGGCACTGCTACACTGGAGGATGCATGTTTAATATTTAATATTCAATAGCACAGTCATGAGCCTGGGCGTGTTGCAGGTTTGGGTTACTTCCCAAGCAAGAAGTGTGGACTTCAGCTGTTCAGTCCTGTGGAGAGTATCTCAGCACTTTACTTGCTGTCTTTCTTCAGCTCTGCAGAATATACAACCTTGGATGGGACATGTGAAGTTCCAGTGGCATTCCCACTGTGCCGATATTTTTACTGATGTTGAATGTAAATGCCAGCTGAGGAAATCTTGCCAGAAAAACCAAAGACCACACAAGACCCTCAACCTGATGTACCTGGGATCCAATGTTAAATCTGCAGACGCTGATTCTCAGCAAGCATTGATCTCATTAGTCACCAAAGGATTCACTGTGGATAATTAGCTAATAAATTGGCTGTCTTCTTCCATATTCTATATTGGTTTGCCAACCAAGAAAGTCTCATTTAGATTTCTCTGCTTATCACTGCCTCAGAAAGCTATACTTCCCCATGAAGGAGATATATCAACTGCTGGCTGATGATCTGCAACCCATCAACCAACACAACATTCAAAATCACCATCGCCTTCAATTTCTTGACTGCACCCTTCCAGGCAGCAGTACTTCATAGCAAAAATGGTTCAGTGGAAGAACAGGCTGGCCACTCCAAAGGCCACACAAGAACTTCCAGAGCCACAGCTCCTGCACATCATGATCCATTGCTCTTGCCATGTTCTCACCAACTTCATCATGACATCTCATCTACATCAGCAGTAGGCCAGAGATACAGCCAGGGTTAAATGGTGTGTTCTCTGTGTTTCCACTGGGAAGAAAATACAGTGGGAACAATTTTCTAAAGAAAGCGTCAGTGATCTCCTTTACACAATCGTGAACTTCTGCGTGACTGATAAGACTGCTGCCTGGAAGGGTGCAGTCAAGAAAGGACGAGGAATGGACACAATGTATGATGAACCTTTCCTAGCTTTCACTATGTTACGACCGGTTCCTGGATGAGGTCCCCCAATTTGTTAAATTCCCAAATGGGACTCCAATTTTGTTATGCTTCCGGGTGAGGAGAAATGAGCTGGCTCCCCTTCTTTATTCAACTCCCTTGGTCGGTCATAACAAGGTTAATATAAAAAATCCTTTCCCCATGGTTACCTTTTCCCAGTCCAAATGCAGTTACTTTTTAGAAGGACCCAATTTAACCAGGCTTTCTTGAGTTAATGAAAGAGTAAGTTTATTAGTTACTAAAGCCTGAGAAAAATAATAAGAACGCAACACACATACACACTGATCAGAAATGAAAAATTAAGAGTCCAAATAAAAGTCAAAAAATACAAATCAGTCCGTGGCTTGTCGGTGAGGTGAAGATGGTGGTATGTTATGGCCGTTAAGTTGGATGATTCCAGTAGAGCTGACTGGCAGATTCATATCAGTTGGAGACACTTGGTTCTGCAGGGTAGTTGAAGAGGCTGTCCTATTTCCTTGTGATTGTGGCTTCTGCTGAGCCTTGTCTCCAGCAGAGAGAGAGAGGGAGAGACTTTGCCTGCAAACTAAAGCGGTGACTATTTTTTCTTCTTGTTGACACACACACAGTGCACCAGCTCAACAGTATCCAAATCAGGTCTCCAGCTTTTTAACCCATTCCTCTGTATTCCTGGAGGAGAAGTCTTACACCCAGAGTCCACATTCTTTCATCTTAGTCTGTTTTACACATTCTGAGATATAAACCAACAGGAGATGAATTTTTGGATGTTTGTTTTAGCATGTCTGCTGAGACATGCAAATCAGCCTTTTGTTTCCGTAGCTACAGCAGATTAAAGTTCAGTCTTTTGCATCTTTCCTATCTCCCTTTCAAGCGTCTCTGTTTGAAGAAGGCCATTACACCTTTCAGGCACGACATTCCATGTCCTCTCAGGACCAGTCAGTCAACTATAATACATACAGATATTTCCCAGAATGTTTTCACTGTACATTATCAGCCACCTTTTGCTCAGTGTTCTTGCTTGTATTTCTTTTAAACACACAGGTCTTTCATAAAAAGTTCAATAGGCCTGTAATTAATTTGTGGCTGTAATCTGCTTTTTGTGACACTTATCCTGCACCATGAATGAAATGAAACTTATTCTCATTTCATTACAAAAGGGGGAAAAAATATAAAACAAAAAACACAAACTCTCATCCATTCTTCAACATTGATCAATATTATCTCTTCAGTTCTAACTGGGTCTCTTTAAATTAAGGACAGATTGTCTGTACTTACATTCGATTTCCCAGCAACGTGGGTGATTTTTGAGTGGTACGGTTGGAGAAACAAACTCCAATTGAATAACCTGGCATCCTGTGTCTTAGGGCAGAATTTTATGCTGATTGGGCAGGCACTTGAAATCGTGAGAGATGATGTTCAGTGAGTGTCCCGGCATCATCCTGTGCTCACATGATATTTCAGTTGGCGAACACATGCAAAAGTCTGAAGCGTGCCCACTGACAATTAAGAGGCCAATTAAGGTTATTAAAGGTGCAATTGTCACTTATTTTTCGTGGTCCATCCAACTTTATAGTTGAAGGACGGGCAAATCGGCCAGGCAGACTTTGCATTTTTCATGAAACCTCATCCAAGGACGGGATGAAAGAAAAATAAAAATCTATGGACTGCATTTTTATCATGTATATGTTCAAGTGACTGATTGTGATGCTTAGACATTTTATTCCAGATTTTAAATCTTTATTTAATGCGTTTGAGGTCTTTAGCCCCCTGAGTCAGCTTCCTGCCTTCAGGGAGCTTTCTGTCAACGCTCGCCCACACTCGCACTGATGTCAGTGTCCACCCTCTTCCCGGCCCCACCCCAGCAGCGCTGAGCTTCTCAATGTACGCTTCACACTGGCTGACTTAAATTTTCCCACAAAGGTTAAAAAGTGTTGTGGTCAGTATAGATTGTGGTCTCTCTGTATCCATTTCGGACATATAACTCAAAGTGTTTGAGAGCCGAGGGTTTCCTTCTCCACTGTGGGGTATAATTTCCGATGCTTGTTTAGTTTTTTTGTGAAGTGTCTGATTGGTTTCTCTATCCCTGATTCATCTTCCTGGAGGAGGACAGCCCTTACTCCGATGTCACTTGCATCAATGGCTACTTTAAATGCTTGGTTAAAGTCCAGAGCTGCAAGCACAGATTTGCCTGTTAAAATGGCTTTCAACTTGTTGATAACTGTCTGGCATTTCTCAGTCCCTACTACCTTTGTTTTTTGCTGTTGTAGGTCTGTCAGCTCCTATGCTGAAGTTTGTAATGAAATTGTGGTAGAACCCACACATCTGCAAGAACCCCATGATTTCCTATTTCGTTGTGGGAATGGGGAATTGTGCTACTGCTTGTATCTTTGCAGCTCTGGGCAGTACTTGTCCTTGACCTACCACGTGTCCTAGGTAGGTCACCCGAGCGTTAGCGAATTCGCTGTTTGCAAGATTGGCCACTAGGTCAGCTGACTGTACTTTGTTGAAGAGGGCTTCCAGTTGCTCTAAGTGATTTTCCCAGGTTTCACTACACACTAGGAGGTTGTCTAGGTACACTATGCAATTGGATAAGCCGCCACTACCTGGTTCATCAGCCTTTGAAAGGTGGCTGGGACATTTCGGAGTCCAAATAGCATCACTCGATGCTGGTGTAACCCATCCAGAGTTACGAAGGCAGAGATTTCCTTCGCGTGGGCAGTCAAGGGAACCTGCCAGTATCCCTTGAGTAAATCTATCTTTGTAATATAGGCTGCTTTACCAACCCTATTTATTCAGTCTTCCAGCCAGGGTATTGGATAGGAGTAGGTTCGGGTCACTGCATTAACTTTTCAGTAGTCAATGTCGAACCTGGTGGAGCCGTCTGGCTTGGGCACGAGCACAACTGGGAAGTTCCAGCTACTGCTACTAGATTCCGTTAGCTGTGCTCTGGCATGTAATTAATTTCCTTGTGCTCTCCACAAGTATTACCTGCCTTGGGGTAGGTTACCTTCCCTTTCCCCTGTACAAATTTGATTCCTATGGTGGGAGTGGCTTGTAACTTAAGTTTAAGCTTTGGTACAGTGTCTGAACTCACTTCTGGTACCTCCTCTTTAGTGGACACTGCCTTGACACTGGGGGTTTGTTGAGGTTTAGTCTGGAAACTTTCTCATTTGATTTACCAGTGGGTAACTCCGCATAGATTTTACTGGTGTGCCCCTGGTGGTTTTCACAAGGTTTGCTTACTTTAGGGTAGCTTCTTCTCTCTTCCTCTTTTGTTTTAGGAGGGGGCCTTTCCCTAACCTGTCCCATGTGCCTGGGGACACTACTAGCCTCAGGTGGAGGTTCTGCTCCTGCCATACTCCCTTGTTGCTCTTCGGCTAAGTGGGGCATCACCCTCACAGGTCTCTGGCCTATTTGGGAATTTCCCTGTTTCCCATTTAAATTTGTCACGAAGCTATCAATCAAACAGAACATTGGTTCATTAACACCCTCCAATATCTTGGGAATTCACATCCCCCTAAACTGTTCCACGTCTCCTGGAACGGCCTCCAATTGGACATTCGGCTCCTGACATACTCCTTTGTGGCTCTTCAACCAGGTGAGACATGTCCCTCACTGTTTGCTTTTCTGTTTGAGAACTTGCCTCATCCTCAGCCTATTCCTTTCCTCCTTTATAACCTTTACAGGTCCCTCATGGACCTCTTTTATTACTACTGGTCTAGCTTTGATCCTTTTAACTTACTCAGTTTCTACCTTGTTTCTTTGTACTTCTGCAGGCCTGTCTTTGGCCCTTTTAATTTCTGGTAGCTCTGCAGCTGGGTGTGGCATCTCTCTCATTGTCTCCTTAATTGGCTCTGGAACTCCCCTGGTCCCGTCTAATTCTGCAAAACATGTATGTGCTAACTCAATTTTTGGGTCAGTCACTTTGCCTGTTTTAAATTCCACCATTCCTTTCTGGACCCTCGGTAACTATACAGACTAACCTTGGCCCTTTCAAATTAAAGAAGCTGTTTCTTAACCACTCCAACCCTCACTGGTCCTATCGCCTCATCTTGGGCCTCTGAACACTCTACAGCTCTCTGCAGACTTTAGCTGCGTATTCCCTGTCTCTTTGATTGCAAGTACCCCTTGCCTAGCTACTTCAGCTCTTAGAGACTCTATTGTCCCCTTTAATGCCACTGAACCATTCTGGGTTCCTTGTATTCCTACAGATCCCAGCTGGTTTCCTCCAGCCCTTTCAGCTTCTTTTGATGCAAGTGATTTTTTCTGACTTTTCAGGAGTGTCTGTCCTTTTGCCTGCCTCAGTTGCCTTTGTCTTCCTTTTCAGCTCACGTGGTCTTCTTTAGAAATCTTCCTCCCTTTCCCTTTTCCTTTCCTGTCTTTCTTTCTGGTCACTTTGAAAATCTTCCTCTTTCCTTTTGACTTTCCCTTTCCCTTTCCTTTTCTCTTTCCTGAAATTCTCCCTATTGTCATCGTGCCCTTTCCTGAGTCCCTTTCTGTTTCCTCCTGCTCTCTTTCTCTTCTTCTCTCATATTCTAATTCATTTCATCTCTGTTCTAGCTCTTTTCTCAGCAATTCTACTTCTTTTCGTAATCTTGTCTTATGTCCGCAACCTAATGTTCCGGTCACCCACTGTAATATTACACGTCTCATCTCATTTGAGGGAATCTCTAGTCCTAAGGGTGAAATCGTCCAGTCCAGTTGACAGTGGGCGTCATGGCGATTGTGAGCGGAAAATATGCTGAGAAGGCCAGAAATCAGTTTCATGCCGTCGGGAAACCAGTTTGCGATGGTGCGCTCCACCTGTCAATGGTGGGCTGTGCTTCCCATTGCCACATGTCGAGAGCCTAATTTCAATTCTTTAGCATCTCATTATAAGCCCTGCTCACCTGGATAGGCCCCCATGTAAGGCGTACACCTGGCGACCTGGACAGACTGAAGGAATTCCACAAGCACATGCTGGGAGTGGGGGAGAGGGGGATGCGGGGAGAGGGAAGCATCCACACACTTAGAAAAGCTTGTCAAAAGTGAGCATTCTTCCCCAGCTGAGACCGTTCAGCAGCAGCTCCATTGACATGCTTGGAATCGTCTCTGAAGCTTTTCTGCCCACTCAAGCGATGCATAAACATGAATGTGCCACCAAATGCTCCAGAGCTTTTCACCGCTTGGGCACCGACTGCAAATTAATGGGCATTTTAGGGGGCAGCAGAGCAATTGGCCAATTGGGCAAGTTTTACAATCCTCTTGCTAAAGCTGGCCATGGCGCAGTCACTGCTGGAGATGCCCACAGCCCCTTGCAATGTCTTTATTAAGATTGTGTCCAGTATCCATCATGGTTGAAGCTAACAGTGCAGCCTTGCAGTGCAGGTTAGGAGAATGCCTGCACCTGAGCTGAGAGTACAGCATGCAGCCCAGTGGCTGAAGCTGCCATCAATCGGTCAAGTGGAGTGGGCTGGAGGTGGGTGGGTGGGGTTTCAGACACCCAATGAGCGCACTACACATTGGCCACCACTCTCCTGCATGCGTGAAAGGGCTTTCAGAGTTAACCAAGAGAGGTTCTTAGGACACATATGTTAAACTGTGTCTCTCTCTTTGATCCTGCAGGAGGAGAACATTAGTATCATGGAGCGTGGTGATTCAGCAGTATGACTCATGGCTTACAGAAGCAGAGAAGAAGAGAGCAGTGGAGGGGCCTGACTTGGCGAACAGAGGAGCACCTCCCTCAAGATGAAGGGGCAGCAGGGCCTGCTGCGCACACAGCCGAAGATTCACAATAAGCCATCACTCTTAAGCACCTCGCTAGACCCAGGATCTATAGATGGCGCTTGTCATTCCTGCAGATGACTGAGAACCAGTATCGCCGAAGATTGCAACATGTCTAGGGAACTGGTCGGTCATATCTGCCACCTGCTGCAGGATTTGACGCCACAGAGTCATGCAGGGCATCCACTACCAGTGGCTTGAAAGTGACCACAGCGCTAATTCTTTATGCTAGTGGCTCCTTCCAGGGCTCCGCAGGCGACCTATGTGGGATCTTACAAGCCTCCATACACTAATGTGTCCAGGAGGTTGCTATCTTCACAAAGGCACAGAACTTTGTACATTTCAACCAGGATCAGGAAAACCAGGAAGCAAGGGCATTGAGATTTGTGGAGATATCTGGTTTTCCACAGGTACATCAACTGCACTCATGTGGTGTTTAGGTCTCCATGGCAACAAGCGGTCAACTATGCCGACAGCAAGGGCTTCCATTCACTGAATGTTCAGTTGGTGTGCAACCGCCATAAACGCATCCTACAGGTCTGCGCACAATTCCCAGGGAACGCCCATGTCCTACATCCTTAGCAGGTCTCAGATCCCTGACATCTTCCAGGGTCTAGAGACGCTACAGGGTTGGCTCCTCGGGGACGAGGGTTACCCACAGAGGCCGTGATTGATGATGCCTGTGCGGCAGCCTCAGACTTCAGCAGAGCGACAGTATAACAAGGCTCATGTCGCGACTTGGTATGTGGTGGAGCAAACTATAGGCACTTTGAAAATGAGGTCCCGGTGCCTTGACAGGTCCAGTGGAGCACTGCAAAAAAGTCCACCAAGGGTGTCACACATCATTGTAGCTGCCAGTACATGTAAATGCACCACACTGTGAGCCTGACTGACAATCTTAAACTGGTTGTCAGCACAACTTTTAGCACATTGAAGATTATTTAGCAAATGCTGCCCAATCGCAGAATTGCACCTAATGTTGGACACTGTACAGTGTCCAACACTGGAAGCTACACATATTAATACACAGGGCCTTGTCCTTTGCAGACAGAATATGTACACACATTGCACCTGTTTCAGCTAAACAAAATAAATGACAGCCATTCACTGCTTTATTCCTCAGGGCAATGCTTTGACCAATCAGAGTCAAGTTGCCTGGTGTAAATTCCAAACAATACTTGGCAGTTAACTGCCAGTCACCATTAGCTAGTGCATTCTCCATGGCAATGTCTCTATCAATCAGAGTCCACTTGCCAACCAATCGGCACTCTCTTCTCATACCGTTTAAATTTGTTGCTTCCCTTGACATTGGTATTCTTGTGATTTTCCTGATGAGTGCAAGATGAAAAGTTTCGACAAAATATCTTTTTTCAACAATACTCAAGTTCTGTACTACCAAATGACTATTTACAATAATGAATATCATGTACATGCGATTAACATCCATGCCCAGGCTGTGCAACTACATCTTCTTAACCTGCCTAAAACCACTGCTACGTCTTGGTGCTCCCCTGGCATCCACAGTGTAGGTGGAGGCAGCATGCTGACTGCTACACATTGTCTGTGATGACACTGGTGGGTGTCCTCCAGAGGGCTGAGACCTTGAGGGACCCGGCCTGCTTTGGGTGTACTGCTGTGAGCCAGCTGCACCCTCCTTGGCCTGTTGAGCTGGAGCTGTGAGGGTCAGAGGAAGAGGGGATTTGGATCAGCCAGACATTCCTGGAGTCACCTGGGTGTATGGCCCCGGGGTGTGCATCTGCTGATCCTGCTCCCTATGGGTGCCCGAGGGACCCAGGCTGACTCCTTGAGCAGAAGGGGAACTGGAATGAGATCAAACTGCGCCGCACCCCTCTCACGTTGATAATGTTGGAGGCCAACTATGGTGTAGGTGATGGAGTTCAGCCCGTGCAGCAGTGCAGGACTGATGTCCTGGTCTGAGGTCTCCAGGGTAGCCGCCATCCTACCAGTACTGACCTCAGCGCGTTGACATGCCGGCACTATCACCTCAGCCTGAAGGAGAACAGACTCCTCTATCATGCCTTGCAATCTGAGAAGTGCAGTGGGCATCCCTTCCTGATGTTCCCGAACTTGCCTTTGAAGATTCAGCAACTGAGGTATGACCGAGTCGAGAGACTGGTCATCTGACACGGACTCAGTAGATTTCTGGCCTCCAGCCGTCCTCGAGTGCTGGTAACCTGGGAAGCCCCTGCCTCCACCTGCTGTAGATCAGACAGTGCAATTTGTTCACCAGATTGTGACCTCGAGACTACTCGAGAACTTCATCCCACCGAGGTGTGTCTCTGCACTGGTGGAGGGTGTGAGTGAGTGCTGTGACAGGTCTTCAATTAGGGCATCATCAGATTCTTCTTCCAAGGTGTCTTTGGGGCTTGATCGAGGACCTGGGTCGTGGACCCCCTCGGCTGCTTCCCAGATGTGCCTGCGAAAGCAAGGAGAGATAATTAGTGCATGGCAGGGGACTGTGGAACAGGGTAACTGACTCACAGCATGGTTGTCTGATGGATGTTGCATTGCTGGATCCTCACTTGTTTGAGCACCACCAATCTCACCATCAGCACAGGAATAGTCCAGATCATTGTCAGAGTCTGGATGACTCTATTTTCAAAGTTTGAAGACTTTGATGTTGGGCATTCCTCAATCAGTCTGTGACCTCCCTTTTTGTTGTGTGCCAGTTTGTCCTGCATAAATACAGATGGAGAGAGTGTAAGCAGGATGCCTGCCAAGTCAGACGATAAGGATGCCTGGCATTTGTAGGTGGTGAGTGGTGCCATGACAGGATGAGGACACAATCTGCAGGGCAAATGAAGGTCTATGTGACAGAATGAATGGTGATGTCCCTTGAACTGGCAGTGAGTGAGATCCCTGTGCATGTGTGATGTGTTTGTCAGTGTGTGAGTTGAGAGTGATGAGGAGAGTGACTTACCCTGGCAGGATGAAGGAGATCATTCATCTTCTTACGGCACTGGGTGGCTGTACTTTTTTGCTGCGCATTGGCGCTGACCACCGCTGCCACTGCCTCGCATGCTGGATTGGTGACCTTGCTTACTGGTCTTCTCCCAAAGCGGGGTAGAGTGCCTCCACAATTTCCAGTAGGCACTCGAGGGAGGTGTCGCTACATTTGGGGCAGCATGTTTCCTCCCTTGGGCAGCCATAACTTTCCAGCAGCTTTCGATCCCTTAGAGAGTGCTAGCTCTGTGCAGGGGTGGCCTTTAAATATGGCACCCGGATTACTGAAGGCTGGAAGTGATGCTGGGCGGGTGAATCAGAGGCCAGCCCGCCAGCGATCCAGCATGTTTCCTGTAAATGCATCAGTAATGAGGTGGGACATACTGGGAAGGGGATGATATGGCGCGAAAACCCACCTTTGCCCGGTGGGTTAAACGATTTTTTTCTTGCCTGCTACCACACTTAGTGCAAATCTGGGATGATTCTGCTGTAAGTGTCTAGCTATCTCTTTAAATCTTCAAGGAACAGAATCTTTAAATCCTCAAAAGTAACTTGCCCTTCTGCTAGAAAAGCACTGGCATCAAATGTGGCCATTTTTACACTTTAGTAGTACAGACTTAAGAAATCCTTTTTGTAGCTTTTAAAATTGACTTCAAAGGAACAATTTACTTTCCCCACTCTAATTCTTTCATTTTGTCGGTGGGAACAATCTCGGCATGAGCCCCCAATTTGTTACAACTGGTCCCGGACAAGGTCCCCAATTTGTTAAATTCTTGAATGGGACCCCGATTTGTTATGCTCCTGGCTGAGGAGGAATGTGCGGGCTCCCCTTCTTTATAACCCCCTCAGTTGGTTGCAACAAGGTTAATATAAAAATCTTTTCCTCGTGGATACATTTTCCCAATCCAAATGTATTTACTTTTTAGAAGGAGCCAATTCAACCAGGCTTTCTTGAGTGAAAGAAAGAGCAAATTTATTAGTTGCTAAAACCCATGAAAAATAATAAAAATGCAACACACATACACAGGTCAGAAATGAGAAATTAAGAGTCTATATAAATGTTTTAAAAATATATAAGTCAGTCCTTGGCTTGTCAGTGAGGTGTAGATGGTGGTATGCTACAGCGGTTAAGTTGGGTGATTCCAGCAGAGCTGAGTTGGCAGAGTCAGTTGGAGACACTTGTTTCTGCAAGAACCAAGAAGACGCTGTCCTATTTCATTTTGATTGTGGCTTCTGCTGAGCCTTGCCTCTAGCAACAGAGAGAGAGAGAGAAAGAGAGGGAGAGACTTTGCCTGCAACTGCTGGGGTGACTGTTTTTTCTTCTTGCTGATACACACACAGTATACCAGCACACTAGTAACTACATCAGGTCTGTGGCTAGCTTTGTAACCCATTTCCCTGTATATTCCTGGAAGGGAAGTCTTACACCCAGGGTCCATGTTCTTTCATCTTAGACCATTTTACGCATTTTGAGATATCAATCAACAGGAGATGGATTTTTGGATGACTGCTGAGACATGCAAATCAGTCCTTTGTCTCCGCAACCGCAGGCATTTAAAGTTCAGTCTTTTGCATCTTTCCCATCTCCCTTTCAAGTGTCTATGTTTGAAGAAGGCCTTTACACCTTTGAGATGCAACATTCCATTTCCTCTCAGGACCAGTTGGTCAACTATAATCCACATAAGTATTTTCCAGAATGTGGTCACTGTACATTATCAGCCATATTTTGCTCAGTGTCTTGCTAGTATTTCTTTAAAAAAAAGACACAGATCATCCTTAAAAAGCTCAATATGCCCACAAGTAATTTGTGGTTGTAATCTGCTTTTCATGACAGCTATCCTTCACTTGCTAGCTCACCTCCACGCTCTCTCTCCTAAAGCATCTCCATTCTGCCTACTATCTTAGGATCTTAGAATTGTAAAGTCATACAATTGAAGGAGGCCATTCAGCCAATTGTGCCTTTGCTGGCTGTAATAGCTTTCCAATTAATCTCACTCTCATATTAGATAAAATCAAAATAATGTGGGTGCTGGAAATCTGAAATAAAAACAGAAAATGCTGGAAAGACTGAACAGCTCTAGCAGCATCTGTGGAGAGAAAAACAGTTAACGTTTTGTGTCCTATGACTATTCTTCAGTGTCACATGGACTTGAAACGTTAACTCTGTTTCTCTCTCCACAGATGCTGCCAGACCTGCTGGGCAGAATTTTATATTTGTTGGGTGGGTGGGCCTGACTCAATCGGCGGTGGGCGCGTAGTTGATCTCTGCTGGTGAAACAGGCCGTGCTGCCATTTTGCACGGGCAGGCCAATTAAGGCCCACCCAGCACGTTTCAGACTCCCATGTACAGCGGGAAATTCAAATGTGCGGCGGGCGTGTACAGGCCACCCGTTCCAGTGGGGAACTGACAGTCTGTATAAAGAAAGGCCAAGCAGCCTCCTTTAGGCTGTTCACCATGGCCAATGACCAGGCTCCAGAGGAGGTCAGGGCAGAGGAGGAGGGGTAAGGCTGCAGGGTAGGCCAATGTGCCCCTTGGTTTTCTGATGCCTGCCTTGCTGCCCTCTTTGAAGAGGTGTCAAATCGTCGGGAGGTGTTGTTTCCCAAGGATGGGAGGAGGAGGGCCCCCCACATCACCAGGTAGGCGTGGCAGGAGGTGGCAGAGGTAGTAAGCTCTCAGGGTGCTGTGCGGTGCACAGGAACACAGTGCCGCAAACGCTTCAATGATTTGTTGCGCTCTGGAAGGGTGAGTACCATGTTGGCCTTGGCCATTTCACCCAGCAGGTAGCCTTAGCCTCTGAGGACCTCCCCACAACCCCCCCCCCCACCCCCCAGCCCCACCCATGTCTTGCTGTTGTTACTGCATTGGGCATTTGGCGCACACTGGGTGGGAAAACAGATAGTGACCATGCTGACATCAGCCTTAGTGGTTGAGGAGAAGATGGGTTTTCCCTGCAGCATATATTGGTGTTGGTTGTATTTGAGTAGTCTGGGGGCAACCTGCAGGGGAGGCAGCTAGACACATACTCAGAACTCCAACACATGTCTTATTGATGGTGATGAGATGGTGGAAGGGGAGCCTCAAGGTGTCGTGGCCAAGAGCCATCTGCTGGCCTCAGCGCTGCACCTAGTTGCGCCTCCTTGCTATGGGCGCTAAGACCCGTGTGTTATTCAAAGTGATGGACGCCAAACGTGTCCAAGGTGGCCGTTGGGGGAGGGGGTTGGGAGCAGCTGTACTATCTTCTGGTGACTGATCACCAGTAGTGTGGACAGGAGCCACTGGAGGCCTCAGATGGGCCGCTGTGGTTGGGATGCGGTGTGTGCGTACAGGGTACATGAGCAATCAGCTCCAATAAATGCTCTTCTCTGTTCTGCAGGCAAAATCAGAGCACAATAGCCAGGAGCACTTGCGGACTGGTGGTGGGCACGCCGTGCTGCAGCACATAACCACATTTGAAGAGCAGGCCATGGAGCTGGGAAGGAGGTAAGCGGCCAGGTCGGCAGGTGTCGCTGAGGGTGGGGTGCAGTGGCCAGGTATTTGAGGCCCACAGTCCCATCTACTCTGTCTCCCCACCATCCAAAGCACTGATGATTACTGCAATTGTTAATGCAGCAATACTGCTCATTCACAGTTAAACGTGTGGGTCATACACAAAGGTCCCCCGGCCCCTTGAGGATGCGCATCTCTAGCACCTTCCAAAGTCGCCTTATCCCATTCATGACCACTATCCCCATGGCCTAACATGCCATGGCATCGCTGCTGCACATCCAAAGACATTGCATCTTAGGAGGGTTTGTACCTCCACCACCCTTTCAGCCAGTGCGTCCCACATTACTCTGTCCAAAAGGTCCTCAGCACCTCACCTGTCAACCTCATGGCACTCAACTTAAATAAGTGCCACCATGTTAGTCATCCCTGCGCCAAGGGGAAATGTTGCCTTGTGTCCACCCGTTCTATGCCCCTCATAATGGTGTGAAGGTCAATAATCCCTGGCCTGTCAATCTCCTGTGCTCCACAGCAAATGTTGCAAGTGTATGCAATGTTTCCTCATCAATCCAACTCTCCAGGCCAGCATGCATCCAGGTCAGGAACCTCTGCACTCTCCCCACTCCAATGCCATTCCTCCCATGAAGCGCAGGTCACAACTAAACGCAGAAGTGTAAATGTGGCCTTGACAGCGTTTTCTGCACTTGCAACATGACCTCCCTTTTCTTACATTCTATTCCTCAGCTAATAAAGGCAAGTCTGGCTTTGGTCTTGTTAAATGCCTTATGTTCCTGTTCTGCTACCTTAACGGGTCTGCCCAGCAATGTCCCTGTAATCGTCATGACTTCCCACGGTCCTACCATTACTCATGTATTCCAGTACCTTGTTTGCCTTGCCCAAGTGCTTAACCGCACACTTATCCACATAACATGGCCAGTGGTTGTGTGTCACCTCTCATTTTGCAGAGTAAAAACACCATGTTAAGGAATATGAGTGACATGAACTCATCTTTTCCTTTATATGAGTGCATGCAACCCATGCAGAACTGCAAGAGTATTGTCCCTTTAAACAAAAAAATTCTTCATGAGAGGGAGAGCCTCTTGTGGCAGGCAATATGAATTTACAGAGTGAGTGTGAGTTATGATAGTGCTTCACTGTCTGCAGAGGTTTTCCTTTATAAATGTGAGTTCCTTTGACACCCAAGTATGGCATAGAAAGAGCATGACTGATGAGGGGATGAACGCAGCCCTTCGCACTGGTGCCTTACGTGCATCAGGAACATAGCTTTGTCTCACCTTGGCTACCCTTGTGAGGTGACTGAACCTCTTGCACTGTGTGACAGTTCTTAAGGAAGTAGTTATTGCGCTGACTCCTGCCTCACTCCTGCCTCAGTTCCCAGCAGTCATTTCCTTCAAGCCCATGCTTTGGCCAGCAAAACCTCCACAGATGTATGACAATGTTTGGGCACCCTTCCTGCTGCTAACTCACCTGAAGCAACCGCTCCTTTAGAAATTGTTTGTTCCTGCTGTCCAAAAGATATATATCCTTACATTAGCGCTTTGTGATGGCCTGAAATTGTGAAAGACATTACATAAAGGCAAATTTTTTAACCCTTTTATATATATGATGCACTGTGAACTAGCCAATAGTTGGAGAATTCAGTCCTAGTGGTCAACACAAAAAATGCCTTTGTACATGTTTCCCTGCAAATATTCAAAGACTGCAGGAGGAGGGGATTTGAATGAGAAAATAAAACATTGGCCATGAAACAGTTAAACAGTTAAACAGTTAAAAGAAGTGACTTCTGAAATTAGGAGAAAGAAACCCGCAGTTAGTGAGGAGACAAACCACAGATGTTAAATCTCATATGTCTTGAAACCACAGTTAACTAATGTTTAATCCAAATCAACGAGACATGGCTTTAACCCATTGCTGACCTGGCTCTTCACTCCCTGCAGCTGATGGAGCAATCCCTGCTGATTACAGACTCAGCTCTCTAAAAAGTCACTTGGCCCGTTAACTGAAGATCTCATGGGCATTTTTTCAGGAAGAACAGGGGCTGTTCTCAATGGCGTCCTAGCCAAAATTTATCCCTTGATCAACATCACTAAAAAAGATTATCTGGTCGTTATCAACTTGCTACTTGTGGAAGCTTGCTGTTCATAAAGGTCTTTGGACACCCTGAGGTCATGAAAAGTACTAACAAATGTTTTTCTTCTTTAGAGGGACTCAAGCTAAGTATTGATTGTCATGAGCTCCACTAAAGCCTTTTGGAACATCTTTAATCAACAGAGGATGGCTACATTAGAAAGAGTTCAGAGAAAACATTGATTCTAGAGACCAATGTTACATTTATAGAAGAAACTGACAGACTGAGCTTGCTTTTGTTGAAGCAAATTGAGAGAAAATGCAAGAAAGTTGATCAACATTGGGCTATTGTTTGGGTTTTGTCTAGTGGTTGATGGGCATCATTACATTTGTGATATTTATCAGCTGAATATTTATTTCTGAACGTTGTGTGAGCATGTGCAAGTGATGCACTATTTGAATGCTCGGGCCTTAGCTCTTGAGCAGGCTGGAAATGAAAGAAAGATTTCTATTTCTATAGCACATTCCATGAGTTCAGGGTGTCCCAAAGAACTTTACAGCCAGAGAAGTACTTTTGAAGTGTAGTCACTATTATAATGAAGAAAACATGGCAGCTGATTTGTATACAGCAAGCAGCCAAACTGCACCGCTGCTGTACAATATCTACACGAATGACCGACCTATAGATGGTGTCACACACTGTTTTATATATGTTGATGACGTATGTGTCACTGCCCAAAGCACTGATTTTAACACCGTGGAGAAAACGCTTTCTGAGGCCTTAGAGGGACTAACATCCTACTATGAAGAAAACCACCTTCGCGCAAACCCATCAAAGACGCAAGTTTGTGCATTCCGCCTCAGAAACTGTGAAGCCAAATGCCAGCTTAAAGTAACCTGGTGTGGAGCAACACTGACGCATAGCGAGCACCCTATCTATTTAGGAGTCACCCTTGACAGATGCCTCAACTTCAAGAACCACATTGAAAAGACAAAGGCAAAAGTGAGCGCACAAAACAACATTCTGAATAAGCTCACTAACACAAAATGGGGAGCAAGCTTGAAAACATTGAGAACCAGTGTATTTGCTCTTTGCTATTCCACTGCTGAATACGCCTGCCCTGCATGGGAAAGATCTACTCATACTAAGAAGATGGATGCCATTCTGAATGCAAGCTGCCAACTTATCACATGTTGTTTAAAACCAACAAACACCAACAGCCTATATATCCTGGCGGGTATCGCTCCCCCTGATATAAGAATGGTAGCCTGCAAGAAAGAGTGACTCTGTCAAAGATCAGATGAGAGACATCCTCCACATGGTCACACACTTACACCTAGCCACCTAAAGTCAAGGAAGAGCTTCATGAACAATGTTATTCCATTACAATCAACCCCATCTGAAGCCCACATCGCCTTGTGGAAAGACCGGCTCGCCAGTCTCGAACAACCCCCAGCGATGGAAATTCTACTGGATGAAAGCCTTCCCCCAGAAGCTAATTGCAACTGGGCAATCTGGAAGTGCCTTAACAGACTTAGGACTGGTGTAGGTCATTCAAAGGTGTCACTAAGCAAATGGGGATATTCAACCAGCCCGTCAACCTGTGAATGTGGAACTGAGCCACAGACTATGCAACATCTCCTGCAATGCCTATCGCTAGAGGAACCCTGCACTGTTCCAGATCTTGCCGAATTCAACAACAATGTGCAAAAATGTGTCCAGTTCTGGCTGGGCCATGTATAGACTGTCCTTGGACACGATTAGAAGAAGCCAAACTCAGCAATGAGATAATCTGTTTAGTGCTTTGGCTGAGGGATAAACATTGAGCAGGACGCTTGTGAGAACTCCCCTGCTCTTCTTCAAATTATGCCATAAAATCATCCATCTAAGGAAGCAGACAGGTCCTCAGTGTCAGGAATATATAATAATTATATTGAAATTTATTGTAAAATAGTGGTGTCTGTGTCTATGTATGTGTGTGTCATAATTGGATTAAAGGTAGCTGGAGGCTTTGATATAACAAAAGATAAGCTAGGTTTGAAATGTTAAGTATGTAAACATGGGGGAAGTTCATAATATAAGGTGTAAAAGGATATTTGCAATTTTAAATAAACCAGATTCTTTTCAAAGGAAGGGTGAAATGTGTCAACTACCCAGATGAAGTTCAGAAACAGTGTGTTTATTTTTCCCAAAGATTACTGGTAAAATTGGTACTATGAGAATTTTTTATAATCAGGGAGGTAAAGTCCAAAGACATGTTGAAATATTGGGAATTTGCATTCAAAGGGGAAAATATGTATGAAGGAGAGAAGGCTGTGTGTAAAGGCAAGCACTGTAAGATCTAACAAGTGTGAAATGCCTACTGCATCTAAACCTCAAGCTGCTGTCTACAAAGAACTGAAGTTAAGGAAACTCACTTTGAATTGGTTTGTTCAGGTTTCTTTGCCTGGGTCTTTTAAAACCTATGTGTTTTACTGTTGCCTTAACGGGGGGTGTAACTGGGAGTCAGATTAATTATGGGATTTAGAAATTATTATAGTATTAATTTGTAGACATATGTATGTGCTTAAAATCATTTCTCTTATTAATAAATGGTTAATCTAGTTTTGTAAAAACCTATAAGGCTTGGTGGTCTTATTACTACTGAATTCAAAGCCCGCATCTGGAAACATACAAATTGCAAAAATAGTTGTGGCAGTTGTCTCAAGTTTGCCTCTGGGATTTGAACTACTCAGCATTTACTATTGGCTGTACCATAATACTCAGCTCATTGGAGTATCAGCCTAGATTTGATGTTAGAGTCTGTGCAGTTGTACTTGAACATTCTGAGTCAGAGTAGAGAGCTTTAATCACTGAGCCATGGCTGATGCTATACTGAATATAGTAATTGTACTCATCCTCAAACCTGTGACACAAACTTTTACACTCTGTTTCTAGCAGATGGAGTGTTGGATAAATTGGCTTGTGATTATTATCATTAAACACGCTGAGACTCTCTAGAACAGACATGACAGAAAAAAGTCTTGAAATAACTCTCTGCAATATAGAGTAAATGGATATCTTAAATTTTTCTATCAAATGCCTGTTTTGGGAGAGGTTGTAACTCATTTAAAATAAGTCGTTTAATTCTTGTGTCAAAACAGCAGATGTATGAATGTAAATGTTTATTTTATCAATTAACATCACTAATTCCTGGCTAATATATTCCTGTTCTGAAATCCTTTTAGCAATAGTATTTAAAGAAGAATGCAAAGTTTTAAACAGGTCAAAACAGCCCAGTACAGTACATTTGATGGACAATGTTTAACTTGAACTGAGGCAAGAGCCGTTGAAAAGAAATCTGTATGAAAAGAGAAGTCCAGTGCAACGTCCTCCTCCCAAAAGCAATGGAGCAAAACTCTAGAATCACAATCTGACATTACAATCTACATTACTGAACTCCAGCCGAGAAAATTCCTCAAATGGCAATCCTGCGTGTTTCACAATCGTATTGCATTTCTGAATGAGAGCATGTCATTCAACATATTAAAAAAAATGCAAGACTCAGAAGGAATTTTCAGTAGCTGAGACGCTGAGCAGAAAAAAAACAACCACAGGCAGAAAGCGATATGGTTCAGATGTCCTGAGATCATCTGCTTGATTCAGGATGGCTGGACAAGGAGCTCCAGGCGGCACTGAGCCACTGAAACTTCGATTTAAATCTAAGTCAGATATGGTCCAAGCACCATGCTGAAGAAGCATTCTTGTGTTGATGCCAAGGACACTCAGTAAGATGTTTCACCAGACAATCCTTTCATCAATCGCTCTCTGTCACTGGTTTCACTGTGAGTGATGTACTGCCTTAGGTGCTTAACTGTTCTGAGAACTTTGAGGAATAAGCAGAACAGAAATAGGCCATTCAGGCCCCCCAAACAAAAACAAAAAATGCTGGAAAAACTCAGCAGGTCTGACAGCAAGTGTGGAGAGAGAAACAGAGTTGACGTTTCGAGTCTGTATGACCCTTCTTCAGGCCCTCAAACCTGTTCTGCCCTTAAATAAAATTGTGGTTGATCTGTTTCTTAACTCCAACTATCTCCTGGGATTCCATTACCTTTAACACCCTTCCCTAACAAAAATCCAGTAAATGTACAGAATCAAATGAGGACCATTATAAGAGGTGTATGAATGGAGCTTGGTATACAGAAGGCTTTCTGACATTCACAAGTCCAGTCACCCTGAACCATGCAGATGACCTCCGAGCAGTTGAACCATTCCCTTCTGCCTGTGGCTGCAGTTTTTCTCTGTTCTGTCTCAATTGGTGAGAATTCCTTCTGAGCCTTACAACTATATTCTTTGTTAAATGTGGCCTTCTCAGCAGAGTTTAATTGAATTCTCATCTAATATATTGCACTTTCACTGCATTGGGATCAGGAGTTGAAACCCTCTCTCTATCTTAAGGATGCTGAAGTGAGTAGCAGCAGATAAAAATAAAAAACTGCGGATGCTGGAAATCCAAAACAAAAACAGAATTACGTGGAAAAACTCAGCAGGTCTGGCAGCATCAGCGGGGAAGAAAAGAGTTGACATTTTGAGTCCTCATGACCCTTCTGCAGAACTGAGCGAATATAAGGAGAGTGGTGAAATATAAGCTGGTTTAAGGTGGGGGGTGGGGGGGGGAGAGAAGTTGGGGGGTGGTGGTGTGGTTGTAGGGACAAGCAAGCAGTGATGGGAGCAGATAATTAAAAGATGTCACAGGCAAAAGAACACAGAGGTGTTGAAGGTAGTGATATTATCTAAACGAATGTGCTACTTAAGAATGGATGGTAGGGCACTCAATGTATAGCTCTAGTGGGGGTGGGGGGGGGGGGCATAAAAGATTTAAAAGTAATGGAAATAGGTGGGAAAAGAAAAATCTATATAAATTATTGGAAAAAACAAAAGGAAGGGGGAAGAAACAGAAAGGGGATGGGGATGGAGGAAGGAGTTCAAGATCTAAAGTTGTTGAATTCAGTATTCAGTCCGGAAGGCTGTAAAGTGCCTAGTCGGAAGATGAGGTGCTGTTCCTTCAGGTTTCGTTGGGCTTCACTGGAACAATGCAGCAAGCCAAGCACAGACATGTGGGCAAGAGAGCAGGGTGGAGTATTAAAATGCCAAGCGACAGGGAGGTTTGGGTCATTCTTGCGGATAGACCGTAGGTGTTCTGCAAAATGGTCGCCCAGTTAACGTTTGGTCTCTCCAATGTAGAGGAGACCGCATTGGGAGCAACGAATGCAGTAGACTAAGTTGGGGGAAATGCAAGTGAAATGCTGCTTCACTTGAAAGGAGTGTTTGGGCCCTTGGACGGTGAGGAGAGAGGAAGTGAAGGGGCAGGTGTTGCATCTTTTGCATGGGCATGGGGAGGTGCCATAGGTGGGGGTTGAGGAGTAGAGGGTGATGGAGGAGTGGACCAGGGTGTCCTGGAGGGAACGATCCCTATGGAATGCTGCCGGGGGGGTGAAGGGAAGATGTGTTTGGTGGTGGCATCATGCTGGAGTTGACGGAAATGGCGGAGGATGATCCTTTGAATGTGGAGGCTGGTGGGATGATAAGTGAGGACAAGGGGGACCCTATCATGTTTCTGGGAGGGAGGAGAAGGGGTGAGGGCGGATGCGCGGGAGATGGGCTGGACACGGTTGAGGGCCCTGTCAACGACTGTGGGTGGAATACCTCAGTTAAGGAAGAAGGAGGACATGTCAGAGGAACTGTTTTTAAGGTAACATCATCAGAACAGATGCGACGGAGGCAAAGGAACTGAGAGAATGAGATGGAAACGGGGTGTGAGGAGCTGTAGTCGAGGTAGCTGTGGGAGTCGGTAGGCTTGCAATGGATATTGGTGGACAGTCTATCACCAGAGATTGAGACAGAGAGGTCAAGGAAGGGAAGGGAAGTGTCAGAGATGGACCATGTGAAAATGATGGAGGGGTGGAGATTGGAAGACAAATTAATAAATTTTTCCTTGCCCACATGTCTGTCATTGACTTGCTGCATTGTTCCAGTGAAGCCCAATGCAAACTGGAGGAACAGCACCTCATCTTCCGACTAGGCACTTTACAACCTTCCAGACTGAATATTGAATTCAACAACTTTAGATCTTGAACTCCCTCCTCCATCCCCACCCCCTTTCTGTTTCTTCCTCCTTCCTTTTGTTTTTTCCAATAATTTATATAGATTTCTCTTTTCCCACTTATTTCCATTATTTTTAAATCTTTGATGCCCCGCTAGTCTTTCCACCCCACCCCCACCAGAGCTGTACCTTGAGTGCCCTACCATCCATTCTTAATTAGCGCATTCATTTAGATAATATCACTACCTTCAACACCTCTGTGTTCTTTTGTTCTTTTGTCTGTGACATCTTTTAATTATCTGCTCCTATCACTGCTTGCTTGTCCCTGCAACCACGCCACCCCCACCCAACTTCTCTCCACGCCGCCCCCACACCTCCCCCCCCCCACCCCCCACCCACCTTAAACCAGCTTAAATTTCACCCCTCTCCTCATATTCGTTCAGTTCTGTGGAAGGGTCATGAGGACTCGAAACATCAACTCTTTTCTTCTCCGCCAATGCTGCCAGACCTGTTGAGTTTTTCCAGGTAATTCTGTTTTTGAGTAGCAGTAGTGCCAGTTTCACCCTTGCTCACCAGAGATGTGGTGTGATTCGTCTAGGAAGAGTGTCCTCTGCAGTCACCGTTGCCGTGAAGCAGTCTGGGAAGAGTGTCCTCTGCAGTCACCGTCGCCGAATGAAAAAAAATGTGACATCACAGGAAAACTGTAAGTTCATTGGTTGGTAAGTAACTGCTAGTTTGAGCTACATATTTGAAGTTGATTTCAGATAAAAGGTGACTACTGGGGCCCAGGATTGGAGGTCTAACACTTCAGCTTCAACTCAGCTGAGAGACCGAGTTTCAGTTGATTTTAAAAAGAGTATTTTGAATCTCTATTCTAACTTGCTTTCAGATTAAAGGTAAATAGGAGAAATATTTTATGGACTGATAAACTAAAGACCAGTAGGAAATTTTAAAACAAATTGAAAAACTAATTAAATAAAACAGAGATGCAGGGCCAGGCGATGTATTGTAGTTGCATGATGTGGGAGCTGGTGGACCCCACTGTGGTTCCTAGTGACCACATCTGGAGCAAATGTTGGTTGCTTGAGGAACTCCGGCTCAGAGTTGATGAGCTGGTGCCTGAGCTTCGGACACTTGCACACATCAGTGAGGGGGGTAGTTACGTGGATGCTGTGTTTCAGGAGACAGTCACACCCCTTAGATTAACTACCTTAAATTCAGCCAGTGGTCAAGGACAGGGTATGACTATGAGTGAGGCAGGTAGAGGGATCCAGGAAGTAGCACTGCAGGAGCCTCAGCCCTTGCCCTTATCCAACAGGTTTGAGATTCTTGCTCCCTGTATGGATGAGAGCGGGGACTGTAGGGAGGATGAGCTAACTGACCATAGCACCGTGGTACAGGGAGCCATTCAAGTGGGGGGAGAAAAGGGAATGCAGCTGTAATCGGAGTAGTATAGTTAGGGGAATAGATACTGTTCTCTGTAGCCAGGATGGAAAGTCCCGAAGGCTGTGTTGCCTACCTGGTGCCAGGGTTAAGGATATCTCATTTGGGCTGCAGAGGAACTTGGAATGGAAGGAGAAAGATCCAGTTGTCGTGGTCTATGTAGGTACCAACAATATAGGTAGAATGAGGAAATAGGTTCTGCTGAGGAAATATGAGCAACTAGGGGCTAAATTAAAAAAGCTGAACCAAAAAGGTAATAATCTCCGGATTACTACCTGAACCACGAGCTAATTGGCACGGGGTCAATAAGATTAAAGAGGTAAATGCGTGGCTCAAATATTGATGCGGGAGAATTGGGCTCGAATTCATGGGTCATTGGCACCAGTACTGGGGAAAGATAGAGCTATTCCATTCGGACGGGCTCCACTTGAGTCATGCTGGGACCAGTGTCCTGGTGAATCGCATAACAAGAGCTGTAGATAGGGCTTTAAGCTAAATGGTGGGGGGGAGGGTTCAATTGCATGGAAATATAAAAAATCAAAGTTTAAGGAGAGGGTAAGAGTGCAGGTTAGTGACGAGGCTGATCGTTACCAAAAATTGAAAGGTAGGGTCAGAGTGTGTGAACGCCATACTGCACCAAGGAATCATATAAGAGTAGGGAAAATTGACAATAGGCCAAATTTAAAGGCTTTGTATCTGAATGCACGTAGCATTCAGAATAAGACTAATGAGTTAACAGCGCAAATAAAGATAAATAGGTATGATTTGGTGGCGATTACTGAGACGTGGTTACAGGGAGAAGAGGTTTGGGAGTCGAATATCCAAGGGTACTCAGTGCTTCGGAAGGATAGACAGGAAGGAAAAGGAGTTGATGTAGCTTTGTTAGTAACGGAAGAGATCAGTGCTATAGTGAGGAAGGATATAGGCACTGGAGAGTAAAACATAGAGTCAATCTGGGTAGAAATAAGAAATAGCAAGGGAAGGAAGTCCCTGGTGGGAGTAATCTATAGGTCCCCAAACAGTAGTTCAGCAGTAGGGCACAGTATAAACCAGGAAATACTGGGAGCATGTAAGAAAAGCACGGCAATAATCACGGGTGATTTAATGTGCATATAGACTGGACTAATCAAGTGGCAAGGGTAGCCTCGAGGGAGAGTTCATAGAGTGTATTAGAGATTGTTTCTTGGAGCAATATGTTGTGGAACCAACCAGGGAGCAGGCTATTCTGGATTTGGCTTTGTGTAATGAAATGGGATTAATTAATGGTCTCATAATAGAGGATCCTCTAGGGAAGAGTGATCAGAGCACATGCTAGAATTTCAAGTTCATTTTGAGAGTAAGAAATTTGAGTCCCACACTAGTGTTCTGGAGTTAAACAAAGATAACTACATAGACATGAGGGCAGATTTGGATCTAGTGGACTGGGCAGGAAGTCTACAAGGTAGGACAGTTGATGAACAGTGGCAGATATTTAAGGAGATATTCAATCCTTCCCACGTAAAATATATTCCAAAGAGGAAGAAAGATGGTAAGAGGGGGAAAAAACATCCATGGCTAAGCAAGGAAGTTAAAGATAACATAAGGGCAAAAACTAAGGTTTACCAAATTGCAAAGGTCAGTGGCAGGCTGGAAGATTGGGAAACTTTTAAAGATCAACAAAGGATTACTAAAAAAGTAATAAAAAGAGCAAAGGTAAATTATGAAAGAAAACTAGGGCAAAATGTAAAAGCTGATAGCAAAAGCATCTACAAGTATATAAAAGGAAAGAGAGTAGCTAAAATGAATGTTGGTCCCTTGGAGGATGAGACTGGAGAATTAATAGGGGGAACGCAGAAACGGCAGAGATGCTTAATCAATATTTTGCCTCAGTTTTCACGGTGGAGGACAATAGTACCATCCCAATAGTAATAGGTAGTGCAGAGGGTATAGAGAAGGAGGAACTTAGAACAATCACCCTCACTAGAGAAAAAGTACTGAGCAAACTATTGGGATTAAAGGATGACAAGTCCCTAGGACCTGATGGCCGACATCCCAGGGTCTTAAAGGAAGTGGCAGTGGAGATAGTGGATGCATTGGCAATAATATTCCAAAATTCCCTGGATTCTGGAAAGATTCCACTGGATTGGAAAAAGGTTAATATAACGCCCTTATTCAAAAAGGGGTGAAGCATAAAGTAGGAGATTATAGACCAGTTAGTTTAACGTCTGTCACTGGGAAATTGTTGGAATCTATTATTAAGGAAGTACTAACGGGCATTTGGAAAGTCAAAATGCAATCCATCCGAGTCAGCAGGATTTTATGAAGAGTAAATCGTGTTTGACTAATTTGCTAGAATTCTTTGAAGATGTGACAAGCAAAGTGGATAATGGGGATCCTGTAGATGTAGTATATCTGGACTTCCAGAAGGCCTTTGATAAGGTGCCGCACAAAAGATTAATACACAAGATAAGAGCACAAGGAGTTAGGGGTAATATATTAGCTTGGATAGAGGATTGGCTAACCAACAGAAAGCAGAGAGTTGGAATAAATGGGTCCTTTTCTGGATGGCAAGCTGTAACTAGTGGAGTGCCACAGGGTTCGGTCCTTGGGCCCCAACTATTTACAATCTATATTAATGACTTGGATTCAGGGAAAGAAGGTACTGTAGCTAAATTTGCAGATGACACCAAAATAGGTGGGAAAGTAAGTTGCAATGAAGAAATAAGAAATTTACAAATGGATATGGACAGTTTAGGTGAATGGGCCAAAATTTGGCAAATGGAGTTTAACGTGGATAAGTATGAGGTTATCCATTTTGGTCGGTAGAATAAAAAGGTGACATTATTTAAATGGAGAGAAACTTCAGAATGCTTCAGTGCAGAGGGATCTGGGTGTCCTCGTGCATGAATCGCTGAAAGCTAGTACGCAGGTACAGCAAGTAATAAGGAAGGCAATTGGAATTTTGGCATTTATTGCTAAAGGAATAGGGTATAAAAATAGGGAAGCGTTGTTGCAATTTTACAAGGCATTAGTGAGACCGCACATGGAGTGCTATGCACAATTTTGGTCCCCTTACTTCAGGAAGGATGTAGTTGCATTGGAGGTGGTTCAGATGAGGTTCACTAGATTGATTCCAGAGATGTGGGGCTTGTCTTATGATGAGGGATTGAGCAGTTTAGGCCCATACTCACTAGAGTTTAGAAGGATGAGAGGAGATCTAATTGAGGTAAATAAGATGCTAAAAGGGATAGACAAAGTAGACGTGGAGAGGATGTTTCCCCTTGTGGGGCATTCTAAAATGAGAGGCCATAGTTTTTGGCTAAGGGGTGGTAGATTTAAATCAGAGATGAGGAGGAATTACTTTTCTCAAAGGGTCGTGAATCTGTGGAATTCACTACCTCAGAGTGCAGTGGATGCCGGGACGCTGAATAAATTTAAGGAGAAGATAGACAGATTTTTAATTAGTAACAGGTTGAAAGGTTATGGGGAGAGGGTGGGAAATTGGAATTGAGGCCGAAATGAGATCAGCCATTATTATATTGAATGGCGAGGTAGGCTCGAGGGGCTGAATTACCTGCTCCTGCTCCTAGTTCTTATGTTCTTATGTATAGCTCATGCTGATTGGCATTGGCTTTTTTGCACTGTGGGACTCAAACTATGGGCACACACTACCATAGACTCACTTTAAAGTAACACTGTACCATTGTTATGAGGCTGTGCCCCTTTATTTTTGAAAACATGATTTTTTAACTTTCAACTGACTGGAACATTTGCAATTTGAACAGAGATAGAGCAAAGTGCTTAAAAAATACAAGCCACATTCCAAGGTGGATGTGGGAAACCAATAAATCACCCTCAGGGGAGAGTGAAGAGAAAGACATTTCTTATAATCCAGAGATCCACCAAAACTCGTAACTTTCTCAGGGAGAGACATTAAAAATGCAAAGACTGATTATTGAAACAATGGCTGCCACAGACAGACACACCCAAAACCTATCGGAAATACACAAAGGGTGAAGTATTTCAAAGCAAGGCTGGCAGGCACTAGAGAGAGATCGCAAGTGATGCAGGCGGTGTCCAGAAAGCTGTCAGCAGAGGAAACAAGATCAGGGCTGCTCGTTCTCTCTCTCTCTCTCTTTTGGAATAAGCACGTCACCTGGTTTGAGGAGCTAACTCTACCAGAAACCTACCGACGAACCGAAATCTTGTAATAATTGTAATATCTACATCTGACTGCATCCGAGAAACCAGCTAACCTAAAATGGCTGCAATGTTTAAAATCTATGCCTCAAAGGAAATCAAAGGACACTTAATGGTATATTCTTTTACCTTTTTTATTATTTCTGATACATATGTTTGTGTGTGTGAGCGCTTGTGTGTGTGTGCACCCTCATGACTGCATGACAACCGAATGCTAGATGTCGTACTTTTATTATTTTTCTTGGGCTTAGGGGTTCATAAAATTGCTCTTTCTTTGAGTCAAGAAAACTTTGTTTGATTGGCTCTTTATTACTCACAACTTAGGTAGTTAAATACATTCTGATTTGAAAAAGGTATACCCTTGTGAAAAATAAGCTTAAACCTTTGTTGTGACCAGCCAAGAAGGTTGAATAGATGGGAGCCAGTTCACCCCTTCTCAACTGGTCATAATACCATACACTACAGTAACACACCATAGCTCTAATAGTACCCTAATATAGTAACTGTATTGTTATTATGCTATTACTGTACTATTGCTATGATCATAATGTAGTGTTTCAGCACTATTACTGAACGTTACTGTGCTATTTTATGGTTACTTTACAATTGTTGTCCTGTTACTGTGCTATAACTGGACCGTTGCTGCATCATTTCTTTTGTGTTGTTTAGGGGATCAGGAGAAGAATCAAGTCACTCTCAGGAAGAGATCAGTTTTTCTGTTTGACAGAAAGGGAGACAGGAGCTCTTGGAAGTACTGTGTGAGCTGCTAAAAATGCTGAAATCCTGTAAAGCTGTGTGCCTAGCTCAGAGACGCTCAGTTTTCCCAGGAGTGACTAAACCACAAACCAGGATGTTAGTGGTTGTCTGGTGGAAAAGGAACTCTACACCATCAGGACTTTTTTTTTTATTCATCCATAGGATGTGGGCATAGCTGGCTAGGCCAACATTAATTGCCCATCCCTAATTGCCCTTGAGAAGGTGGTGATGAGCTGCCTTCTTGAACCGCTGCAGTCCCTGTGGTGCAGGTACACCCACAGTGCTGTTAGGGAGGGAGTTCCAGGATTTTGACCTGAGGGAGAGAGGGTTCATAGAAGCGTGTCTTGCTGATGATAATCGTCCCCGTGAAACTCGAAGGTGAAAGCTGTTGCTGGATAGGATTTCTGACCTACCCTGTGTGAATGAAGAACAGCATGTTGTGGAACTGTGTAACTACATAGCTACATATTTTTTCAGGAAGTGATGCAAATGCTTGTGGTTGCATAAGACATATCTTTGTTGTATCGGCTCTTTAATGTGAAATTTACCTTTTTATTTGAAGTATCATTCACCTGTTAATTCATGTTTAATTTACGTTAGTTCGGATTCTTGTTACAAAAAGGGAAATCTTGTTGGTAATTTCTTCATTTTGGGGTTGTTTTGGTAAATTTAGTTATTTTGGTTTATGGTTTCCCCACAGGAATCATAACAGTGAGCAGTATGGATCAAGGGACATCTCCTGGATGAAATAGTTTTAGACCCCAGCATGTTTGGTGGGGGCGTTCGTACTGGTGTGATTTGCCTGCTGCACATATGGTAAAACCAGCTGACTGAAGCTATCTAATGTCTCCATTAGTTGCTCACACTGTTAACAAGCACAGGAGGCAATCAGAAAAAAGAAATTTCGAGCAGCTTCATTCATCTTTAAACAAGCAAGTGCTGCACTGCACAAAATATCCATCATGTTCAGTATGTTATAAGCGTTGCCTTTGTAATTAATGGTAATGGCAAATGGTTAGTGCTATTTGCAAATATAAGGCAGGATGTTCCCTTCGGTGAGGGGGGAAATGACGCACGGTGACATGGGGCGGAACTCCTGACATCACCATGCCTCATTTAAATTTTCAGGTAGGCGGGAGCTCAGCAAAATCAGCTGTGCGCCTGCCGACCTGTCAATGGCCAATTGACGCATTGACAGAGTCATTTAAGTAATTAATGGACCTGCCCGTCCAATCTTAAGGTTGACGGGCAGGCTAGGAGCCCTGGCGGGCATTAGAGAAAGCATGAAACCTCATCCACGGGCGGGATGAGGTTTCGTGTAGGTTTTAAAAAATTTAATTGAAGTTTTTTAAAAAGTTAGGGACATGTCCCAACTCATGTGACAGTGATACATGAATACATGAGGGGACATGTCAGGGATTTTTTTCTATTTTTAATCATTTGTACAGTGGAGACGATCTCCCTGAGGCAGCGCTTAGCCTCAGGGAGATGAGTGCACTCTGTCATGCACATGTGCGAAAGAGTGCACTCTTGGGTTTAGGGATTTCCCCCTGCCCGCACAGGGAGCACATAGCGCTTCCGTACGGATGTCACGCTGGGCGGGCCTTAATTAGCCTGCCCATGTAAAATGGTGGCACGTCCCCGATTGGGGGCACTGATCGGAGGCGCGCTTCCGCATGCTTGCACTTCAACTTCCCCCCAGACTGGGGGGGGGGGGGGGTGGGTGGGTGGGGGGGAGAACCTGCCCATAGGCAGTTTCCTGTGATAAGTACAAACAGTATAAGAGATGGGCACTGCACTATGTTGCTATGCTAACTTTGTGTAGGGAATCTATAATCTGCCTGACTCTTTTTAGTCTTAAATCTTAATCCTAATCTTGGCAGTTTAGGATCACTGAAGCCACAAGGCACTCTGCTTGTGAACAGCCTGAAAAGGGTCATTCTAAAGCTTTCAAATGACAGCACTGGGAACTGGAAGGTTGATGCCATTATTGCAAGCTAGACCGTGTCTAGCTGCTTCTGGACTTGCTCCAAAAGTCCCAAAGAAAACTCAACCCGGTCTGACAGAAAGTGCTGGAGGAATTGAATTGCAGGGCGCAGGGTCTGTCAGTATTTGATAAAAGGAGAGGGTAGGTTAGGGTTGTGGGCAGAGATTTGTCAGACATTAGACACACGCGCACGCACACACACACACACACACACACTCCTCACATCTGAAAGTGATGAAATCAATAACCTGAAGAAAACATTAAACAGAGGCAAACTTTTTTATTATTACAGTGCCAGCTGATGTTACCTAGTAAATCTTTTATTGCCCAGCAAAGGTGTCTGGACCCTCTCAGTGCTGAGCTCAACCCAGTCAACTCAATAAATAAAATATATTACATCACTTTCAAACTCCATGCACATCTGTTTTTTTCAAATTAGACCTTGATTTTACAGCCTGTGACTTACAACATCTTAACTTACTGTGTGCACCCACAGAAAAATCCTACATTAGCTGATAAGCAGTAGAGCAAGTGGCTATAATCAGTACACATCTTGGACACTACAGTCTCACTCCCCCACTTGGACCTTGGCATACCAGCGGGAATGGCACAGTCGCCTGATTGACCCCGCAGCACCACCCCCACCGCACCGCCCCCCCCACCCCCCACCCCCACAACCCCACCCCCCCCAACCCCCAACAATTTTATGCTCCAATGACCTCAGGCTATGGATGTAAAAGGGGACCTAACCAAAACTGTGGGGCATGTTTAATAATATTACTCACTCTTTGGCTCTGGGCAGTTAAATCTGCCCTGGAGAGATCAAGAGATCGAAGAATTGGAGTGGTCCAAAAATCTGAGCTTTCACATAGCTCAAGGGTCAGGCCAATTTGAACAGTGTGGTTAAGATCCAATATCACTTTTAACAGGAATTTTCAAACGGGCAGGTTTTCTTAATGTTTAGGAATCATGGGCTGGGTTTTTATGAGGCTTCAGGGAGCATGTTAGGAAGTGACGGGGTACAAACCTGGTGGGATGGTGGAGGTGGGGGGTGGGTTGGCGTGCAAGTTGCCAGTGCTGACATTTTACCAACAGCGGGGAAAGCGGCGGACGCTCTTCCTGTTCTTAGGCCAATTGAAGTCCTTAAGCACCCACGTAAGGGCCTCTTCCTGCCTCTGTTTGTATTTTACCAGTGACAAGGAGTGCATATCACTCCTGCATGGTAGGACTGTTAGGATATGTCCTGGCAGGCTTCCTGCTGGGCTCACAGGACAGACGTTAGGATATGTCCTGGCGGCTTCCTGCTGGGCTCAGAGGACGGACTTTAGGATATGTCCTGGCCGGCTTCCTGCTGGGCTCAGAGGACAGACGTTAGGATATGTCCTGGCCGGCTTCCTGCTGGGCTCAGAGGACAGACGTTAGGATATGTCCTGGCGGCTTCCTGCTGGGCTCAGAGGACAGCCCTCCTGTATAAAAACATGCCCACAGAGGGCCCTCCCCAACCATGGCAGCGAGAATTGCCCCTTTTTGAAAGGGCTCCCCTGCCACCATGACCGACTACCCACATCACCTCATCAACCGATTGGTTCCGGCAAGCCCAACCCCACTTATCTTCATTCTGGGACCTCCTCCATGCGGCTGAGTCCTGGTTGGTTGCAGCCCCAGCAGGAGCCAGCCAGCCAGCCGCCCTCTGATTGGCCGGCAGCTCTTGGGGGCAGGACCTTGTCCCTTAAAGGGGCACGAGCCCCGACTCCAGGCAATTAATTGGCTCGGGAATGTAAAATTCAGTTGGGGATTCCATGGCTGGTCAAGGCGTGGTTGCTCCCAATTTCCGGCACCCATAAAATCCCAGTCATAGAGTGAGCAGCTACCAACTGACCCTAACAAATGCTGCAAGTGAATTGCCGATTTGGTCCGCCATTTTAGTTTCCTTGCATATCTTGGTA
The DNA here is from genome assembly GCF_017639515.1 of Carcharodon carcharias. NCBI lineage: Eukaryota > Metazoa > Chordata > Chondrichthyes > Lamniformes > Lamnidae > Carcharodon > Carcharodon carcharias. Next base: position 125,442,389 of record NC_054474.1, read on the forward strand.
ATGTTTCTGTAGAAGTCAATAAGTCCAATTTTAACTCAGGGCTGTTAGAATGGTGCCTGAGGACCATGCTACTTTAATACCCAAAATTGATTTGCATTTCTCTGGACTGTCTCCTGCTCAAAGCCAGTGGTAATAATGGAAGAATCCGCAGGCAACAGTAGGAATATCAGGCAGGAGATTACCATTGGCAAGGGACCCCATGGAATAGTCCTCACCACAGTAAGGATGATGGAAGGGTCTGGGTTGATTGAGACTAGAGAAGTGGAGGAGGTAAAGTCCAGGGGAGAGAAGGCCCAAGCTTTCCTTATTGAGCCAGAAAGATTGCTCCTATTCCTCTTGGACAACTGGAAACTTTAAGAAAGTATAAAAATAGGCAATACCTTTGGCCTCTTCTGGTTCAATGCTGATTGCCACAAGCCTTTTGCCAATGGGTTTGGTGTTGTGCAGCCCTCATAGGCCCAGGAGTTAAAATTGTGTTGCAGTGTCAGTGCTGCAATTGGCTGTGACTTCTGAAACTCAGGTAGGCTCTGGCCTAGTTGGGCTAATTGCCCTCCCAACTCCAATTTGCATGGGGCTGGTACATACTGGGAGTGCACATTAAAACCTCCCCTGTGCCATTTTAACTATCCACTCACCTCCATTTTCATAGGTTGGACTGGGTTAAGATTTTGGTTTTCGTCTCAGTCAATGTCTTGCTGAAAGTGGTCATTAAGTGCCCAAATGTAGGGGAATTTCTATGGGATTTCTCCCAATCATCTAGTGTGACATTGGCAGGAGGAACACGGAAACCCCTAGTCGATACCATAAAAACCATTTCTTTGTGTTCCTGTGGCTGTTCATTGAAGTTATGTCAGGCGAGCGGGAGAACCCGTGCCATCTTCTCCCCCTTTAAGAATTCATCTCATAAGACCTTCTATGAAATAAGTTCATGTCTCCCCTTGGTCTGTTTCACCAACAACACTGCTCACATCTGTCAGAATCTAACACCTAACCACATAAAAAAAATCATAGGTTGTAGAGACTGAGAGCTGCAGGTCCAATAGTCTCACTCTATCTATAATTTACTTGGAAAGACTGAATGGATTGGGACTATAGAAAAAACAAGGTTGAGGGTGATCTGATAGAAGTCTTTAAGGTTATAAAGAGGATTCACTTGTGTAGGTTTCCAAAACTAGAGGACCCAAGTATAAGCTTGTTGGTAATAAATCAAATAAAGAAATCAGGAGAAACTTCTTTACCAAGAATGTGGAACTCATTGCCACAAGGAGTAGTTGAGGTGAATAACATAGAAACATTCAAGCGGAAGCTAAATAAGCACATGGGGCTGGATCTTAGGCCCGCCTGCTGTAGAAACACACTCTGGGAAGCTTTTAGTCAAACAAAACAAACTTTATTTACACAAGAGCTTCCGTGTCTGCTTGTACCCAGCCAGCCCCTCATGCTGCCATTTTTTTCTAGGAAACCCCTCCCTAGAATTTATTCCCCTGAACTAGCCACACATTGGTTGAACAAATCACATGATCCCTACTCAGTTTGACTGGTCTTAAAGTGACAGTCATCACACCCGCTGGCAGATTTGAAGGCAGCGAGGCAGCACATAAGATCCAGCAACTGGCATTCCTACTTCCTACCCTCCCTCACCATCCTGACTTGGAAATATATCGCCGTTCCTTCACTGTGACTGGGTCAAGATCCTGGAACTCCCTTCCTAACAGCACTGTGGGTGTACCTACACCACAGGGACTGCAGGGGTTCAAGAAGGCAGCTCACCACCACCTTCTCAAGGGCAACTAGGGATGGGCAGTAAATGCTGGCCCAGCCAGTGAAGCCCACATCCCAGGAATGAATAAAAAAAAACAGTATTTTACCCACAGTAGGGGAAGGCCTATGCCATGCAGGAAGCTACCTGGGCTGCTGATGCGCAAGGCGAGGAGCCTTCTTTGCAGGCTCCCTGGGCCCATTGTAGGCACTCCCTCAACTCAAAGTCACCCCCTCCCCTTTTAACCCTCCTACCCAACCTCTTGAACCCAGCCCCTCATCTCCCTCAATCCCTTTGCTGAGACCCCAGACCCTGGATTTATCTGGGGTCTTCAGTGTGTTGGGACTGCGGGTAATCCCAGCAGTGGCTAGCACTCCCAGCAGGCATTGCTAGAGCTACAAAGCAACTGGCCATTTGACTGGCCAGCAACTCTCTAAGGCAGGACTTCCTCCTGAGAAAGGGGGCAGAAGTCTTGTCTTAAAGCATTGAACGCTGCCCTCCACCAATGTGGTAATCTGATGTGTAATATACCTTTAAGAAGAATGTTATAATGGATAATCACATGATCTTAGTATCCAATAGCAGAGTATTATGGGCTATCTTAGCAGTGAGTAGTCTAGAGTTTGAGTCTGTAATGTAGAGACAGGGTTTGAGTTGTAAGCACACAAGTGTAGCTGCTGAGTTCCTTTATAAATAAATAGAATGCGTTCTACATAAGAACTGTCTGCTGATCTACTCTGTCTATGGTACCAACTCGGTCATCCCGAAACAAGCGTGCAACCCAGATCCATTAGTCCAACTAAACTAAGGACCAGGATCCAACAACTTTTAGCTGGGGTGGGGAGGATGGGGGAGGGCTGTGCACCCAGTAAAATCCAGCCCTTTATAGAGAGAGGAGTGTAAGGTTGTGTTGTTGGGGGTTAGATAAAGTAGGGTGGGAGGAGTCTTGCTGGGTAGAACAGTGTCCTGTGTAGAGTGATGATCACCCACAGGGCTTGAAAAATGGGAAAAGTTTTGTGTCATCAAGGTTTGCCACTTTGTGTTTACCATGGATCACCAGATGCGTGGTGGAAAAGCAAACCCAAAGAGTCCATGCTGTGAACATCCAATGTGCTGGACCAGCCTCCTTAGTAGGGAAAATGGTTAGTAACAGCTTAGTGAACATGTCCTTGGAGAGGTACAAAGAGGATTTACCAGGATAGTAGCAGAGTTGAGGTTATGAGGAAAGAAACCGTGATTTTTCTCCTTAAACCAGAGAAGATTAAGGGGAAGTTTATTACGGTGCTTTCAAAATTATGACTATTCTGACAGGGCAAATAGGGCGAAAATGCTCCCACTGTCAGGAGAATCGGTAACTGACAGAGATTTAAAATAATTGGCAAAAGAGCCAGGGGGGTGATGAGGAGAAATCTTTTAATGCAGTAATGATCTGGAATCCATTACATGTTGATGCAAGCAGATTCAACAGTAATATTCAAAAGGAAATTGGAAGTATACTCGAAAAGGAAAAGTTTACAGGGGTATGGAAAAAGTCAGATGAGTGGGACTAACTAGACAGCTCTTTCAAAAAGCTGCTCCAGATCTAATGGGCTGAATGGCCTCATTCTGTGCTGTATGATTCCATGACCTCTGGATTGGAAACCATAACAACCAGTATCATATTCTGATCTGTGGGACACTTCTTCTTACCTCCCTCCCATTTTCTCTCCATGCAGCTGTGCTGAATATCATGCTTGGCAATATCACCTGTACACCTGCTATTCTTCACCTTACCACCTCTGCTCCTGGATGAGGGCCAATCACTAGATTGGCAGTTCACCATTCTCTTTGTTACACGCCAGTGGATTAGATATCAACCAGTTCTGAACATTCAGTGTAATTATACACCATCTGTAGCTATTACAATACCAACGAAAGGAACAAATTCTACTCAGGCCTGTATTCTGTCAAACAGGTGTTCAATTAATCACTCAGTTGGATCAAGAAAGTCTTTGATGACTCTGCTACAACTCAAGCAATCACTTAATTTTAAAAAGGGTATAAGGAAAGTTGCTTCGCAATTTAATCCAAAAATGGCTTAAATGGTAGGAATCATTTACTTTGCCGCATATTTTCTGAATTATTTTTCCAAAGTATATTGTAAGTTTTAAAAAGTTCAAAATGATCTTCCCCAATGGCAGTGTTATAAATGCATTGCTCAGTATGTAACAGCCATGCATTTGTGCGACTGAGTTACACAGTTACAATGGAGCTATACTGCCTAATCCATTGCCTAATCGAAATATGCAATGCATATGATATGAGCTACATGTTAACTGAGTTATGTGCTCTATAACTGAGCTACAAATTGTGTTACTAAGCCATACAGTATGTGGTTGAGCTGTATTTTCTGCATTGAACTATATAGTGAACAGTAAATTAAATAAAGACTTGCATTTATATAGCAACTTTTCCATTCCAAAGCACATCACAGCCAATTAAGTACTTCCTTAAGTGTAGTCACTGTTGTAATATAGGAAATGCAGCAACCAATTTGCACACAGCAAGTTCCTACAAATAATGATGAGGTAATTTGTACCAGTGATGTTGGTTGAGGGATAAATATTAGCCAGCCTCCAGAGAGAAGCCCTCGGTTCTTCCCAACTTCCAGATTAAATCCATTGATTGCTGCTGGGCAGCGCCTGCCCCAGCTCCCAATTGGCTTCCCCCATCCTGGATTCTCCCTTAGGACCTTGGCTGGCTTCTCTTACACCCCATGACTGATAGGCTCCTTCTGGGGCTGCAGATGACACCTGCTGCTTGCCAATAATAGATTATTGAGGCTGGTGAATCAATTTTTCATGGTGATGCTTCATTAGGTATGTGCACAGCATAGGGATTGAGCTTTGATTTAGGTGCCATATACTTTTTAGCCCATTTGGTTAAATTAGTTAATAGGGGAGGAAGGTACTTTTCTGAAATGTAAGAACATGAGAACAACTCCCCATAAATTCTAATCCAACCAAAGATGTTGTATGGTCTATTATGGCCTCTGCCGTTAGTCTCCTGAGCAAAACATCTGCAGAGTGCCTGCCTGAGAAAGCAAAAAGGAAGAAAAACTCCCAAGAATATCCATTGAACTCAATGTCCTCCATTGTTGCTCTTTAATGAGCTGCTTTCCCAAAATAACATTTTCACAGCCCCATTGATACTGTCACATTTGGTTTCAATACCTACTCAAAGCTTCCCCTTAAAATTTGCAACCAGTAGCATCACCCCGGAAAGTAAAAGAAGAAAACAAAGACTTAAGAACAAAAGAAATAGGAGCAGGAGTAGGCCATTCAGTCCTTCGAGCCCACTCTGCTATTCAATGAGATCATGGCTGATCTTCTATTCAACACCATTTTCCTGCACTATCCCCATATCTCTTGATGTTTTTAATATGTAGAAATCTATCAATCTCAGTATTGAACATACGCAAAGACTGAGTCTCTGCAGGCCTCTCGGGTAGAGAATTCCAAAGATTCATCACCCTCTGAGTGAAGAAATTCCTCCTCATCTCAGCGCTAAATGGCCTGCTCCTTATTCTGAGACTATCCTGCATCTACCCTGTTGAGCCCTGTAAGAATTTTGTATGTCTGAATGAGACCACCTCTCATTCTTCTCAGCTCCATGCCCACTCTGACCCTGACACCTCCCATTATCTGAGCCAACTGTATAGGCCCCCTCTGTGGCCCCCTGCCATGAGACTTTAACCAACAGGAATCTCACCCTGGACCCGTCACCCTATCGCATCCCACTCACACCTCTCATTGTCACTTTCCCTCCTATCACCAGCATTCTGAGTTCACCACCCAGGACACCACCAACACCATCCTATAAGATACACTCTCTCCCGCTTCCCTGGACACTTGCCCTACCCCCACTTCCTGGACGATCTACCCCCAAGCTTTTCCCCACATTGCCTGCCTCCCATGTTCAGCCTTGGCGAAGCTTTTGCTACTGGCACCTGCTACGAATGAAGTTTTGCACAATCCCCGAGAAGGCAAAAGCAGCATCTACTGACCTCAAAGTTGTGGAATAGGTAAAGCTCAGCAGGTACATGCCACTTATATACAGTTTGTTATGGATAGGAGGGGGATTATTTTAAACAGCCCTTATTTCTCCTCTCACTACTCATCCATAACCATAAAGGTGTCTTTGATTTCTGACTTCCCCCTTTATAAGTGGTGGCATAGTTTCCCCAAACCTTTAGATCCAATCCTCTATTAATAACCCCATGGCAAACTCGAGATAAGGTAAAATAAGAAGTTGGTTTACTTTACACACACACACAAATCGCAGGAAGGGGTTTTCACAATGTATGTCCCTTTTGCACTCATACAATAAAAGAGGGATAAGGGAAAGAAAGGGGTACAGGGCAAGACCACGATAAAAATAAGAGTTATGGTTTCACATGAGTCCAGGGTCTAGAATCAAAAGTCCAGTGGGGCATTCCTTCAGAGATTAGCAGGCTGAAACTGTTGCAGGTTGATCCGACTTTCCAGAAGCGATGACTTCCCTGATGGAAGAAGGCATGTAGAGATGAATGAGTCTTATGGCCACATTTACAGGAGTTCCGATGTTCCAATAGTCCACAATGTAGATGAAGGCCAGGCAATGTACCTGGACAGAGCTCTTTCTGCTGTTACCTGTTAGATGGTAAAATGGTAGACTGCCTGGGCTCAGTTCCACATGGCATTATTACAGGCTCTAGCAGCTTGGAGGAGGTCATATGACATACCTCCCACTTCTCCTGGGCTTTTGGAAAAAGGATGTGTTTTTCCAGGTCTGGAACCTTGAGAGGTTTAATAAGGGAGTCAGGGTCCCTTTTGTCCTTGCAGACATACCATCTCCTTGGGCCAGAACTCTGCCTTAGGAATTTAAAAGATGTTTCTATCGAATTTGATTTTCTGCAGTCACTGTGCCTCTTTAAACGTAACAAGGTTCCTGCCGGTTTCTGAAGGTTAGAAATTCCTCTGGTATGAGTTATGGCTAGTCAGGCATGTCAGGGTAAAGCCTTTGTCCATTTTAAACATAAAATAATAATTTCATTAAGTAGCCAGGTTGATGTAAATATATATTTTCCTTCCAGTCTTCTGGACAGGACAAATTGTAAAAGTGAACTTTCTAAATTCTCGCTGGTGGGGAGCTTAATTTGGAGGGCAAACTTAATTCTGGCAAGGTGGACTTTTAATGAGCATGCATGAGATGCGAATGCATGCAAATGGGGTTCCTGACATTGTTTGTCGGGAAGCTCGACTTCCCTTTAGCCTGCCTTGAAAGTCAAGAGGACAAAATTCAAACAGCTTATTCCGCCGTCAAGAAACTTTGCCTCCTGCCAAATTAAGTGCCCCCACCCATCACGAATCCCCACTGCTGGCAGGACTGGAAAATTCTGCCTATAGTTACTGATTTAACGTAGGAAACAAAGCAGCCAATTTGTTCACAGCAAGATCCCAATAACCGCAACATATTAATGACCAGTTAATCTATTTTAGTGATGTTGGTTGAGGGATAAATATTGGCCAGCTTACCTGGGCTAACTCTCTGCTCTTCTTTGAAATAGTGCCCTGGTATCTTTTGCATTCACCTGAGAGGGCAAATGGGGCCTTGATTTAGCATCTCATCCGAAAGATGGCACCTCCAACAGTGCAGCACTTCCTCCATACTGTACTTGATTATGTGTGATGTATTGGATTATTTCCAACATCCGGACTGCAATGGTTCACTAAGGCAGCTCACCACCGCCTCTTCAAGGGCTAATAGGGATGGGCAATAAATGCTAGCCCAGCCAGCGATGCCCACATCCCAAGAATGTATACATTTTTAAAAATTCAGTGATTAGAGAGGCATGCAGCTAAAGCAAATTTGTTTAAATGGGAAACTTTGATTTTCATAAAGATTGGGAAACTCAAGTTAGAAAAGTAATAAACCTCTGGAGTGCAGTTATGATAGTTTTCTGGAGGAATGGGTTCTAGAACCAAGGAGAGGGTAGGCTATACCATATGTAGTAATGAATAAAGAGTCAATTTAAATGGTCAAACAGTAAGGGAATATTTATCTAGTAGTGATCATAATATAGTTGAGTTCAACATTAGGTTTAAAAAAAGGAGAAATTTAACACGGTTACTAAGATTCTAGATTTTAGTTAGGCTAACTTTAACGGGATGAGACAGAGACTGATGACAGCAAACTGGTGAAAATTGTTATTGGATAAAACAATAATTGAACTGGAGATGTTAAAAAAAAGTGTTTAGCTTAATGCAGGAGCCAAGAGCTTTAAGTGTCAAATAAAACAGCTATGGTCAACAATACATATAACATAAGACTGAAGAAAAGAGCATACAAAAGTACGAAGAATAGTGTAGATCCAGGGGACTGGGAGAGATATAAAGAACAGCAAACAAAGGCAAAAAAAGATAGTAAGAGCTGCAAAAGAGGAATACGAAAAGAATCTTGAGCGGAATATCAAGATTAACACATAGTAGGTGTGGAAATTATAGATTTTAGCCATAATCTTCCAAAGTTCTCTCAATTCAGGAATTATCCCTATAGACTGGAAAATTGTGTATGTAACTCCATTATTTAAGAAAGGTGAGAGAGATAAACCAGGAAGTTACAAATCTCATTCTAACACCTGTTATAGGCAAGTTATTGGAAGCAAGAATTAAGGACAAAGTGACTGAGCACTTAGAAAAGTTTGAGCTGATTGGAGAGAACCAACATGGATTTATAAAGGCGTCATGTCTAACAAGGCTAATAGAATTTTTTGAGGAAGTAACTATGTGAGTAGACAAGATAATGTCTATAAATGTAGTTTATATGAACTTCCAGATTTCATTCAATAGGTTTCCACAAAAAAGACTGCAACTAAAAGTGAAGCTAGTGGAATTGAAGTCAAATGATTGACCTAGATAGATTGGTTAGACAGTAGAGACAGAAAATAGGAATAATAGATATATATTTGAATTGAAGGAAATGACGAGTGGTGTCCTACAAGGATTTGTGCTTGGGCCTCGACTATTCACTATAGTAATTTCTCACTTAATGTCCTCAGTGTGTTCTTTAAAAGTACGATTTTAAGTGAAACTTTGTTAAGCCCATAAGAATTTTCCATAAGAATTAATGTATAAACTGGAGTTAGGTTCCACAAAGAGTTTCTCCCCTGATCCCTAGTGAATCTCTCTCCAATCCCCAGAGAGTCCCCAGCAAACCTCTTCCTGATCCTCAGTGATTCTCTTCCCCCAATCCCCAGAGAGTCTATCCATGATCCCAGCAAGTCTCTCCATGATCTCCAGTGAGACTCTCTCCAACACCCAGTGAGCTGCTCCGCAGTCTCTGTTACCTGGATGTGGAAATAGAGAAGCAATAGCACTTTTGGTGATTTGGAGTTGAGATGGTGAGCAAGCCAACGAGCAGAGCAGCATGCAGGGTGGGAGCAAGACAGTGAACAAGGCTGAAACAGGACCGGAGCAAGGCAGTGAGCGGGGTGGAAGGAGGGCAGAAGAGGTACAGCCAGCAGGGCAATGAGCAGGGTGGAAGCAGGGCTGATCTCCCAATCCATTTCCTGAGGTTGCAGACAAACCTCTTGACAACACTATTCCATTGATCTGCCAACTGCGATGACAACGCACAACGCATGCAATGCCGACTTGCAAAGTTCACAATGATGACACTCAAGTCCGACACCAAAAATGTGCAGCTCCGAAGCCAGTGATGCGCAACTCCAATGCCAATGACACACATAAAAAAAGAAAGAAAAAAACTAAAATGGCAACACAATTCGGAAGTACAAGCCTAAACAATAAATAACTTTAAACCAAAATGACATTAAGCTGGACAAATTAAAGCAGGAAGTTACTATAAATTTATTAAGGACTTATATAATGCAATTTTAAAAAGGATGGATGCAAATATTATTTAGCTGGTGAAAAGCTAGGAAGAGATTAAGTCTAAAGTGATTTACAAATCCATGTGACACAGATCACTAAAATGGAGTGGTCAAGTAGAAAGAATAATCAATATAGCTAATGGAATTTTGATGGTTAAAAGATTGAGAGTGGGAAGATTTGTTCCAGCTATGCAAAGCACTGGTTAGACACATCTGGAGTACAGTGTACAGTGCTGGACACCCCACCTTAGAAAGGATACGCTGGCCTTGGAAATAGAACATGCAGATTCACCAGAATATTACTCGGGTTCCAAGGGTTAGATTAAGAGGACAGATTACATTAACTAGGCTTGTATTTCCTGGAATACAAAAGGTTGAAAGGTGATTTGATAGAGGTTTTTAAGATTTTGAAAGGAATGATAAGATAGATAGAGAAGTGGGAGAGTATGGGAAAAGAGGACATAACTTTAAAATCAGAGACCGGTCTTTCAGAAGTTAAAAACATTTCTTCATGTTGTGGGTGGTAACAGTGTGGCACTCTTTCCCACAAGTAGAGCATAATTAATCGTTTTAAATTTGAGATTGATGGATTTTTGCTAGACATGGATATAAAATTATACAGAGCAAGGGTAGGTGGAGGAAGTTAAGATACAGGTCAACCATGAATCTTGATGAATGATGGAACAGGTTTGCGGGGCTGAATGGTCCACTCATGTCCTTTGTTCCTATGTTTTCGAGTGCCTGTCTGGATTACATGTCCATGTCTCTGGAATGGGTCAAAAACTCACAATCTATTGTTTAAGAGGTGAGGATGCTACACACTGAGCTGTGGCTGACACCAAAATATTATTAGTGTGATGTTCTAAATACAATACCATCTTATAACATGATGACCAGTCAGAGATTGGACTTTCGCAGGGGCCAACGCAGCCTTGAGCAAAGTGTGGGCATTTTAACCATCTGAGGTGTAACACCAAGTGAAACATACTAGCATTCTTGGCACTACTCAGGGAACTGGTTTCAGTTGATCAAACCTAATGAAGTTTCTGGAGTCATCTGACAGACCATCCTAGACACACCTTTGAAACACAAAGAGGAATGTTTAACAGGAATGCTTTTCAAAAGCGTGTATGTGGAATTTGCTGAAAAATGTTTGCAAATTCAACAACGATGTACTTCAGATGATTTATAACACACCCAAAACAGAAACAGCTGTACTGGTTGGGACCTGTGTTATCAGGTTTCACTCTGTATGGATCATGTTTTCTCTGGTTTCATTCGGTAGGGACCCTGTGTTGTCTGGAGTCACTTTGCGTGGGCTCTGTGTCGTCTGGTGTCGCTCTGTATGGACACTGTGTTGTCTGTTGTCACACTGTATGGACTCTGTGTTGTCTGGTGTCACTCTGCATGGTTATTGTGTTGTCTGGTATCACTCTGCATGGTCGCTATGTTGTCTGGTATCACTCTGTATGGTCACTGTGTTGTCTGCTGTCACTGTGAATGAACACTGTGTTGTCTGTTGTCATGCTGCATGGACACTGTGTTGTCTGGTGTCACTATGTATGAACTCTGTGTTATCTGGTGTCACTCTGTACAGACACTGTGTTGTCTGTTGTCACTCTGTATGGTCACTCTGTTGTCTGATGTCACTTTGCAAGTATTCTGCATTGCCTGGTGTCACTCTGTATGGACGCCGTGCTGTCTGGTGTAACTCTGTACGGAAACTGTGTTGTCTAATGTTCATTTGTACGGACACTGTTTTGTCTGATGTCACTCTGTACAGACACTGTGTTGTCTGGTGTCATTCCGTATGGTCGCTGTGTTGTCTGGTGTCACTCTGTATGGAATCCGTATTGTCTGGAGTCACTCCGCATGGGTGCAGTGTCGTCTGGTGTTAACACTGTATGGACACTATGTTGTTTGTTATCACACTGTCCATACAGTCCATACTCTGTGTTGTATCTTGTCACTCTGTAAGGTCACTGTGTAGTCTGGTGTCACTCTGCATGGTCATTGTGTTAGCTGGTGTCACTCTGTTTGGTCACTGTGCTGTCTGGTGTCACTCTGCATGGTGACTTTGTTGTCTGGTATCACATTGAATGGACCCTGTGTTGAGTGGTGCCACTCTGAATGGTCACTGCGTTGTCTGCTGTCACGCTGTATGCAAACTGTGTTGTCCGATGTCACTCTGTATGGTTACTGTGTTGTCTGGTGCACTCTGTACAGGCACTGTATTGTCTGGGGTCACACTGTATGGACTCTGTGTTGTCTGGTGTCACTCTGTATGGTCACTATGTTGTCTGGTATCACTCTGTACGGTCACTGTGTTGCCTGGTGTCACTCTGTACGAACACTGTGTTGTCTGATGTCACTCTGTACAGACACTGTGTTGTCTGTTGTCACTCTGTATGGTCACTGTGTTGTCTGGTGTCACACTGCATGTACTCTGCATTGCCTGGTGTCACTCTGTATGGACGCCGTGCTGTCTGGTGTAATTCAGAATGGAAACTGTGTTGTCTAATGTTCATTTGTACGGACACTGTTTTGTCTGATGTCACTCTGTACAGACACTGTGTTGTCTGGTGTCATTCCGTATGGTCACTGTGTTGTCTGGTGTCACTCTGTATGGAATCAGTATTGTCTGAAGTCACTCTGCATGGGTGCTGTGTCGTCTGGTGTTAACACTGTATGGACACTGTGTTGTTTGCTGTCACACTGTATGGACTCTGTGTTGTCTCTTATCACTCTGTATGGTCACTGTGTAGTCTGGTGTCACTCTGTATGGTCACTGTGTTGTCTGGTGTCACTCTGCATGGTCAGTATGTTGTCTGGTGTCACTCTGTATGGTCACTGTGTTGTCTGGTGTCACTCTGCATGTACTCTGCATTGCCTGGTGTCACTCTGTATGGACGCCGTGCTGTCTGGTGTAACTCTGTACGGAAACTGTGTTGTCTAATGTTCATTTGTACGGACACTGTTTTGTCTGATGTCACTCTGTACAGACACTGTGTTGTCTGGTGTCATTCCGTACGGTCACTGTGTTGTCTGGTGTCACTCTGTATGGAATCCGTATTGTCTGGAGTCACTCTGCATGGCTGCTGTGTTATCTGGTGTCACTCTGCATGGTCACTGTGTTGTCTGGTGTCACTCTGCATGGTCACTATGTTGTCTGGTGTCACTCTGTATGGTCACTGTGTTGTCTGGTGTCACTCTGTATGAACTCTGTGTTGTCTGATGTCAGTCTGTACAGACACTGTGTTGTCTGTTGTCACTCTGTATGGTCACTGTGTTGTCTGGTGTCACTTTGCATGTACCCTGCATTGCCTGGTGTCACTCTGTATGGACGCCGTGCTGTCTGGTGTAACTCTGTATGGAAACTGTGTTGCCTTATGTTCATTTGTACGGACACTGTTTTGTCTGATGTCACTCTGTACAGACACTGTGTTGTCTGGTGTCATTCCGTATGGTCGCTGTGTTGTCTGGTGTCACTCTGTATGGAATCCGTATTGTCTGGAGTCACTCCGCATGGGTGCAGTGTCGTCTGGTGTTAACACTGTATGGACACTGTGTTGTTTGTTGTCACACTGTATGGACTCTGTGTTGTATCTTGTCACTCTGTATGGTCACTGTGTAGTCTGGTGTCACTCTGCATGGTCACTGTGTTAGCTGGTGTCACTCTGTTTGGTCACTGTGCTGTCTGGTGTCACTCTGCATGGTGACTTTGTTGTCTGGTATCACATTGATTGGACTCTGTGTTGAGTGGTGCCAATCTGAATGGTCACTGCGTTGTCTGCTGTAAGGCTGTATGCAAACTGTGTTGTCCGATTCCACTCTGTATGGTTACTGTGTTGTCTGGTGCACTCTGTACAGGCACTGTATTGTCTGGGGTCACACTGTATGGACTCTGTGTTGTCTGGTGTCACTCTGTATGGTCACTATGTTGTCTGGTATCACTCTGTATGGTCACTGTGTTGCCTGGTGTCACTCTGTACGAACACTGTGTTGTCTGATGTCACTCTGTACGAACACTGTGTTGTTTGCTGTCACACTGTATGGACTCTGTGTTGTCTCTTATCACTCTGTATGGTCACTGTGTAGTCTGGTGTCACTCTGCATGGTCACTGTGTTGTCTGGTGTCACTCTGCATGGTCACTATGTTGTCTGGTGTCACTCTGTATGGTCACTGTGTTGTCTGGTGTCACTCTGTATGAACTCTGTGTTGTCTGATGTCAGTCTGTACAGACACTGTGTTGTCTGGTGTCACTCTGCATGTACTCTGCATTGCCTGGTGTCACTCTGTATGGACGCCGTGCTGTCTGGTGTAACTCTGTACGGAAACTGTGTTGTCTAATGTTCATTTTTACGGACACTGTTTTGTCTGATGTCACTCTGTACAGACACTGTGTTGTCTGGTGTCATTCCGTATGGTCACTGTGTTGTCTGGTGTCACTCTGTATGGAATCCGTATTGTCTGGAGTCACTCTGCATGGGTGCTGTGTCATCTGGTGTTACACTGTATGGACACTGTTGTCTGTTGTCACACTGTAGGGACTCTGTGTTGTCTCTTGTCACTCTGTATGGTCACTGTGTAGTCTGGTGTCACTCTGCATGGTCACTGTGTTAGCTGGTGTCACTCTATTTGGTCACTGTGCTGTCTGGTGTCACTCTGCATGGTGACCTTGTTGTCTGGTATCACATTGAATGGACCCTGTGTGAAGTGGTGCTGCTCTGAATGGTCACTGTGTTGTCTGCTGTCACGCTGTACGCAAACTGTGTTGTCCGATGTCACTCTGTATGGTTACTGTGTTGTCTGGTGTCACTCTGTACAAGCACTGTATTGTCTGGGGTCACACTGTATGGACTCTGTGTTGTCTGGTGTCACTCTGTATGGTCACTGAGTTGTCTGGTGTTACTCTGTATGGTCACTCTGTTGTCTGGTGTCACTCTGCATGGTCACTATGTTGTGTGGTATCACTCTGTATGGTCACTGTGTTGTCTGGTGTCACTCTGTTTAAACCTGTGTTGTCTGATGTAATTCTGTACAGACACTGTGTTGTCTGTTGTCACTCTGTATGGTCACTGTGTTGTCTGGTGTCACTCTGCATGTACTCTGCATTGCCTGGTGTCTCTTTGTATGGACGCTGTGCTGTCTGGTGTAACTCTGTACGGAAACGGTTGTCTAATGTTCATTTGTACGGACACTGTTTTGTCTGATGTCACTCTGTACAGACACTGTTGTCTGGTGTCATTCCGTATGGTCACTGTGTTGTCTGGTGTCACTCTGTATGGAATCCACATTGTATGGAGTCACTCTGCATGGGCTCTGTGTCATCTGGTGTTACACTGTATGGACACTGTGTTGTCTGTTGTCACAATGTATGGACTCTGTGTTGGCTGGTGTCAGTCTATTTGGTCACTGTGCTGTCTGGTGTCACTCTGCATGGTGACTTTGTTGTCTGTTATCACACTGAATGGACCCTGTGTTGAGTGGTGCCACTCTGTATGGTCACTGTGTTGTCTGGTGTCACGCTGTATGGACTATGTGTTGGCTGGTGTCAGTCTATTTGGTCACTGTGCTGTCTGGTGTCACTCTGTACAGGCACTGTGTTGTCTGGGGTCACTCTGTATGGACACTGTGTTTCCTGGTGTCACTCTGTATGCTAACTCTGTTGTCTGATGTCACTTTGTACAGACACTGTGTTGTCTGGTGTCACTCTGTACAGACACTCTGTATGGACTCTGTGTTGTCTGGTGTCACTCTGTATGGTCACTGTGTTGTCTGGTGTCACTCTGTATGTACTCTGCATTGTCTGGTGTCACTCTGCAAGATCACTGTGTTTTCTGATGTCACCCTGTATGGACCCTGTGTTGAGTGTTGTCACTCTGAATGGTCACTGTGTTGTCTGGTGTCAATCTGTATGGACTCTGTGTTGTCTGGTGTCACTCTGTATGGTCACTGTGTTGTCTGGTGTCACTCTGTACGCAAACTCTGTTGTCTGATGTCACTTTGTACAGACACTGTGTTGTCTGGTGTCACTTTGTCTGGTCACTGTGTTGTCTGGTGTCACTCTGCATGTACCCTGAGTTTTCTCGTGTCACTCTGTATGGACGCTGTGCTGCCTAGTGTAAATCTGTATGGAAACTGTGTTGTCTAATGTTCATTTGTATGGACACTGAGTTGTCTGATGACAGTCTGTACAGGCACTCTGTACGCACTCTGTGTTGTCTGGTGTCACTCTGTATGGTCACTGTGTTGTCTGCTGTCACTCTGTATGGTCACTGTGTTGTCTGGTGTCACTCTGCATGTACTCTGCGTTTTCTGGTGTCACTCTGTATGGACGCTGTGCTGCCTGGTGTAACTTTGCATGGAAACTGTGTTGTCTAATGTTCGTTTGTATGGACACTGAGTTGTCTGATGTCACTCTGTACAGACACTCTGTTTGGACTCTGTGTTGTCTGGTGTCACTCTGTCTGGTCACTGTGTTGTCTGCTGTCACTCTGCATGTACTCTGCGTTTTCTGGTGTCACTCTGTATGGACGCTGTGCTGTCTGGTGTAACTCTGTATGGAAACTGTGTTGTCTAATGTTCATTTGTATGGACACTGAGTTGTCTGATGTCAGTCTGTATAGACACTCTGTATGGACTCTGTGTTGTCTGGTGTCACTCTGTATGGTCACTGTGTTGTCTGCTGTCACTCTGCATGTACTCTGCGTTTTCTGGTGTCACTCTGTATGGACGCTGTGCTGTCTGGTGTAACTCTGTATGGAAACTGTGTTGTCTAATGTTCATTTGTATGGACACTGAGTTGTCTGATGTCAGTCTGTATAGACACTCTGTATGGACTCTGTGTTGTCTGGTGTCACTCTGTATGGTCACTGTGTTGTCTGCTGTCACTCTGCATGTACTCTGCGTTTTCTGGTGTCACTCTGTATGGACGCTGTGCTGTCTGGTGTAACTCTGTATGGAAACTGTGTTGTCTAATGTTCATTTGTATGGACACTGAGTTGTCTGATGTCAGTCTGTATAGACACTCTGTATGGACTCTGTGTTGTCTGGTGTCACTCTGTATGGTCACTGTGTTGCCTGGTGTCACTCTGTACGAACACTGTGTTGTCTGATGTCACTCTGTACGAACACTGTGTTGTTTGCTGTCACACTGTATGGACTCTGTGTTGTCTCTTATCACTCTGTATGGTCACTGTGTTGTCTGGTGTCACTCTGCATGGTCACTGTGTTGTCTGGTGTCACTCTGCATGGTCACTATGTTGTCTGGTGTCACTCTGTATGGTCACTGTGTTGTCTGATGTCAGTCTGTACAGACACTGTGTTGTCTGGTGTCACACTGCATGTACTCTGCATTGCTTGGTGTCACTCTGTATGGACGCCGTGCTGTCTGGTGTTACTCTGTACGGAAACTGTGTTGTCTAATGTTCATTTGTACGGACACTGTTTTGTCTGATGTCACTCTGTACAGACTCTGTGTTGTCTGGTGTCACTCTGTATGGTCACTGTGTTGTCTGCTGTCACTCTGTATGGTCACTGTGTTGTCTGGTGCACTCTGTACAGGCACTGTATTGTCTGGTGTTACTCTGTACATACACTGCGCTTTCTGGTGCCAATCTGTATGTTCACTGTGTTTTTTGGCGTGACTCTTTCAGACACTGTGTTGAATGATGTCACTCTGTAAAGACACTGTGTTGTCTGGTGTCACTCTGTATGGACACTGAGTTTTCCGGTGTCAATCTGTATGGACACTGTGTTGTCTGTTGTCACTCTGTATGAACACATTGTTGTCTGGATTCACTCAGTATGGACACTGTGTTGTCTGGTGTCACTCTGTATTGTCCCTGTGTTGTCTGATGTCACTCGTTATGGAGACTATGTTGTCTGGTGTCACTCTATATATACCCTGTGTTGTCTGGTGTTAATCTGTACGGACACTTTATTGTCTGATATCACTCTGTACAGACACTTTGTTTTCAGGTGTCACTCCGTATGGTCACTGTGTTGTCTGGTCTCACTCTGTTGGGTCTCAGTGCTGTCTGGTGTTACTATGTATGGACACTGTGTTGTCTGGTGTCAATCTGTATGGACACTGTGTTGTCCGTTGTCACTCTACAGGCAATGTGTTGTCTGGTGTCACTCTGTATGCACACTATGTTGCCTGGTGTTACTCTATACATACACTGTGTTGTCTGGTGTCACTCTGCATGGTCACTGTGTTGTCTGGTGTCACTCTGTATGGACACTGAGTTGTCTGGTGTCAATCTGAATGGACACTGTGTTGTCGGGTGTCACTCTGTATGTGCTCTGTGTTGTCTGGTGTCACTCTGTATGGACATTGTGTTGTCTGGTGTCACTCTGTATGGACACTGTTTTTTGGTGTCTCTGTACAGACACTGTGTTGTCTGGTGTTACTCTGTACATACACTGTGTTGTCTGGTGCCCCTCTTTATGTTCACTGTGTTTTTTGGTGTCACTCTGTACAGACACTGTGTTGTCTGGTGTCATTCTGTATGGTCACCTAGTTGTCTGCTTTCACTCGGTTGGGACTCTGTGTTGTCTGGTGTTACTATGAATGGACACTGTGTTGACTGGTGTCACTCTGTACGGAGATTGTGTTGTCTGGTGTTACTCTGTACATACACTGTGTTGTCTGGTGCCAATCTGTATGTTTCACTGTGTTTTTTGGCGTGACTCTTTCAGACACTGTGTTGACTGATGTCACTCTGTACAGACACTGTGTTGTCTGGTGTCACTCTGTATGGACACTTGAGTTTTCCGGTGTCAATCTGTATGGACACTGTGTTGTCTGTTGTCACTCTGTACAAACACTGTGTTGTCTGTTGTCACTCTGTATGGACACTGTGTTGTCTGGTGTCACTCTCTATGGGCCCTGTGTTGCGTGATGTCACTCTGAATGTTCACTGTGTTGTCTGGTGTCACTGCGTATGGACACTGTGTTGTCTGGTCTCACTCTGTATGGTTACTGTGTTGTAGTTTGTCACTCTGTATGGACACTGAGTTGTCTGGTGTCAATCTGTATAGTCATTGTGTTGTCTGGTGTCACTCGGTTTGATATCCGTGTTGTCTGGATTCACTCTGTATGGGCACTGTGTTGTCTGGTGCCACTCTGTATTGTCCCTGTGTTGTCTGATGTCATTCGTTATGGAGACTGTGTTGTCTGGTGTCACTCTCTATTGGCACTGTGTTGTCTGGTGTTAATCTGTACGGACACTTTATTGTCTGATATCACTCTGTACAGACACTTTGTTTTCAGGTGTCACTCCGTATGGTCACTGTGTTGTCTGGTTTCACTCTGTTGGGTCTCTGTGTTGTCTGGTGTTACTATGTATGGACACTGTGTTGGCTCGTGTCACTCTGTATTGAAACTGTGTTGTCTGGTGTCACTTTATATGGACACTGTGTTGTCTGGAGTCACTCTGGATGGGCTCTGTCTTGTCTGGTGTCATTCTGTATGGTCACCGAGTTGTCTCGTGTCACTCTGTATTGGCACTGTGTTGTCTGGTGTCACTCTGTATGGTCCCTGTGTTGTCTGATGTCACTCTGAATGTTCACTGTGTTGTCTGGTGTCACTCTGCATGGACACTGTGTTATCTGATGTCACTGTATGTTCACTGTGTGATCTGGTGTCACTCTGTACAAAAACTGTGTTATCTGGTGTCACTCTGTACTGACATTTTGTTGTCTGGTATCACTCTGTATGGACAATGTGTTGTCTGGAGTCATTCCACATGGGATCTGACTTGTCTGGTGTCATTCTATATGGTCACCGAGTTGTCTGGTGTCACTGTATTGACACTGTGTTTTCTTTTGTCACTCTGTACAAACACTGTGTTGTCTGTTGTCACTCTGTATGGACACTGTACTGTCTGGTGTCACTCGGTTTGAAATCTGTGTTGTCTGGAGTCACTCTGTATGGACGCTGTTGTCTGTTGTCACTCTGTATGGTCCCTGTGTTGTCTGATGTCAAACTGAATGTTCACTGTGGTGTCTGCTGTCACTCCATATGGACACTGTCTTGTCTGGTGTCACTCTGTATGGACACTGTCTTGTCTGGTGTCACTCTGTATGTACTCTGTGTTGTCTGGTGTCACTGCGTATGTGCACCGTGTTGGCTGGTGTCACTCTGTATGGTCACTGTGTTGTGGTTTGTCACTCTGTATGGACACTGAGTTGTCTGGTGTCAATCTGTATGGACACTGTTTTGTCTGTTGTCACTCTGTACAGACACCATATTGTCTGGTGTCACTCTGTATGGACACTGCGTTGCCTGGTGTCACTCGCTTGGAAATCCGTGTTGTCCGGAGTAACTCGGCAATGTCTCTGTCTCTTCTCGTGTCATTCTATATGTTCACCAAGTTGTCAGGAGACAATCTGTTTTGGCATTGTGTTGTCCGGTGTCAATCTGTATGGTCCCTGCATTGCCTGCTGTCAAACTGAATGTTCACTGTGTTGTCTGGTGTCACTCTGTGTGGACACTGTCCTGTCTAGTGTCATTCTGTATGGACACTGTGTTGTCTGGTGTCACTCTGTATGTGCTCTGTGTTGTCTGGTGTCACTCTGCATGGACACTGTTGTCTGGTGTCACTCTGTATGGACACTGTTTTTTGGTGTCTCTGTACAGACACTGTGTTGTCTGGTGTTACTCTGTACATACATTGTGTTGTCTGGTGCCACTCTTTATGTTCACTGTGTTTTTTGGCGTCACTCTTTACAGACACTGTGTTGTCTGATGTCACTCTGTACAGACACTGTGTTGTCTGGTGTCAATCTGTATGGTCACCTAGTTGTCTGCTTTCACTCGGTTGGGACCCTGTGTTGTCTGGTGTTACTATGAATGGACACCGTGTTGACTGGTGTCACTCTGTACGGACACTGTGTTGTCTGGTGTTACTCTGCACATACACTGTGTTGTCTGGTGCCAATCTGTATGTTCACTGTGTTTTTTGGCGTGACTCTTTCAGACACTGTGTTGAATGATGTCACTCTGTAAAGACACTGTGTTGTCTGGTGTCACTCTGTATGGACACTGAGTTTTCCGGTGTCAATCTGTATGGACACTGTGTTGTCTGTTGTCACTCTGTACAAACAATGTGTTGTCTGTTGTCACTCTGTATGGTCACTGTGTTGTCTGGTGTCACTCGGTTTGATATCCGTGTTGTCTGGATTCACTCTGTATGGACACTGTGTTGTCTGGTGCCACTCTGTATTGTCCCTGTGTTGTCTGATGTCACTCGTTATGGAGACTGTGTTGTCTGGTGTCACTCTGTATTGACACTGTGTTGTCTGGTATCACTCTATATGTACTCTGTGTTGTCTGGTGTTAATCTGTACGGACACTTTATTGTCTGATATCACTCTGTACAGACACTTTGTTTTCAGGTGTCAATCCGTATGGTCACTGTGTTGTCTGGTTTCACTCTGTTGGGTCTCTGTGTTGTCTGGTGTTACTATGTATGGACACTGTGTTGGCTCGTGTCACTCTGTATTGACACTGTGTTGTCTGGTGTCACTCTGTATGGACACTGTGTTGTCTGGAGTCACTCTGTATGGACGCTGTCTTGTCTGGTGTCACTCTGTATGTACTCTGTGTTGTCTGGTGTCACTGCGTATGTGCACCGTGTTGGCTGGTGTCACTCTGTATGGTCACTGTGTTGTGGTTTGTCACTCTGTATGGACACTGAGTTGTCTGGTGTCAATCTGTACGGACACTGTTTTGTCTGTTGTCACTCTGTACAGACACCATATTGTCTGGTGTCACTCTGTATGGACACTGCGTTGCCTGGTGTCACTCGCTTTGAAATCCGTGTTGTCCGGAGTAACTCAGCATGGTCTCTGCCTCGTCTCGTGTCATTCTATATGTTCACCGAGTTGTCAGGAGACAATCTGTATTGGCATTGTGTTGTCCGGTGTCAATCTGTATGGTCCCTGTGTTGTCTGATGTCAAACTGAATGTTCACTGTGTTGTCTGGTGTCACTCCGTGTGGACACTGTCTTGTCTAGTGTCACTCTGTATGGACACTGTGTTGTCTGGTGTCACTCTGTATGTGCTCTGTGTTGTCTGGTGTTACTCTGTATGGACATTGTGTTGTCTGGTGTCACTCTGTATGGACACTGTTTTTTGGTGTCTCTGTACAGACACTGTGTTGTCTGGTGTTACTCTGTACATACACTGTGTTGTCTGGTGCCACTCTTTATGTTCACTGTGTTTTTTGGCGTCACTCTGTACAGACACTGTGTTGTCTGATGTCATTCTGTATGGTCACCTAGTTGTCTGCTTTCACTCGGTTGGGACTCTGTGTTGTCTGGTGTTACTATGAATGGACACTGTGTTGTCTGTTGTCACTCTGTACAAACACTGTGTTGTCTGTTGTCACTCTTTATGGTCACTGTGTTGTCTGGTGTCACTCGGTTTGATATCCGTGTTGTCTGGATTCACTCTGTATGGACACTGTGTTGTCTGGTGTCACTCTGTATTGTCCCTGTGTTGTCTGATGTCACTCGTTATGGAGACTGTGTTGTCTGGTGTCACTCTGTATTGACACTGTGTTGTCTGGTGTCATTGTATATATACGCTGTGTTGTCTGGTGTTAATCTGTACGGACACTTTATTGTCTGATATCTCTCTGTACAGACACTTTGTTTTCAGGTGTCACTCCGTATGGTCACTGTGTTGTCTGGTTTCACTCTGTTGGGTCTCTGTGTTGTCTGGTGTTACTATGTATGGACACCGTGTTGTCTGTTATCACTCTGTACAAACACTGTGTTGTCTGGTGTCACTCAGTTTGGGCCCTGTGTTGCCTGATGTCACTCTGAATGTTCACTGTGTTGACTGGTGTCACTGCATATGGACACTGTGTTGTCTGGTCTCACTCTGTATGGTTACTGTGTTGTAGTTTGTCACTCTGTATGGACACTGAGTTGTCTGGTGTCAATCTGTATGGACACTGTGTTGTCCGTTGTCACTCTACAGTCAATGTGTTGTCTGGTGTCACTCTGTATGCACACTATGTTGCCTGGTGTTACTCTGTACGTACACTGTGTTGTCTGGTGTCACTCTGTATGGACACTGTGTTGTCTGGTGTCACTCTGTATGGTCACTGTGTTGTGGTTTGTCACTCTGTATGGACACAGTTGTCTGGTGTCAATCTGTATGGACACTGTTTTGTCTGTTGTCACACTGTACAGACACTGTGTTGTCTGGTGTCACTCTGTATGGACACTGCGTTGTGTGCTGTCACTCAGTTTGAAATCCGTGTTGTCTGGAGTCACTCTGCATGGTCTCTGTCTCGTCTCGTGTCATTCTATATGGTCACCTAGTTGTCAGTTGACACTTTGTATGGACACTGCTTTGTTTCGTGTCAGTCTGTATGCACACTGTGTTGTCTGGTGTTACTCGGTTTGAAATCCGCATTGTCTGGAGTCACTCCGCATGGGCTCTGACTTGTCTGGTGTCATTCTATACGGTCACCGAGTTGTCTGGTGTCACTCTGTATTGACACTGTGTTGTCTGGTGTCACTCTGTATGGTCCCTGTGTTGTCTGATGTCACTCTGAATGTTCACTGTGTTGTCTGGTGTCACTCTGCATGGACACTGTGTTGTCTGATGCCACTGTATGTTCACTGTGTGGTCTGGTGTCACTGTACAAACACTGTGTTATCTGGTGTCACTCTCTACTGACATTTTGTTGTCTGCAGTCACTCCGCATGGGCTCTGTCTTGTCTGGTGTCATTCTATATGGTCACCGAGTTGTCTGGTGTCACTCTGTATTGACACTGTGTTGTCTGGTGTCACTGCATATGGACACAGTCTTGTCTGGTGTCACTCTGTATGGACACTGTTGTCTGGTGTCACTCTGTATGGTCACGGTGTTGTGGTTTGCCACTCTGTCACTTTGTCACTCGTTTTGAAATCCATGTTGTCTGGAGTCAATCTGTATGGTCCCTGTGTTGTCTGATGTCAAACTGAATGTTCACTGTGTTGTCTGGTGTCAAGCTGTATGGACACTGTGTTGTCTGGTGTCACTCTGTATGGACACTGTCTTGTCTGGTGTCACTGCCTATGGACACTGTTTTGTCTGGTGACACTCTGTATGGACACTGTGGTCTGGTGTCACTCTGTATGGACTCTGTGCTGTCTAGTGTCACTTTGTATGGTCACTGTGTTCTGTCCTGTTCATCTGTACGAACTCTGTATTGTCTGATGTCACTCTGAATGTTCACTGTGTTGTCTGGTGTCACTCCTTATGGACACTGTGTTGTCTGGTGTCACTCTGTATGTTCACTGTGTTTTTTGTGTCACTATTTACAAACACTGTGTTATCTGCTGTCACTCTGTACTGACATTTTGTTTTCTGGTAACACTCTGTATGGACACTGTGTTGTCTGGAGTCACTCCACATGGGATCTGACTTGTCTGGTGTCATTCTATATGGTCAACAAGTTGTCTGGTGTCACTGTATTGACACTGTGTTGTCCTTTGTCACTCTGTATGGACACTGTGTTGTCGGATGTCACTCTGAATGGTCACTGTCTTGTCTGGTGTCACTCTGTATGTACTCTGTGTTGTCTGGTGTCACTGCGTATGGGCACTGTGTTGTCTGGTGTCACTCTGTATGGTCACTGTGTTGTGGTTTGTCACTCTGAATGGACACTGAGTTGTCTGGTGTCAATCTGTATGGACACTGTTTTGTCGGTTGTCACTTTGTACAGACACCATATTGTCTGGTGTCAATCTGTATGGACACTGTGTTGCCTGGTGTCACACGCTTTGGAATCCGTGGTGTCTGGAGTCACTCAGCATGGTCTCTCTCTCGTCTTGTGTCATTCTATATGTTCACCGAGTTGTCAGGTGACACTCTGTATTGACACTCTGTTGTCCGGTGTCAATCTGTATGGTCCCTGTGTTGTCTGATGTCAAACTGAATGTTCACTGTGTTGTCTGGTGTCACTCCGTATGGCCACTGTCTTGTCTGGTTTCACTCTGTATGGACACTGTGTTGTCTGGTGTCACTCTGTATGGACACTGTTTTTTGGTGTCTCTGTACAGACACTGTGTTGTCTGGTGTTACTCTGTACATACACTGTGTTGTCTGGTGCCACTCTTTATGTTCACTGTGTTTTTTGGCGTCACTCTTTACAGACACTGAGTTGTCTGATGTCACTCTGTACAGACACTGTGTTGTGTGGTGTCACTCTGTATGGTCACCTAGTTGTCCGCTTTCACTCGGTTGGGACCGTGTCTGATGTCAAACTGAATGTTCACTGTGATGTCTGGTGTCAAGCTGTATGGACACTGTCTTGTCTGTTGTCACTCTGTATGGACACTGTGTTGTCTGGTGTCACTGCGTATGGACACTGTCTTGTCTGGTGTCACTCTGTATGGACACTCTGTTGTCTGGTGTCACTCTGTATGTACTCTGTGTTGTCTGGTGTCACTCTGTATGGACTCTGTGCTGTCTAGTGTCACTCTGTACGGTCACTGTGTTCTGTGATGTTCATCTGTACGGACTCTGTATTGTCTGATGTCACTCTGAATGTTCACTGTGTTGTCTGGTGTCACTCTGTACAAACACTGTGTTTACTGTTGTCACTCTGTATGGGCCCTGTGTTGTCTGATGTCACTCTGAATGTTCACTGTGTTGTCTGGTGTCACTGCATATGGACACTGTGTTGTCTGGTGTCACTCTGTATGGTTACTGTGTTGTAGTTTGTCATTCTGTATGGACACTGTGTTGTCTGTGGTCACTCTGTACAGACAATGTGTTGTCTGGTGTCACTCTATATGCACACTGTGTTGTCTCGTGTCACTCGGTTTGAAATCCGCATTGTCTGGAGTCACTCCGCATGGGCTCTGACTTGTCTGGTGTCATTCTATATGGTCACCGAGTTGTCTGGTGTCACTCTGTATTGACACTGTGTTGCCTGGTGTCACTCTGCATGGACACTGTGTTGTCTGATGTCACTGTATGTTCACTGTGTGGTCTGGTGTCACTCTGTACAAACACTGTGTTATCTGGTGTCACTCTCTACTGACATTTTGTTGTCTGCAGTCACTCCGCATGGGCTCTGTCTTGTCTGGTGTCATTCTATATGGTCACCGAGTTGTCTGGTGTCACTCTGTATTGACACTGTGTTGTCTGGTGTCACTGCGTATGAACACTGTCTTGTCTGGTGTCACTCTGTATGGACACTGTGTTGTCTGGTGTCACTGCATATGGACACTGTGTTGTCTGTTGTCACTCTGTATAGTCACTGTGTTGTGGTTTGTCACTCTGTATGGACACTGAGTTGTCTGGTGTCAATCTGTATGGACACTGTTTTGTCTGTTGTCACTATGCACAGACACTGTGTTGTCTGGTGTCACTCTGTATGGACACTGCATTGTCTGGTGTCACTCGTTTTGAAATCTGTGTTGTCTGGAGTCACTCTGCATGGACACTATGCTGTCCGGTGTCAATCTGTATGGTCCCTGTGTTGTCTGATGTCAAACTAAATGTTCACTGTGTTGTCTGGTGTCAAGCTGTATGGATACTGTGTTGTCTGGTGTCACTCTGTATGGAGCCTGTGCTGTTTGGTGTCACTTTGTACAGTGATTGTGTTGTCTGGTTTTCATCTGTACGGACACTGTATTGTCTGATGTCACTCTGTATGATCACTCTGTTGTCTGGTGTCACTTTGTATTTACACTGTGTTGTCTGTTGTCACTCTGCATGGACACTGTGTTGTCTGGTGTCACTCGCTTTGAAATCCGTGTTGTCTGGAGTCACTCTGTATGAAAACTGTGTTGTCTGATGTCACTCTGAATGGTCACTGTGTTGTCTGGTGTCACTGCCTATGGACACTGTCTTGTCTGGTGTCACTCTGTATGGACACTGTGTTGTCTGGTGTCACTCTGTATGTACTCTGTGTTGTCTGGTGTCACTTTGTATGGTCACTGTGTTCTGTCATGTTCATCTGTATGGACTCTGTATTGTCTGATGTCACTCTGTATGATCACTCTGTTGTCTGGTGTCACTCTGTATTTACACTGTGTTGTCTGTTGTCACTCTGCATGGACACTGTGTTGTCTGGTGTCACTCGCTTTGAAATCCGTGTTGTCTGGAGTCACTCTGTATGAAAACTGTGTTGTCTGATGTCACTCTGAATGGTCACTGTGTTGTCTGGTGTCACTGCCTATGGACACTGTCTTGTCTGGTGTCACTCTGTATGGACACTGTGTTGTCTGGTGTCACTCTGTATGGACACTGTGTTGTCTGGTGTCACTCTGTATGTACTCTGTGTTGTCTGGTGTCACTTTGTATGGTCACTGTGTTCTGTCATGTTCATCTGTACGGACTCTGTATTGTCTGATGTCACTCCGAATTTTCACTGTATTGTCTGGTGTCACTCCTATGGACACTGTGTTGTCTGGTGTCACTCTGTATGTTCACTGTGTTTTTTGTGTCACTCTTTACAAACACTGTGTTATCTGATGTCATTCTGTACTGACATTTTGTTGTCTGGTATAACTCTCTATGGACACTGTGTTGTCTGGAGTCATTCTGCATGGGTTCTGACTTGTCTGGTGTCATTCTATATGGTCACCGAGTTGTCTAGTGTCACTCTATATTGACACTGTGTTGTCTGGTGTCACTGCTTATGGACACTGTCTTGTCTGGTGTCACTCTGTATGGACACTGTGTTGTCTGGTGTCACTGCATATGGACACTGTGCTGTCTGGTGTCACTCTGTATGGTCACTGTGTTGTGGTTTGTCACTCTGTATGGACACTGAGTTGTCTGGTGTTAATCTGTATGGACACTGTTTTGTCTGTTGTCATTATGTACAGACACTGTGTTGTCTGGTGTCACTCTGTATGGACATTGCGTTGTCTGGTGTCACTCGTTTTGAAATCCGTGTTGTCTGGAGTCACTCTGCATGGACACTGTGTTGTCCGGTGTCAGTCTGTATGGTCCCTGTGTTGTCTGATGTCAAACTGAATGTTCACTGTGTTGTCTGTTGTTATGCTGTATGGACACTGTCTTGTCTGGTGTCACTGTGTATGGACACTGTGTTGTCTGGTGTCACTCCGTATGGACTCTGTGCTGTCTGGTGTCACTTTGTACAGAGACTGTGTTGTCTGGTTTTCATCTGTACAGACACTGTATTGTCTGATATCACTCTGTATGATCACTGTGTTGTCTGGTGTCATTCTGTATTGACACTGTGTTGTCTGTTGTCACTCTGTATGGACACTGTGTTGTCTGGTGTCACTCAGTTTGAAATCCGTATTGTCTGGAGTCACTCTCTTTGGACACTCTATTGTCTGGTGTCAATCTGTATGGTCCCTGTGTTGTCTGCTGTCACTCTGTACAGACACTGTGTTGTCTGTTTTCACTCTGTACTGACATTTTGTTGTCTGGTATCACTCTGTATGGACACTGTTGTCTGGAGTCACTCCGCATGGGCTCCGTCTTGTCTGGTGTCATTCTATATGGTCACCGAGTTGTCTGGTATCACTCTGTGTTAACACTGTTGTCTGTTGTCACTGTACAAACACTGTATTGTCTGTTGTCACTCTGTATTGACACTGTTTTTTGTGTCACTCCTTATGGACATTGTATTGTCTGATGTCACTCTGTACTGACACATTGTTGTCTGGTATCACTCTGTATGGACACTGTGTTGTCTGGAGTCACTCCGCATGGGCTCCGCCTTGTCTGTTGTCATTCTATATGGTCACCGAGTTGTCTGGTATCACTCTGTGTTAACGCTGTGTTGTTTGTTGTCTCTGTACAAACACTGTGTTGTCTGTTGTCACTCTGTATGGACACTGTGTTGTCTAGTGTCACTCGGTTTGAAATCCGTGTTGTCTGGAGTCACTCTGTATGGACACTGTTGTCTGTTGTCACTCTGTATGGTCCCTGTGTTGTCTGATGTCACTCTGAATGGTCACTGTGCTGTCTAGTATCACTGCGTATGGACCCTGTCTTGTCTGGTGTCACTCTGTATGGACACTGTCTTGTCTGGTGTCACTCTGTATGGACACTGACGTGTCTGCTGTCAATCTGTATGGACACTGTGTTGTCTGGTGTCACTCTGTATGGTCACTCAGTTGTCTGTTGTCACTCTGTATGGACTCTGTGTTGTCTGGTGTCACTTTGTATGGTCACTGTGTTGTCTGGCGTTCATCTGTACGGTTACTGTATTGTCTGATGTCACTCTGTACAGACACTGTTTTTTCTCGTCTCACTCTATATGGTCACTGTCTTGTCTGCTTTCACTCTGTAGGGACTCTGTTGTGTGGTCTTCCTATGAATGGACACTGTGTTGACTGGTGTCTCTCTGTATTGACACTGTGTTGTCTGGTGTCACTCTGTAGGTAGTCTGTGTTGCCTGGTGTGACTCTGTATGGTCACTCAGTGGTCTGTTGTCACTCTGTATGGACACTATTTGGTGTGACTCTGTCGGAACCCTGTGTTGTCTTGTGTCACTGTGTAGGGACTCTGCGTTGTCTGGTGTCACTCTGAATGATTCCTGCGTTGTCTTGAGTCACTCTGTGTCACTCTTTCAAGATTATCTGGGTCTCCTTATTCTTTGTAGGTCTACACGTTAATAGGCAGTTAGTTTTATTTTTCTTATTCTTAATTGTTATCCTAATTGATCTGACAAGTATTTTCTCTGACTTAGGTCAATGAAAGGCTGATCCTTCCTGGTAAATGCTCAAGTTAGTTAAAGTTCTGAGTTTGTTTTGTTTTTCTTCAGCTAATTTTGGAAACCACCATTGTTTTAACATTAGGGTCAACTCAGCATCAAGTTTAATCTAATCCCTGGGGCCTGATGCCCGATCTGCAACCCACCTGATTTTATACTCCATTAACTTCAGTGGGGTACTCAACCCACTGTTGTGGATAAAATCAAGCTTGCAGGACAGAGTGACCTGGACCATCAGTGTTGGCCACAAAACCCACTGCATCACGGAAGTAAAATCCCTAAATTTAGAGGAGGCAGAAACTATAGGCTAAAAATTGCAAAGAAGTTAGAATGGCATATAATCAATGCTCGCCATTATTAATTGCTGAACAATCCATTGATTTGGGAAGAATGTTGATATAGTTATGAGCTCCAATTCTTCATAAATTTCTGGATGACTTGCCGTTAGCTTTGCCAGAGCCAATTAAATAACCTTCTCGCATAAGGCTCCCTATTGAACCTAAGGTCAAACTTCATGGTAAATACCAATACGGGCCAGAATTTTACGGGGCTTGATCAGGTGCACGGCCGACCCGACTTGTGTGAAATCGCATGAGAAAATGTCAGCCGCGTGTCCCAAGTCACTTCGCCATAATGTGGTTGGCGGACACGCACGGGAGTCAGAAGCGCACCTGCTTACAATTAAAAGGGCAACTAAGGCCGTGAAAAAGGTCATTGTTTCGAATTTTACGTGGCCTGTGCGATTTTGCGGTCGGCGCAGGGGCCACACGGGAAGGCCATGCTGTTTCTCATGCAAGCTTGATCGAGGGCGGCCAGAGCCGTGGCTCTGAGTAGATAGAAGTCCAGGTGAGAGTTGGTTGTAGATGTTTTTCTGGCAGTTTAATGCATTTTCTGTGTTTTCTGGAGGACTGCTTGGCTTACGTGCTTTCTTGGAGGCTTTCTGCTGAGTGCATCCTTCAGGA
The DNA here is from genome assembly GCF_017639515.1 of Carcharodon carcharias. NCBI lineage: Eukaryota > Metazoa > Chordata > Chondrichthyes > Lamniformes > Lamnidae > Carcharodon > Carcharodon carcharias. Next base: position 125,472,742 of record NC_054474.1, read on the forward strand.
TACTATCCTGTGCCATCTGTATACCAGCAAATGGGGATTGTCTACTCCGCTGGAGGGACCTCCTCATCTGTCCACAGGCCATGTCCTGGAGAGTGACCTGTGATGAGAGAAGCACAGTCAGGTGGGGTGCAGGACCAGCAGGAAGTGCAAGCTGGAAAGTTCTGCAGAAGAAGTCATTATCCTGCAGGGGGAATCTACAGGCAGCGCTCCAGTTACCTGGACATGTCAGAGTTCCATTGCCGAAGGAGGCTCCGTCCCTCTAAGGCTGTGACCTCCATGTGCCATATGATTGGCCCTGAGGTCACCTCAAACTGTATCAGTGGCCATCCGATGCCAGTGACTCTGAAGGTTAGAGTGGCCCTGAACATTTTAGCCTCTGATTCTTTCCAGGGGTTATCAGGTGATCTATGTGGTGTTTCCCAATCTGTTGCCCGTAGCTGCATCATGCTGGTCACTGATGCTCTGTTCAGATGGGTGCTGATCTTCATTCATTTCCAGACTGAAGGTGCCAGCCAGGCTGAGTGAGCCAGAGGCTTTGCTGCAATTGCTGGCTTCCCCTTCATCTAAGGTGCCATAGACATTACTCATGAAGCCATAAAGGCACCAGGTGTGTGAGCCTGGTGCCTTCGTCAAGACAAATGGTTTCCACTCCATCAATGTCCAGATTGTGTGCAACCCCAGGACACAGATTTTGCAGGTCTGCACCAGGTACCCGGGCAACTTCCATGATGCATACACCCCGCAGAATTGCCAGATGCCAAGGCTTTTCATTGCTCCAGTTTGGTTGTCTCCTAGTTGACAAAGGCTATCCCCTGAAAAGATGGTTCATGACTTCACTCTGACACCCAAGGACAGAGGCGGAGGAGAGGTACAATCGAAGTCATGCCTCTACAAGGGCAGTAATTGAGAGGACCATTGACCTGCTCAAGATGTGGTTCTGCTGCCTGGACCAATCAGGGGAGACCTGCAACATCACCCCAAGTGCGTCTCGCTTATTGTTGTTGTGTGCTGCGCTCTGCACAATCTGGCTCTCTTGAGGGGGGACCTATTGAAAAATGAAGACAGTGAGGCTGCTCCTCATGCCGAAGAGGATGACTCAACTGATGCATCTGATGAGGAGCCGGAGGAGGCCCAGGGTGAGGACATGGCTGCAGAAGTAAGGAACCTTGTGGGAGGCAGGGAGACCAGGGAGGCCTTGATTCTCCATTCATTCAGCTCGGCATCCAAGGCTTGGCTTGAAAGTGAGGGGAAGGGTGACGCCTCCTTACTGAACGTTCCTGATGAGGCCATCCTGTGACCCCTATGTCAACTAACTACCTCTGAAATAAAGCTTCCTGTCTGTCACAAATCACTCCCATGCCCAACACCAGTGAGAAACGTAAAGCACAAACAGGCCATGAAACATCATAACACCGTTAACATGTGGTCATGTTTGCGCAATTTGAACATAGAATATGTTTCACGTAAGTTATATCACCCGTGATGACGCCTCCTGTGTTCACAGTGCCTTAAACTTCTGCTTGCGATTGCTGCTTCTTGGTGGCACCCCCTTGCTCCCCCTCCCCCCCCACCACTGGCAGCATCATTAGGGGCAGCCTGCTGATTGTGATGTCCTGTTGGCGCTGATGACCTTGGTGGATGTCCTCTGGCCAGCGGAGCCTGTGCAGGCCCTGACATAGCTGGGCACTCCTCAGTCATCACGGCTTCATCAGATGCCATGGGCACTGGCAGAGCGGCGGAGGAGCTGCTGCCTTTGTGAGGAGTGCCCTGAGGGGACCCTGCAGCTGGCCCACCAATGGTTTGAACCTCCCTGCTCACCACTGATGGATGGGCACCTTACACAGTGACTAGGTGCCTCCACCATCTCTCACACTGGCAGTGACTAGCTGAGGTCACTGCCAGTGTGTGGGTTTGCAGGTCCAAGCGTAGCCCCAGAAACCCCTGATTCTGTTCTTGGAGCTGCCTCTCCATGAGAGTCACCACCCTCTCAATGGAGGAGGCTGTGCGCTCGGAGCTACAGGTCAACACAGTGCTCACACTCCACATGGACTCCTCCAGAACAGGGACCATGGCACCTAGACCCCCAGGGATCTCTGCCAGATCTTCACGCTCACCCTGCTGGACAGCCAGTATCTGCTGCCTGATGGACGACTCCTGAGGCTCAGCCTGTCCTGCTTTCCATCAGCCCTCCAACTGCTGGCTCCCAGGGCACACTCTGCATCCGCCAGCTCCTCATGTGAGTTTGATGTGCCTTCACCACAGTGCACTACAAATTGAGCCGATGTGCTATTGCCCACCAATGTGCCTGTATCTGCGCTGGTGCTTGGTAGCAAAAAGCAGATGTGACATGGCTGCATCGGTACCTCTGAGGGAGGAACAGGACATGTCAATTAGGAACATCATAACAAAGAGTCTGTGCAGGCATGGTGGTTGCTACACTGGACAACTGCCTCACTGAGGCACTGTGATTGGACAAGCAATGGGTACTGTGGATTTGAACTTCTCATTGGAAATGCCATGACCCTTGCACACACCCCCAGTCTCCCAACTGTCCTCCGAGATCCCTGCCTCTCCGAGACCTGTGGACCTTGCTCCACGTTTGCTTTCCATGTCTGGGGCATCCACCTCAAACCTGGGGACAGGAACAGGATGTTGGGCACCCAACCAACCATTCGTGCGCTTTTCAGCGTGCTTTGGCTTCCCTTCTCCTATACGGACACAAGTGCATTCATTAGAACATCCTCTACCTGCAATACTATTCTAACCTCACAACCCCACCCCCCCCCCCCCCACTCCTGCCACGAGAACCAGCTTGAGGTGCCTGTCACATTGGCATTCCTCACCCTTCTATACACACAAGATATGCGGGCACATCTCCCACCCACGGCAGGTGATTGGATATGTGCCATTTGGCACTATGCATCTCACACCCCTCAGTGACACAAATAACAGCCAGCCTCCAAGAGATCCATACTAAGTTCCATGCCAACTTGGTGCTCACTCAGAAGATAATTGAACCGTTTCCAGCACTGGATCCATGTGCAGCACACAACATTATACCCGCTCACCTGGGCAGCCACCTCCGTCCAGGCCTTCTTTGTCTGTTGGGGTGGCCTCCACTTGACATCCCGTGGCATGGGTATTTCAGGCCAGGCACTCACTGCCTCCACCAGAACATGCAGGCACTCATCTGAGAATCGTGGGGCAGAGTGCCCACCGGCATTGCCCTCCCACCTGCAGCACCCACTGGGTGCTGAGGCCATCACTACTGCCAAATATTTGAGTCTCTTGTGGACAGCTCCCTGAGGCTGCTCCCCAACTCCTGGTAACCTTCAGGGAGCTGCCTTGGCTTGTTTTATAACCTACTCCAGGTCACCATTCGACCCAGCGCCTGCCATGCTCCTGCCCCCATTAGCAGCGCTGTGCCAATGTCCGGGCACATTTCACTCTGGCCGGCCCTTAATTTGCCAGCCAGCATGAAATCGTGTGTCACCTGCAATTGCGGCCAGCGTGAATATCACATCCGTTTCCGAGCCTGCCGACCGCGCGTGCACAATGTGCACAAAATTCAGGCCATGAACTGGTTCAGCCAAATGGCCTGTTCCAGTGTTGTAACTTCTATGTATATATGTATTTCCATTTGATCAGGTTCACAGTGGAGTCTTTGATTCATTTGTTGTGAAGAACAGGCCAATGATGGCAACTGTTCATTTCCTGATAATCAAACGTGAGCAAGAAACTCACTCTAGTAATGTAGGGAAATGTGACAGCCAATTTGTGTGCAGCAAACTCCCACAAAAAGTGAAGAAGAAAAGACAAGATAATTTGTTTTAGTCATGCTGGTTGAGACATAAATATTGGCCAATCCGCTCATGAAGTTTTTATTGTCATCATAGCAACAGATAGTCAATGAAACAGTTGTCTTCCAGCCACTCCCATGTACCCACCCATACATTTTCTTAACACTAATTTGTTTCCAGAAAATCCAATTAGAAATATATCTAGTCCAGGCTCGCTGAGAACCTTTCATCGCATTATTTCACAGCAGCAACTACTTTCGACCAAGAGTTAAATAGCAAAGTGAAGCTACAGAATTAATTTCAAGAGTCACATTTTCCTACACTATACAATGTGTGAAACCTCTACAAACACTCTGATGCATTTTATTTGAACAACTATAGTAAACTGTTGCCACAGAAACACACCAGTGAAATCAGCATTTCGTATTCTGACTAACATCTAAAATCCATTTGTAATGTAACAAATTTGTCGTTTTTAACATGTAAGGGAGAGCAAGAAAGACTTTCATTTATGTAGCACTTTCCACAACCTCAGGACATCCTAAAGTTCTGTACAGCCAATGAAGTACTTTTAAAGTGTAGCCTCTGTTTGTAATGTAAGAAATGTGGCAAGTTTGTGACAAGCAAGGTTCCACAAACAGTAATGAAGTAATGACCAGATATCTGTTTACTGATTTTGGTTGAGGGATAAATATTGGTCAGGACACCAGCAAGAACACCCCTGTTCTTCAAAATAGTATCATGCGCTTAGTTATATGCACCTCGAACAGCAGGCTGGCAACTCGATTTAATGTCACCTGACAGCAACTCTGACAGTGTGGACTAAATTTTGTGCTGAAAATCTCTGGAGTGGAATTTGAACCCACAACCATCTGACTGAGATGAAAGAGATCTACCACTAAGCCACAGCTAACAATCATGTATATAGATGCGCGAATCATAGAATGATACAGCACACAAGGAGGCCATTCAGCCTATTGAGTCTGTGTTGGCCCTTTAAAAGAACAATCCAGTTAGTCCCACTCCCCCGTTCTATTCCCAGATTTCTGCATTATTTTTCTCTTTCAAGATATGTCCAATTCTCTTATGCAGGCTTCTATCAAATCTGTACTCACCATCCTGTCAAGCAGTGCACGCCAAATCCTAACCATTGGGTGCATAAAAAATGTTTGCCTCAGGGGAGGCAGTGGCATAGTGGTACTGTCACTGGACTAATATTCCAGAGCCCCAGGGTAATGCTCTGGGGACCCGGGTCTCAATCCCACCACGGTAGATGGTGAAATTTGAATTCAATAAAAATCTGGAATTAAAAGTCTTATGACGATCATGAAAGCATTGCTGATTGTTGTAAAAACCCATCTGGAAAAGGAAATCTGCTGTCCGTACCTGATCTGGCCTACATGTGACTCCAGACCCATGAAGAATGTGGTTGCCTCTTAAAATGCCCTCTAAACAAGGGCAATTAGGGGATGTGCAATAAAATGCTGGCCAGCCAGTGACGCCCACATCCCATGAACGAATAAAAAAAAAATTATGCCTCTGGGGGGTTTGTTTGGCCAATTATCTAAACACTGTCACCACTGCTCATTGAACTGTCAGCCATTGGAAACAGTTTCTCCTTAATCACGCTGATTAAGTTCTTCATTATTTTAAAGGCCTCTTTCAGACTTTCTTTTAACTTTCTCTGCTTTAAGGCTTCTCCAGTCCATCTTTATAACTCATCCCTGGAAAGATTCCAGTAAATCTCTTCCATCCCCTCTCCCAAGTCTTCAAAAAACCTACAAAAATGTGATGCTTAGAATTGAATACCGTACACCTGCTAAGGCTAATATATAAGTTTAGCTTAACTTTTTATGCTCATTCATGGGATATGGACATCACTGGCAAGACTAGCTTTACTGATCATGCTGAATTGCCTTTGAGAAGGCGGTGGTAAGCCACACACTTGAACTGCTGCAGCCTTTGTAGTGTAAGTACACCAAGAGTGCTGTTTGAAATGGAGTTCCAGGCTATTGACTCAGTGACAGTGCAGGAACAGGGATATATTTCCAAGTCAGAATGGTGTGCATCTTGGAGGGGGATTTGCAGGAGGTGGTGTTCCCATGCGCGTGTTCCCCTTGTTCAAATGTAGGTGGTAAAGGTTCTGACATGTTTTCCTTCTTCCTTAACCAAGGTTTCGCACCCACTGTGGTTGACAGTGCCCTCAACTGTGTGCCACCCATCTCCCATGCCTCTGCCCTCACACCTCCCCCCCCCCCCCCCCCCCCAGAACCATGATAGGGTCCCCCTTGTCCTCACTTTTCACCCCACCAGCCTCCGCATTCAAAGCATCATCCTCCACCGTTTCCGCCAACATCAGCATGATGCCACCACCAAGCTCATCTTCCCTTCACCTCCCCACCCCCGCTGTCGGCATCCATAGGGACGTTTTCTCCGGGACACCCTGGTCCACTCCTCCATGACCCCCTACACCTCAACCCCCTCCCATGGCACCTTCCCATGCAAATGCAGAAGGTGCAACACCTGCCCCTTTACTTCCCCTCTCCTCACTGTCCAAGGACCCAAACATTCCTTTCAAGTGAAGCAGCATTTCACTTGCACTTCCCTCAATTTTGTCTACTGTATTTGCTGCTCCCAATGTGGTCTCCTCTACATTGGAGAGACCAAACGCAGATTGGGTGACCGATTTGCAGTACACCTTCAGTCTGTCTGCAAACATGACCCAGACCTTCTTGTCACTTGCCATTTCAACACACCACCCTGCTCTCATGCCCACATGTCTGTCCTTGGCCTGCTGCAATGTTCCAGTGAAGCTCAACACAAACTGGAGGAACAGCACCTCATCTTCCAATTAGGCACTTTACAGCCTTCCAGACTTAACGTTGACTTCAACAACTTCAGATCATGAGCTTTCTCCTCCATCCTCACCCCTTTTTGATCCCCTTTTTTCAAATATTTATTTTTTAATTTTTATATATATATTTTCTTTTCCCATCTATTTCTTTTACTGTTTTTAAAATTTATTTCCATTCATTGTTTTATTCCTACCTTTTAGCCTATTTTGATCTTTTCTCCCACACCGTCCCCTCCCCCCACCCCGCCCCCACTAGGGCCATCTGTCATTTGCTCATCCTGCTTTCTACTCTTAATGTCACCATAAGCACCTCCTTTCGCCAGTATCACCACCATCAACACCCCTTCGGCCTTTTGTTTATGACATCTTTTGCAATCTCTCCTTTGCCTCCACCTATCATTGGCCTTCTATCCAGCTTCACCTGTCCCACCCCCCTTAAACATGATACATTTCACCACATTTCTACTTCTTTTTAATTCTGAAGAAGAGTCATACGGGCTCGAAACGTTAACTCTGCCTTTCTCTCCACAGATGCTTTCAGACCTGCTAAGTTTTTCCAGCAATTTTTGTTTCTTTTTCAGATTTCCAGCATCCGCAGTATTTTGCTTTTATATTATGGTAGAGGTTGTTGTTTTGGAAGGTGTTGTTCAACTAACTTTGACAAGTTGCTGCAGTACATCACGTAGGTCCTGCCATTGTTTGATGGTGGTGGAGGGACTGAATGTTTAAAGTGGTGGATGGGGTGCAAATCAAGTATGCTGCTTTGATCTGGATGGTGTTGAACTTCTTGAGTGTTGTTGGAGTTGCACTCATGCAGGCAAGTGGGGACTAATTTCAGCGCATCCCTGACTTGTGCCTTCTAGATGGTGGAGAGGCTTTGGGGAGGCAGGAGAGAAGTTCCAAGCCTCTGACCTGCTCTTGTTGCCATACCAATTGTGTGGCTGGTTCAGTTAAGTTTCTGGTCAATGGTAACCTCCAGGAATTTGGGGATTCAGCAATGGTAATGTCATTGAATGTCAAGGGAAGATAGTTAGATTATCTCTTCATGGAGATAGTCATTGCCTGACGCTTTTGTGACATGAATGTTACTTGCCACTTATCAGCCTAAGCCTGAATGATGTCCAGGTCTTGCTGCATCATCTGAGGAGTTACAAATTGAACTAAATACTGAGCAATTGTCAGCAAACATTCCTACTTCTGACCTTATGATGAAGGGAAGGTCAATGATGAAGCAGCTGAGGATAGTTGGGTCCAGGACCTCTACCCTGCAGCATTGTCCTGAGACTGAGTTGATTGTCCTCCATCAAGCACAACCATCTTCAGTTGTGCTAGGTATGACTCCAACCAGCGGAGAGTTTTCCTCCTGATTCCCATTAACTCCAGTTTTACTCAGGCACCTTAATGCCATACTCGGTCAAATGCTGCCTTGATGTCAAGGGCAGTCATTCCCACCTCATCTCTTGAGTTTAGCTCTTTTGTCCATGTTTGGACCATGTTTAGAGCTGATTGACCAGGCAGAACCCAAACTGAGCATCAGTGAGCAAGTTATTGCTCAGTAAGTATCAATCCGCCAGAAAGTAGGTATACCCAAAGGCCCTAACAGCACTGTGGGCATACCTACACCACATGGATTGCAGTGATTCAAGAAGGCAGCGCATCACCACCTTCTCAAGGGCAATTAGGAAATGAGCAATAAATGCCGGCCTAGGCAGTGATGCCAACATCCCATGAATGAATTTTAAAAATGTGCCACTTGATAGCACTGTTGACAACCCTTTCTCACTTTGCTGATGATCATGAATAGACTGATGGGGTGGTAATTGACTGGGTTGGTTTGTCTTTTTTTTGTGGTTAGCACATCCCTGGCAATTTCCCACATTGTCAGGTAGATGCCAATGTTCTATCTGCACTGGAACAGCTTAGCTAGAGGCATGGTTAGTTCTGGACCACAAGTCTTCAACACTACAACTGGCTTTTGTGTGCTCTGCTTTTATTTATAAAGCCTAGGTTCCCATATGTTTTATTAAGTACTTTGATAACTGTTCTGTCACCTTCAAAGATTCATAGATAAGCACCCCCACATCACTTTCTTCTTGCATGCCCTTTAGAACTGTACCATTTAGCATGTATTGCCTGTCCTCATACTTTCTACCAAAATGTATCACTTCATACTTTTCTGCATTGAATTTTATCTGCCATGTTACTGCCCATTCCACCAGCCTGATTATGGGCAGAATATTGTCACTGGCTTGTGGGGACGGGCCCGACACACCAACATGTAAAATGATGCGAGATGACGTCGGGCATGCGTCCCGAAGTTATCACATGTAATTTCGATATTTGGTTCAGCGGTCGCGCGCCGGAGGTGGCTGCGTGCCTGCCAAACTGTCAACAACCTATTAAGGCCATTAAAAAAGTAATTTACCTTATTAACAATGCTGCCGTCCAACCTTAAGGTTGGCGGGCAGATGAAGAACCTAAACGGCCTACGCGTTTTTCAGGAAACCTCATCCACGGGCAGGATGAGGTTTCCTGAAGGTTTTATAAAATAATTAAATAAATTTTGCTACATTCACAAACATGTCCCAGCTCATGTGACACTGTCACATGAGGGGACATGTTTAAATAATTTTTTACTTCATTTATAAAAAAGTTTTATTATCAACTTAATCTCCCTGAGGCAGCTCCGAGCCTCAAGGAGATTGCTGCGCTCTTTCGCACATAACGCGACTTAATTGGGCCGCCCGCATAAAATGGCGGTGCACAGCCGATTGCGGGCAGCGATCGGCTCCCCGCCTGCCCGTGCCTGCTCCTGAACAGCCCACTCGCCATAGGAAAAATTCACCCCAATGTCTTCCTGAAATCTGTTACTATCTTCTTCACTGTTTACTACACCTCCAAGTTTTATGTCATCTAGAAATCCTGAAATCATGCCCTGTACCCCCAAATCCAAACCATTAATGCATATTAAAAAAGAAGCTGCATAGTACTGAACCTTGAGAAATTCCACAGTATACTCCCACGAGTCTGAAAAACAGGCATTCATCACAGCTCTTCATTTTCTATCGCTGCCCAATTTTGTATGCAAGCTACTACTTCCTCTTTTAACCCATTGACCACAATTTTGCTAACAAGCCTAATATGTAATATTTTATGAAAAGTGCTTTGAAAATTCATGTACACAACATTAACTGCACTGTCGTTTTCACCTTCTCTGTTAGCTCCACAAAAAATTCAATCACCTTAGTTAAATCTGTTCTGTCTCTCCTTGATTAATCAATACTTGTCCATGAGGCTGTTCATTTTCTCAGATTATTGTTTGTAAAAGCTTCTCTGTCACTGACATTAAACCAACTAGCCTAAATGCGCCAAGTTTACCCTTTTCCACTTTTTTGTAAATTTGCAATCCTCCGGTGCTTTTTTGCATCATCTCTGTAAGTGAGGAAGGTTGGGAGATTGTGGCCAGCAGCTCTGCAATTTGTAACCTTACTTCCTTTAGCAACCTAGAATACATTCCATCTGGACTGGGTGACTTACCTACTTTAAGTATTACCAGCCTTCCTAGTTCCTTCTCTTTAATTTTATTTCATCCAGTGTCCCAGCAACTGCCTTGTTTGGCAAAGTCCTCTTTCTTGATAAACACCAATGCAAAGTATTCATTTAGTACCTCAGCTATACCTTCTGCTTCCACCAGTAGGCTCCTTAGGCAGCACCTTCCAAACCCACAACCGCTGCCATCTAGAAGGACAAGGGCAGCAGATAGATGGGAACACCACCACCTGGAAGTTCCCCTCCAAGTCACTCACCATCCTGACTTGGAAATATATCGCTGTTCCTTCATTGTCGCTGGATCAAAACCTTGGAACACCCTCCCTAACAGCACTGTGGGTGTACCTACACTACATGGACTGCAGCAGTTCAAATAAGGCAGCTCACCACCTCCTTCTCAAGGGCAATTAGGGATGGGCAATAAATACTGGCCTAGCTGGTGATGCCCACATCCCATGAATGAATAAAACAAGCCACCTCTTTAAAAGCCACCCATAGTCCATTTTTGTCCCTAATTGGTCCCACTGTTCCTCTGATTGCCGTTTTACTGTTAATTTGCCTTGAGAAGAACTTTGGATTCTCTCTTATTTTATTTGCCAATCTTTGCTTGTACTGTTTCATCGTCCCTGTTACTTCCTTCTTTTACTTGCCTTCCTGTACTTTTCTGTACTGCTTCTCCCTTGCATATTAAGCATAATATCCTACACTTTAACTCCTTCACAATCCTTTGGCTTTGGCTTCAGTTTCCCACTCTTCCCCTGTCATGAAGCTATTAATGTATATAATATTTTGGAAAATATTTTTCTTTCAAAATAAAGATTTAGTCTGCGGGTGTGTCTTAATTGGATTAAAGCCAGCTGGTCTGGGTGCTTTGATATGTACTAGTTTTGATATGTAAGAAAGATAGCGTGCATTTGCATTTTTTGAATAAAGCTTTCAGAAGTGGGGTGAAAACTTGACGCCTTTCTAGCAGCTACCCAAGCAATATGTTTATATTAGTAACAAAATTGATATAATGAATTCATAGTTAAAAGGTAAAGTTCAAAGAGACTGGTAAGATAATGAGAATTTGAATTCAATCAGTGGTGGTAGGTATAACTTCAGTAGTTTTCGGGTGTGCAGAGCAGAGGCAATGTAAGGTCAAAAGGCAGCTGCAAGCCTCCAACATGCTCCACAGTGAAAGGTACCTCATTTTGAATTTGTAAGGTGAAAATGCTTTGCTTGGTGTTTGGTTAAGTCTATGGGTTGCTGTTGCCTTAATGGAGATTAGTTTGGGAATTTGTTAAAAGTTATGATAGTAGTAATTTGTAGCCATGTGTACATATATTTTAACCTGTGTAAATTAATAAAATGCTTCCTTTAGTTTAATGTAAAACCTGGAGAACTGATGATCTGATTCCTGAACTTAGAGTCGCATCTCAAACATAATACTTAAACTTATAGGTTACGATAGTTGTTTAAAGTTTCCCTCTGGGATTTTTAAATAACTCAGCTTTACCAACTGCATCAGTCATAACATCCCCCTTGTGAGAATGTACCAGGACTGTACCTAAGCCATCTCCTTTGTAAAAGCTAACCCATTGCTCCATTGCATTTCTGTCTACCAGTCTTTCACTCCAGTTTATCCAGGCCAGATCCCTCCTCAATTTGCTGAAATTAGCCCTCTTCCAGTTAAAGATCTTCATTCCAGATTGCTCCTTCTCCATAACTAATCAAAACCTTATTTTACAGTGATCATTATTACTGAGATGCTTCCCAACTGGGACATTCTGCACTTGACCCACTTTATTCCCCAGAACAGATCCAGCAAATCCCCCTTCTTCATTATACAGGGGAAATTCTCCTATTATCAGTATTCTACAGTCCATGCATCTCTCAGTAATGTATTTGCAAACCTGCTCCACTTTCCCCCTCCCACTATTTGGTGACCTATAAAATACACCAGTTGCAAATAGTTCCTCTATTGTTTCTTACTTTCTTCCAAGTAGACTCCCTTTGAACCCTCAAGCACATTCCCTCTTTCTAGTTGTTAATTAAAACTGCTACCTTTCTTTTTTTCCTTTCCTATCTTTCCTGAATATCTTGTCTCCAGGAAAATTAAGCATTCTTCCTCTCCTATTTTGAGTCAGGTCTCAGTTAGCACCACTACACCATGTTTCCACTAAGCTGTTTGCAGTTAACCAATGTTATTAATCACTCTTTTTACATTTATAATATGCACTCCAAACCTGAGTGAGATCCCTATGTATTTTCTAAGATCCCACCTGATACGGTGTTATTTCTAACTCTAATTGTTTCTCTCAGTCCTCTGTGTACTTTGTTTCTACTATTTAAAGCCACATCTTGGTGTCCAATTCCCCTGCCAAATTATTTTAAGTCCGCCCCCACAGCACATGGATATTCATCTCAGCTCTGTTCTGGTGCAACCCACCCATCACAAATCACTGAACTGGTCCCATTGTTCCAGAAATCTGAAGCCCTCCCACCTGTACCATGAGTCCAGCCACACATTGATCTGCCACATCCTCTGATCTTTACTCTCACTAGCATGTGACACTGCGAGTAATCCAGAAATTACATCCTTTGAGGTATTGCTTTTTAACTTCCTCTCTAGTTCTTTAAACAATGACCACAGGGCCTCAATCCTTTCCCTTTCTATGTTGTTTCTTCTGACATTGACCACAAATCCTTCCCCTTGTCTTACAGAATGCTGAATTTGGTTTGTTAGTGCCACTCTCCTGCATGATTGCTGCACTGCCTGTCTATTCCTACCTTTGTGATGACTACACACTCACTATTCTGAACTCTGTTTGGCTGTGGAGTGACCACCTCCTGGAACCTATGATCTAGGTAGCTTTCATCCACCTGTATGCCTTGCAGTAAATCCAGCTGCCCCTCAAGCTCAGAAACCCTCAATGTGAATTTAAGTAACTGGTGGCACTTCCAGAAACCATGGGCCTCCAGGATACATGAAGTGCCCTGAGTTCCCACTTGGGGAGCAGGAATCACATGCTATGGGTTACAGCTGTTCCTTTATTTGAATTAGAAACTTAAAATGAGCTCCTTGGATGTAAGGCGATCATTTACACAATTTCTGTTAACAAGGCTTAAACTACATTACTATTTTTCCCTTTACTCCCCAAAGTGATCTAACCAAAAAACAATTATGTATTCAAACATAACGAGAACTAATACTAAGCACAAAGAGCCTTACTGTTAGATATCTAGATACTTAACGTGTGCTTATCTTAGAATTCTCGGGTTCTATGGCTATCAGTACTTTTGAGTTGGGGGTGAGAAACCACTTTCCTCTTCTCCATCAAATTCCTGCTATCACCAAATTCTCAGCTTCCACTGCAATCCATTCCAATTTACCCAGCTCTGTATCCAAGTTCCGTTCCCAAGAACTCATTTGACACAAAGAATTATCAAAACACGGAATGCTTCGTGCAAGCGTCTATTGAGGCATACTGTAAAAGCAAATTGGATAAATATTTGTAAAGGAAGAATATGAAAGGAAATGGGAAAAGGATAGCTGGCAGCTCCAGTAAAGTGCCAGCATTGTGACAGGATCTTTTTCTACATTGTAAATTCAATGATGATATGATTCTACATATCCTCTACAATATATACAAAATGTGTTACTCAGAAAGGTGAGTAAAGATAGGGGGATGGACATTTCAGCCCATCTATCTCAGCCTCTGACAGACCCACACTGTTTACCCATTATAGCATATAACAGATGCCTTCAGAGTTTTAGCTTCCATTGTGCTGCCCCCTAGAACATTCCCGGTTCTTGCAACTTTGGGGTTCTTCACACTCAAAATTATTTCAACTCTTGGATCACAGATCACTTATAAAGGTGAGGCCTAAAGCTTCAAGTGTGTTAATCCTCTCCCTGAGATTTGGAAAGCTTGTTAAGGATAATTAACAGCAAACCCCATCTGGCAATCATTCTTCAGCTACTGGAATTTACCCAGGATCTTCACAGGAACTCCCCACTGTCTTTAAAAGCAGTAGAGTGTCAATCAAACCTTGCTTTAAGTTTAAAATTATATGAAAATTCATTCAACAATGATTAAATTAATAAACTATACAATTATTGTATAATAATTATTTAAGTGAAATAATGCAATTATATATTTGAAGTACGTGATCACAACAACGTGCTGGGCATCATTAATAGGAAGTGACAAGGTCTCGCCAGCCGCTGGAGAACCACTGAGAACCCCACGTTGCCTCAGGCACTTAACTGAGAAGAGGTAGGCCTTCCCCGAGATCAAGGACCCCGGGGGGTAGAAATTACTCCCCCGACCCCGGCAAGAGCTGCCAGCCAACTAGAGACCAGCAGTTGTGCATTGCTTGACAGCGCCTATGGCAGGGGGCGGGGGGGCGGGGCAGGTAATGCACCCACCAAAGGCCCAGTATTACCAAGGAACCCAGACCACAGGGGAGTGATGGTGGGCTAAGAGTTATGGGATAGGGGTCAGAGGTGGGGGGTCAACAGCAAGGCAGGGACTCATAGCAGCCCCTCCCCCTTCCCAAAGCCACGTTCCTAGATCAGGCACTGAGTGCTTTTGAACGAGGTACCCCCCCACCCCCACCCCGTAGTCTGGAAGCAATCCCAACAGAGTTTGCTTTTTGGGCTTCCCGCATGGTGAATCCCCCATCTGCTGCTGGATGAATACCAGCAATGGCAGGATGAGGCCCTTAAGTGGGCATTGATTGAGGCAGAGGCTGAGAGACGGCGGGGTTCCCACCCATCACTCTCCCACCTGATTAAATGACCCCCATCCCTACCACTGAACTTGCCCTGGGAAAGGGCATTCAATTCCATCTGTGGCTTTAGAAGCTCCAAAGCAGACAACAGCCCTGCAAACAAAATGCCAGTAGTCCTACCATCTTGCACCACCGAAAGGGACAAATTCATGCGTGGCATTTGTGGCAGACTTTGTCTTTCCAGAATCGGTGTGTTCGGCAAAAGAAGTACAGCAGATGATTTCAAATGACCTCACCAAAGCTCTGAGGCTGCATTCCGAATTATCTCTCACAGGTGTCAATCAGAGCCAATCGTATATTTGAAACGAAAGTGTCTATACTTCAGATGAAAAAAGCATGAGTCACCAACAAATGAAAATCTATTCTCTTATAGATACTTTGCAGCTGGATCTGCAAAAGTGCTTTCATCCACATTGACAGGAATCTTCATGATGCATGTTATTGATATCTTTTGGGGGTGTGTAGTTACTGTGTAATTTGGAATATGATAAATAAAATTAGAGTAAATTGAGAATCAAATTTGTGGGCCTTTTAAATATATTGGTTTAGACATTAAGCAGAGTAGGTCTGGAATTACTTTAAATCAGCAATCCTATTTACAGAGCGTTACTCTCATCCCAGTTAACATTATACTAGGTCCTCACAAAAAGAAGATGTATCTAAATAAGAGACAGAGCAATTGTGAAGCTTGATCGGTCGGTTGTACTGGATGAGTAATCAGATTAGACCAGATGCTAGTTTTGATGTGTTGGAGTTAAGTACTATGCTGAAACACGCTAAAACCGAGAACATTTTTAGGGCAAATAAAACATTAAAATATTAAATCTAGAGAAATGCACACATAAGTTCCCATCCTTTGGTGACCCAAGGAGGCTGAAGCTAGCAAAGTCTCACATGTTAATCTTTCTGATGGATATTATAGTGCAGTTGCTTTCATAATATTTCTTATGGGTAAAAATGAGAAATGTTGTCCCTTAGCTTGGGAAACTAAAAAAAAAATAAAAAAGCGCTGTTAAAAGTATTTTGGCTGCTGAAGTACTGGCTCTAGTGGAGGCAGTGGATATGGGATTGTATTTGTCAAATAGTTTAAGTGAGAATCTGTACAATGGACACACTGAAGATAGTTTACCTATTGAATGTTATGTAGGTAATTGTTCACTGTGGGATAATGCATACTCTCTGAAAAGTCCAAATAAGAAAAGATTAAGATTTGACCTTGTTGGCTTAAAACAAATGTTGGAGAGAAAGGAAATCTTGGAAATTTAACTGATGAATGCATGCATCAACTGTCTGATTATTTTAGGAAAAGAAATGCATGTACAAAGCAATTGTTAGGTGTCCTAGAAGAGGGGAATCTTGCAATGCAAGGCTTTTTATAGAATATAGAGGTTTTTGATTTAGTTTATTATGTATTGTTGGTCATACATGTAAGTTCTATGTTTTTATTTACAGAAAGAGAATGCAATCTCTCATTGAGAGCAATCATTGAGTTTAATCATAGGCAGGTAGAGGGCGTTAATTGGGATTTCATTTCTGTCCTTTTAAATAGATACTGACTTAAAATGTGATTGTGTGGTTAGGAGGAGCTTGCTTGTAATTTGTAACTGTATAAGTAAATGCTTATTGAAGTGTATAAAGATTAGCTCCAGTTGTATCTTTCATCAGCTGGCATTCTGTATTATGTCAGGCTGTAAGGGTCCCACATTTCCTAGTGATGCATAGGAACTAACTCTCCCTGATCTTGCACTAACAACTTCAACATGCATTTATTTAACACCTTTAAAGTGCTACAACATTCCAAAATTATTTATAGGAGTATTTGCCATTAAAATTTGCCACTGAGCAAGATAAAGAGCAATCAGGACAGTTACCAAAAACTTGATCAAAGAGGTAGGCTTTAATGGGCATCTTAAATGAGAAGAGAGAGATAAAAGAGGTTTAAGGAGGGAACTCCAGGACTTATGGCTTAGCCAGGTGAAGACTTGGCTTCCAGTGAAGGAGCAGTTCAAAACAGGAATGCTCAAGAGGCCAGAATTGGAGGAGAGCAGTGACCTCAGAGGGTTGTAGGGCTAGAAGAGGTTACAAAAATAGGAAAGGATGAGTCCATGGAAGGATTTGAAAAGAAAGATGAAACTTTTAAATTTTATGTGGTACTGATCCAGGAGTCAGTGTATGTCAGTGAGCACAGGGTCGAAATGGATTTGTTTAGGATACAGGCAGCATAGTTGGATGAGTTTAAGCTTACAGGTTACAAAATTCGTATTTTGATTTAGAGAGGCCATGGGATAATCAATGTGGTAAATGGGAAAAGTAGCATGAGGTGCTGTACTGAATGGCTCCCTGATAGTCAGGAGTAAGGCACTTTGTTGGCAGCATAGGGGAGCCTTTACTCTGC
Organism: Carcharodon carcharias; assembly: GCF_017639515.1. Classification (NCBI taxonomy): domain Eukaryota; kingdom Metazoa; phylum Chordata; class Chondrichthyes; order Lamniformes; family Lamnidae; genus Carcharodon; species Carcharodon carcharias. Next base: position 125,490,119 of record NC_054474.1, read on the forward strand.
AACTAAGTATGTTGTGCCCAGCTTCAGAGTATTTCATGCCAACTATTGGTGCCAAAATGGAAGAGTGCCCCGTTGCTACATTGTTTGATTTGAGGCCACTTGTTAGACTTGTCTTTACATTGGTTTGGCAGCTATGTTCGACAGGGTCACACTAAAAGAAAGCGGCGAGATCACATTTGTAATTGCAACCAGCCAGGTGACTTCCATTACACACCCATCAAAAAATGCCTTTGAGTTGGGCCATTTTGTTAAGTGAGGTCACTTATTTGGATTTTTCAATTGGCTATTCATCTAACACCAATGACTGGCCCCAGATGTTGGAAAGATGATATACATTAGGTAATCCTTACTGTGTGGAAATTGTTGCAGACATTTGTTGTCACAGTGCGTCTCCTCACATGTTTAAAAACAAGAAGCCAATTACATTTCTCACATCTGCAATTAAGAAAAGTGATTCATTTATTGGTAACACCTGCCTACTTCATCATAATGAGATTTTGAACATTGACTTAAAACGTTTACAGTATGGATCATGTTTCCAAGAGTCCCTGCTCCTCCCTAACTCCTTGTCTATGAGATCTTTCAGATCCCAAGAACGTCTCAAAATCCTTCATAGCAAAGTAGTTACTTTTGAAACGTAGTCAATCTTGTTACATAGGCAAATATGGCAGCCAGTTTGCACACAGCAAGATCCCACAAACAGCATAGAGGTAAATCAACAGATAATCTCATTTGGCGGTATTTCAGTGACAAATTTCAGTCAGCACATCAGGGAAAATGTATAGCAGCCATGAATCTTTTATGTACACCTAAAAGAGCAGACAGGGCCTTAGTTTAACATCTAACCTGTAAGACATCACTCTCACAGTAATGCAGTAAATTGGCAAAGGGATAAGTGGGGAATTTCTTTTACATAGTGAGTTATTTTTTTTATTCATTCATGGGATGTGGGCTTCGCTGGCTGGGCCAGCATTTATTGCCCATCCCTAGTCGCCCTTGAGAAGGGGTTGGGAGCTGCCTTCTTGAACCGCTGCAGTCCATGTGGTGTAGGTACATCTACAGTGCTGTTATGATCTGGAATCTGCTGCCTGAAAAGGTGGTAAAAGCAAATGCAATAATTACAGTTAAAAGAGAATTGGAAAAATGCTTCAAAAGAAAAATATATTAAAGGGGGAACATTTCCAGCTCTATGAGGAAAGAGCAGGGGCATGGAACTAAAGGAATAGCTCTTTCAAAGAGCTGGTGTAGGCCCGATGGGCTGAATGACCTCCGTCTGTGCTCTATGAATCTATGAAGTTAAATTAAGTTGCAGCAGATGAAGATGAAGCACAGTCTAATGTGTACAGAACATCAGAGCAACACAAAATTAGCACAGCGACACAAAAAATACACAAGCAATGGGAAAAGCAGCCAGCAATATGTGAAACAACCTAAGTGGTGTTGTTCAACTTGGAATTAATTCAAGAGCATTACCCTGAATCAATATCAGGCTATAATTCCACCCATTACCCCTGGGCTCTGACTAGGGTTGCCAACAATAATTAAATGTATTCCTGGAGGTTTCATCACATGATTTTCCCCCACGCTTCAGCCATTAGTCAGTCAACACATCCATCCTTGTGTTATATTGCTTTCCTACCTCAATTGGAAAGCAAAAAGACTCATTACCCAATTGGACAGCCTGACAATCAGCCAAACAGCCTTTTTCCTCCATTTTCAATATTTTTGTATCTGGTAAGGAGAAGTATTCAAAGAAAATGACAAAGGAAAAAACAATTGTTTTTTAATTTCCAGACGATTTTGTTCCAGGATTTCACACAGCAATTTGCTGGAGATTGATCATCAATTCCTAGAGACTTGGAGGCTTGGCAACCCTATCTTTGACCTGCATTGGCTCCCAGTCCAACAATGTCTTAACTCTAAAATTCTGATTGTGATTTTCAAATTCCTCCATGGCTTCACCCCTCTCTGTTTTTAGTCATGTTTCTCAGCCTTATAACTCTGTGGGATTGCTACACACTTGCAGTTCTGACCTCTTGTGCTTCTTTGATTTCCAACGCTGCACCGTCGGTGGCCATAGCTTCACCCGTCTGGACTCTAAGCTTTGGAACTCCCTCCCTAAACTTTTCCACCTCTCTACCCCTCTGTCTTTAAAGCATTGCTTAAAACCTACCACTTTTACTGTATTTTTGGATACCTTTCTTCGACCTCTTCATGGGCTCTGTATCAAATTTTGTCTCTTTATACTCTTGTGAATCAGCTTTGGGATGTGTTTAACTAAGTTAAGGGTGCTATATAAATGTAAGTTGAAGCCATTTCAAACCAGCATCTGGTCCCAAAATGATGACACACTGTTAATTGTAGAATTTTAGCACTAACAAAAATTGCTGAAAAGGCTGTCTCTTGATACCCATCATTTCTCTTGATGAGGGAGAGTAGACAATCTTCCCCTTGTCATATACCATGCCAGTAGGATGTGACCTGCATCTTGAATTTGGATAATATTGTGCTAGAGAGCCAAGCCCAGTAAGTTCCCCATCCCTCCCAGTGCTGTCACCACGATTTAAGTGTAACCATTAACGTGGGAGATCTTCATGCTCAGTTGAGCTGAAAACTCCCACCAGTACAGCTGTAGTCATTTCATAGTTGAGTTGTGAATATTCTGAACTGTATAACACTAGGGTGCAGCGCTGGCCTTGCTGGGGGAAAATTGAAGTACAGAATTGAGCAGCGCACAAAAAACACTGATTCGACTTGAATTTTTTGTTGGGTGTGAATTTCATCAGTATAGGTAAAAGCAAAATACTACGATGCTGGAAATCTGAAACAAAAACAGGAAATGTTTCCCAACCTTCCCATAAACCAGCATTTTCTGTTTTTGAATTTCATCAGTACTTGTGGTGAAACTTCAGTGGAAACATTCACTTAGACAAGTGAATAGTATTCCCTCTGAAATTTCGGCAGCAGTGTGAGCTAAGGGGGATGGGGTGGTAACACATCTGTCACAACTTATATCCCCTACTCCATACTCAGTTCTATTGAAATGAGCACTGGACTTGACGTATGGCAGATGGCAGATGCAAGGTCACCTGTTTAGCATAACCATCCAATTTCACTGCCGGTTGAGTTTCACCACAATGTATCATGTTTGCAATACACTGAGTGAACCCTGGCTTCAGCCTTGCAACTCCATCTGTTTATTCGGCCACAGGTGGAGAAGCAAAGTACAGGTCCAATGTTGGAATGTAAGCCAATGTGTTGCACAGCTCAAAGTGAAAAGAAACTTAGAGCTACTGTGTAAACCATCAGCCCTGTGCCCTCGTTCATTGACAGCCTGATACTTAAAGTGACAGGAAATGAGCCAGTGGAGATGTAACACTTACTTGTGACCTGTTTGAGGCGAGAGAGCCTAACCTGAACCAAATGGCCTCCGAGCCCTGAACACTGAACACCGCTGCGTTTCCCAACCTTCCCATAAACCTTGCATTCCATCAGTCTGATTGTGTACCTCCTACCCATTAATTGCAAACCCACCTTCACAGAACACTGTCTTAAGAACCCTGTTCACATACTAAACTAGGCTCAGTGACTCTTTGACGTCAAAGTACAGTCTCTAACGTCAGCAGCTGCATGTTCCTGACTCGCACACCACTTTAGTCAGATGGGATCAGAGGATCTGAATGTCTCACAGCAGCGAGGCTGACTGGAGGTCACTGTGTGGAATCCGATTGAGACCTTAAGCATATTGAAAACTTTTTACTCTGCATTCCAAGCATCACAAGCATCTGGAACTGGTCAAATAAAAGTGTAATATCTAAATTATTCTCATTCAGTGGCTAAAAATAGAAGTTGATCTTGCAGGAATATGTGTGCAACAGCTAATTTTTAAATGAATTCTGTTATAAAAGAAATATCACTTCAAGTCTCACATGATTAAAATAAGTGCATTCAACTGTCTTGCTTTTTAGCATTTATTGGAAGCATGTTTTGATTAGTTGCCTCCTTTGAATCAAGTGGCCCTCACTTTGCCAAAATACCCTGCAAAAACTTCTCACTTTATTTAGATTCCTACTACCCTAAAGTCATCATTGATCAAATTAGCTTCTCGGTGACTTTTGGAGAATTTTTTCATCGTTAGTTTCTCAATGAACCTGTAAGGATCTGTCAGCTTATCAGCTTCTCGTTAACCCTGTGACGACTTCTCAACTTATCAGCTTCTCACTATCCTGATAAGAACCTCTCACTGTATCAGCGTCTCAGCGACCCTAGAAGAAACTCTTATTGTATCAGCTTCTCCATAGTTATACCGGCTTCTTAATAACCCTGTAAGGACCTTTCATTGAATAAATAACCCTTATTGAAAACTGTGCTGAATCTGCTTGGATATATTCCTTTAGCTTTCCTGACATGATGTCCTGCTTTCTACTGTCCCATGAAGCCCCCCACCACCCCCCCGCCCCACACACACTGCATGCTCCCATTTTTGTTCACCTAACGTAAGCGTTCAAAGAAAATTAAACAGAAGCACATAATTTTTTAAAGGTTGCTATGATTTTTTCCCCAAGGTTGATTCCAGCAGTGACCTGGAGATTACTCTTCATGCCTGACAACTCCAGGACATTCCTGGAGGGTCGGTAATGCTCATGGCAGAGAATTCCAGCTTTTGATATGAGAGAAAACATATATTATAATGTTGCCCTTTCACCCCAGTATTCAGACTGGCATCCTGCCTAAACACAGAGCTAAGCTTTCCTACTGTCACATGTTAGACAAATCTTTTGTAAAATTTTTGTGATTACAGCAAAGTACTGGCATTCACTTTAGGTCTTGTGGATGGTTTAAGTGTCCAATTGCATCCAATTTGAAATTAAGCTAGTTAATGAGTTTAACAAGCAGGGCTGTAAGACTCCTTGACCCTTTTAGAAATGAGTCATTCCTAATGGCTTGTCGCAGGAGAAAGTGGGCAGGATTTAACTTACTCTTGCTTCCAGCTGTTTCAGTGGATGAGCTAGTACAGCTAAGTTTAACACTAAGCCTGAAGAGTGGAAGCTTACTTAAAGGAGAGCCGGTGTAAAGTGTGCATCACATTCACACATAAATACAGGGTAATTTTAACCTAACTGACTGGGTGGGTTTCTTGTGGGATTGGATGAAATGCAAGTTTTATATCCTGCCTGACATTATTCCGCATTCACTTCAGTAGAGAGCAAAATCAGACAGGGTGTAAAATCACCAGAATGGAGACAATGGCATAGTGGTGATGTCATTGGACTGGTAATCTAGCAGCCCAGGCTAATGCTAATGGGGACATAAGTTCAAATCCCACCATGGTGGATTGTGTGGAGTTTAAATTAAATTAATAAAGCTGGAATTATAAAGTTAGTCATCAGTGATGGTGCATTTCATCAATTGTCATAAAAGTCTGATCTGGTTCACTAATGCCCTTTAGGAAAGAAAATCAGCCATCTCTACATGGTCTGATCTACAAGGGACTCCCGATCCACAACAATGTGGTTGACTCTGAAATGGCCTAGCAAGCCACTCTGATTAAGGATGGGGAACACATGCTAGCCCTGTTAGTTACTCGCATGAAAGAATAAAAAATATTCTTATTCTTAGTTTGCATCCGACATCATCAGTTTCCTGACAGATGGGTTAAGTTAAAATTTCCCCCATATCTACCTGGTGCTAAAGCTACATTGATTCTCATTAGCTTTCAGTGGTGGATTGATGCACAAGTGACAGTGTAGCGTGGGTGTCTGATATCCAACAGCAGTATAAACAAGTGGTGTGAGATTCCTGCCACTGAGCTGCTCCATGCTAATTCAGCTCCACCTGCGACTGATGGGCACCACAGGGACTGGAGAGTGTAGTGGATGTCCAGAATTCCATTGTCATTAAGTTTGACCAGTTTCCTTTCCTTTAAGTTCTATTACTTGCTGCATCCAATGTTCCCTCTCATTTTCCTTTGTTGCATGCAGCCAGTTTATTGCACTGCATGGTATATTTCAGATTGCTGTATGGCTGCTCATCCACAGTTTAGAGAGAATATTGGTTGTGCCCCTTTGAAAGAACACATGTTTATTTATGTGATTTTTTAGTGGATGTCACTGCTGCAACACTGTGCATTCTTACTTGGATTATAAATGGCACAGTAATTTCAGTTTGCATCAGCTGCAGTATTGCTCCCATCCACAGGAATGGGAGACACTTTAAAAGATACCTTTGGACTACCTGCAAATTATTCAAAACTTAGCTAAACAAAACCTACTTAACGCTGGACAGAAGCAGAACAAAAACCAGCTGCCCAGGTGCATAATGGTCAAGTGCAGAGCTACTTCATCACTGACCATATCCCAACTGAGAGCCATACAGTGCCTACATTCAGCGCTGGTGTTAGCACACCAAAACCACTGGTTTCTGCTTCTAGTAACTCTTGGTACTAAGATCTGCAACTGTCTGAAATGATCCTGTAGGGACGCCAAAGATTTGTGCATGGAGACGTGGGACTGGCACTGACTTGACATGACTTAGCTCCGCATTTGTTTTATTCTTTCATGGGATTTGAATGTTGCTGGCAATGCCCGCATTTGTTGCCTATCCCTAATTGCCCTTGTGAAGGTGGTGATGAGGTACATTCTTTACTGCATTCATGAACTGCTGCAGTTCATCTAGTATAGATACACCCACACTCCTGTTAGGAAGGGAGCTCCAGGTTTCTGACCCATCGACAGTGAAGGAACAGCAATATAGTTCCAAGTTAGGATGGAAGGGAACTTGCAGGTGGCAGTGTTCCCATGTATTTGCTCTCCTTGTCTGTCTAGGTGGTAGAGGTTGCAGGTTTGGAAGGTGCTGTCAAAGAAGCCTTGGCTAGTTGCTGCAAAGCATCTTGAATATGGTACAAACTGTTATAATTTGATGCTCATTTACTGAGTAAAGGAGGAACCTAGAGTCAGTCTTTCTTTAACGTAGATTTATTCACAAAACCCAGAGAACATAGGTACAGACTCCCCTTTTCTCCCCCACACAGGTGGAAAACTGTTTCTATATATACTTAAGAATAAAACCCAAACCTTTCCCCAATTAGTAATTGTTGCTCTTATTTACAACCAGAGCATGCACTTAATTGAGACAGGATTGCAACATTAACAAATTCCTTTCTTAGTTGAAGAAAAAAAAGATTAAGTGAATATTTAGACATAATTTTTAAAAAAAACTGAAGAAAGAGAAATAAATTATACACTCTCAAGACATCCTTCTTCTAAGACTCCCAATAACTCCTCACTGGAAGCTAACCTTTTGGTAAAACAGTCAGACAATTGATGGCTTACCCATTTAATTTTGGACATTTCCTTTTTCTCCAACATTTGTTTCAGGATCACAATATTAATTTTTAATCTCTTCTCACTCACACACTTTGCAGAGTGCACATTATCCCAAAGAGAACAATTGTCTACATAACATTTATTAGGTTCCTATGACATTAAAAGAAAACCACACTATAATTCAAAACTTTATCCTTATTGCTATTTTATTTTAAAAAAAAACTGACCTTTTCTGTCAAAGAAAAATTTAGATGGCTGCCACAAGTCACATGATCACAGGGTTGGCCCTTTGTCTGGGATATATCCCCAGGAGTTTCAAGGGCAAAAGAGTTATTTTCTCAGTTTCTGGAATGTCACCTCACATTATGCCCAGAGAGCCACTGACAGATTTGTATCACACCTTGGACTGTTCAGACCAATTTCAAAGGGAACTGCAAGGATGTCATTTGCATCTGATAAGCCCACCTTGCTAGTGGAGTAAGTGGTCTGCCTAAGGCTTCCCAAATGCCAGACCCTCAACATAGATGGTACCTCGTTCAACAACTAATGAGTGGGATATTATCAGTCCTAAAATCAAAGCCAATTTCAGATACTGGATAAACGTCCCTTTTGAAGTAATTACAAAGAAGGAAGGTCACATGACCCAAAACTCTGGCCTTTTGGACTGTTTAATATTACATCTTTGGGCTTCGCAGCCAGTCTGCTGTTTTAATATTGAACAGGTGAGCCAAGAACAGGCTCCTCCAGGCAGAACAACAACTTGGCCAAAAGCCTTGCTCTGCTGGAAGATTTCATAACATCACCTACAGAATCAACTCAACCTCTGTGTGCCTACTTCATCTTGTGGAATGAACACCAACTGAAAAGTTAATTCTACAATTCCTAATTTTAGCCAGCTGAATTTGAATGCCTACATGAAAAAAATCCTCAAATAAAAACAGGAAATGCTGGAAAACCCAGCACACCTTGCAGCATCTGTAGAGAGAGAAACAGATTTAACGTTTCAAGTCCATATGACACTTGTTCTGAGCTGAAAAGAGGTAGAAATGTGATGGATTTTATACTATTTAAGAGGGGGTAGAGCAGGTGCAGCAAAATAGAAGGTCAGGGATAGGCGGGAGCTCAGCAGAGATTTGACAAAGATATCATGGACAAAAGACAAAGGGAGTGTTAAAGAATAAAGAAGGTGCTGATAGGGACATTAGGGTAAGATAGCAGAATGTGTTAAATGCATAATATGGGCAGCATTCTGTGAAATCAAAACATATGAACAAGTGACTGATGGCCCTGTGGAGGGAAGTGGGGTGCAGAAAAAAACTGGAGTAAAAAAAGAGGTCAAGATGAAGGACAAACTTCGTGGTCTGAAGTTGTTGAACTCAACGTTAGGACCGGAAGGCTGAAAAGTGCCTAATCGGAAGATGAGGCTCTGTTCCTTCAGTTTATGGTGGGCTTCACTAGAACATTGCAGTAGGCCACGGATAGACATGTGGGCATGAGAGCAGGATAGTGAGTTGAAATGGCGAACAACAGGAAGGTCTGGGTCATGCTAGGGGAGTGAGCGAAGGTATTCTGTAAAGCAGTCACCCAGTCTGTGTTTAGTACCCCCATTGTAGAGGAGACCACATTGGGAGCAGTGAATACAGTAGACCAAATTGAAGGAGGTGCAAGTGAAGCGCTGAAAGGAATGTTTGGGGCCTTGGGCGGTGAGGAGGGAGGGGGTTAAGGGACAGGTGTTGCACCATCTGCAATTGCATGGGAAGGTGCCGTGGAAAGGGGTTGAGGATTTGGGGGTGATGGAAGGGTGAAACAGGGTGTCACTGAGGGAACGTTCCCTATGGGATCCTGACAAGGGATGCGAGGGGAGGATGTGTCTGGTGGTGGCATCATGCTGGAGTTGGCAGAAATGGCGGAGGATGATTCTTTGAATGTGGAGGCTAGTGGTGTGAAAAGTGAGGACAGGGGGGACCTAAACATGGATTTGGGAGGGAGCAGAAGGTGTGAGGGCAGAGGCGCGGGAGATGGGTTGGACATGGGTTTAGGGCCCTGTCAACCACTTGGTTCGGGAAAAAGGGAGACATGTCAGAAGCACCATTTTGGAAGGTAGCATCATTGGAACAAATGTGACAGAAGAGGAGGAACTGGAAGAATGAGCAGAAATGTAGCTTTTTTGTCTATTGACTTACATTCCCAAGAAAACGTTGCTAAAAGGGTAATTTTCAAAATTACCTTTCCTGCTGTGGTCGAGTCCACTCTGACCTCTACCTCCTAAGCATTCTGCAAAACTGTCCTAGCCGTGGCTTTATAAGTTCCATTTGGTTGGACCTTTTCTGTGCAGATCCATCAATGTGATAATGCTGGCTGACCCCTATCTGGGACCTCTGAATACTGGCCAAGCTCTCTCCAATTGTCTAACTCTTTCTCTTTAGCCTCCTGTATGGCTTTATCCACTAATTTCTTGACAGATACAAAAACATTTTGGTCATGTGAGCTTCTGCTTCATTTTGTTGGAGTTGTTCTGCATTCTCCATTCTATTGTGTTGTCTAATCAGACTGTGATCTCTACTTGCCTGTACATCCTATCTGAGGCCTATTCGACCATACCTGAATGTTTCCTCAACTGGGATTCATCGACCGATCCATTACTGTAACTCGAGCTATGCTTCCTTATTTTCCATTCCTGTACTCCATTCTCCAAGCCTACGGCCTTCACTACTTTTCCATCATCCTGGACTTTCAACCAATTCTTATATTTCCCTACCTGTCCTACTATTATTGCTTCCCTCCAGTTCTTCAATCCTTCTGGACAGTATGACACCTGGGAAATCACTTTGGGCAGTTGGCCTCTAGATAAAATAGCCCTTTACTGTTCATCATTTTGTCTACTGGCATCTAACCCCAATCTATCACACCTTGTCCCTCTGGCCCTACCCTGCAAAATATATGAGTATGTGATGCACAAGGTGCCTTATCATCCTCTATCACATGTCAGTATCCAAAAAATTCTAATTCATTCCAATAACCCATGAGGAATAGGCTTTTATTATTTGATTCCCATGTTGGATAATCATTTTTTCCCCCTCATGTCCTATAACTTTCCATGGGCCTTTCCATTCTCTATGCCCCTTTCTCTAGTAATCAACCAGATTACCAGAAATAAAGTCTACCTCAGATGGTCTTTTACGATATCACAACACTCTCTGAATTCTTTCCAAAACTTCAGCCTTGATAAAAGCTTTCCTGCCTGCATGCAATGCATTCAAGTGGGCAGAGAAAATAGAACTACTGGTAGTTCCTTATAAGGCAGGGGGAATATCAGGCAGCACTGAAGGCAACTTTAGATTCCTTCCATATGATATACCAATTAGTATGGGCTGTACCCCACAAACATTTGCAAAGAATTTTTAGCATATACCATCCATGCCAGTACCATTTACAATTTGCAAGCTGGTTGGTTGGTCAATATCTTACACACCAACTCAGCAATTACTGCACGATTCCTCTCACATAAACCATTGCTGAATGGGCTCTCAGCCATAGTATTCATGACTACAATATTCAAATTCTCATACGCTTCCTGAAATTTGTCATTTGCAAATTCTACTTCATTATCTGTCAAAGGTTTTGTTGGCATTCCTAGTCCAGTACCAACCCATTTTTTCAATGATCTTGTCTATGTTGGTATGTTTGTCCTTGTCATTTATCACTGAATCTAGTTGCCATATCCACAAAATGTGACAAAAAAAATCTTGATCCTTGTCCCTTAGCTTTAGGTCCAAAGGCACTACGTCTTTAAATTCTCTGGCCAGTGGAAGACTTAGAACAGGATGTTGTGGTGATATCCTCTGGTATTTGACACACGTTAAATTGAGATATAACTTGCTCAATAAGAGTTTCATATTCCCTATTGACAGCCCCAGCAGAGCTTTCAATTTCTGTGATGAAGGGTGTGCAATGTAATTTCCAAATAATTCTTTTCCTGTCAGCCCCCTGAAGTTAACAATACTGCCTGAACTTTTCAACGGGGTTTCCTCAATGGTATGCAATAGTGGCTTGATCAAGTGAATTGTAAATCCACGGCTTTCCTGAATGCAAGTGCCTTGTCATTTTCCATATCTGGTTTCATCTGCGCATTTTTCATTGAGAGATTTCTCAACAATGAAATGTACCTCACTGGGAACTACATCAGAACTAATGAAGAGACTTATTGCAGCTATTTTGCCTGTGGTGACCACTCTTTTGAAAGACTTTAGAGTATTGTCGTCCCCAAACCTAAAGTGGGTGGAGCTTTCATACTCTTTAACTTTATTTCAATCTTCCTTGTCAAGAGATTCCAAGTGGCAATTGAACCAGTCCATCCCACACAGTGTAGAGCTACAACTACTATCCAACACCGCAGAGTTGAATGAATCAGCAACTGTTATGCTCTCAGCTGAGATTACCACTGACAAGCCCAATCCCAGGGTGGAACCCAGCTTGATAGATCCTAACTTTCAATTTGTTTGTTTAGATACGTGGAAAGTAGCTACTGAACAAAGTCACAGGAGTCAGCTAATACACTTTTAACAAAAGAATAAAACATTTATCAAACAAGTAAAGATTAACTATATTACAATACTCTTTCGCCCACTACTATACCTTACAGATTTGTAAGGATAACACAAGTTACAAAAGCTATCTTATACTCTAATGTCCACAGCAAGTATACAGTCCATATACCAATACGCATCCTGTGGTCAGACACTCAAGACTCCGAAACCAATTGACTGATGCCACCTCAACCAGATGATATGGCTCTCTCCTCAACTCCGCTCAGACGCTTGCCACACCATGAACCAACCAGCCTCACTGCACCCTGTCTTTGACATGAGGGTTACCAATCTCTGGTCTCCAAGACCTCGCCTTGGAATCTTCTCCCAAACCGATGCATTCTCTCAGATGCCTTCCCTAAGGGTTCACCTCCAGTGTTTCAAACTCTCCTTTTGATGTTCCTCTTCCCTGAGTCACCACATGTATTCAGGCTGTCTTCCGCACACCCTCTCTCTCACCAATTCAGCTATCAACAGTACACCACTTTACATGCTCATAGCAAAGAGCTGCAGACCTTCAGCCATCTCTTTGGACCTTCTTGCCTCTTACCAGCTGCTCTCACTTTAAGTCTGCTTTCTGCAGAATTTGTCTCTTAAAATCTGAAGCTTGAAGCCTTTTTCTCTGCCCCTCTTAACTTCACCTTTTACAGGTTCCTGTCCTTCCCTGACCAGAAGGTCTGCTTGGGACTTTCCCCTGTTCCACTCCCCTGGGTTTTAGGTCTTTTCCTCAGCTTGGAACTGGTTATGTGTCCCTCTTGCTCCATTTTCTCTCTGGAAGTTACTTTCAACCAACTTTAGCTTGGAGTTGGCTATCTGCCCCTTCTAGGCTACTTCTTTGGCAGCTGGCATCAAAACCATCTGAACTCCAACAGCTTCCAAAATCAAACTGCTGTTTCTAGCTTTTCTGTGTGAGTGTGTCTGTGAGAGGGACTCCTGTTGCTAGGCAACATTACTGGTTTTTTTCTACTCTTGCGTTTGCTTAACTTCTCCTTAGGAGTCGTAAAACTCATTAGAAATGCAGGCACTTTTTTAAAGTGAAACCAAAACTCAATTTGACCTTTCTTAACACACAGGTACAGAAATACAAATCAGACTTAAGCATTAAAGCTAAAACTCATTCCTAACGCTCTTAAATACAAACTTAACTTACTTAAACCGCCTCTATTTCCTAGTACACTCAAAATGCTCATCAACAGACTCAAGCTTCCAGTAACCAATACAATTCCTTCTTTCATCATTCTCAGCATTGGAATCATCTGTTTTACACGCTACCTCAAAGATTTGATATTTGTGCTTTGAATAAATTAATTGCATAATGATATTTGGAGTCAGAACAAAATCACCTGTTAATCATTTCCCACGCATTTCTAGGGTTCAAAAGCCGACAGTCACCATCTCAGGCACACTTATTGTTTTGATTCTCTAATTGGCCTGAAGTGTGACCCTCTTCAGACTGCCTATCAGCAGCTCCATCTTTGTACTGACACCTGCGTCAAGTATTCAGGCAATCCCGGAATTCAGCAGCCATGGAGCCCACCAACATTTGCATCACTGCAACTTTGCCTGTATTTGATCTGAAAGTAGCTGGAAATGACTGCTTCCCCAAAAAACTCTTTAGAGCAGTAGCCATTTGGTCGAAAAGAGAGTCTTCTGCATGAAATTGAACCCCCGTCAGTACCAGAAGTCCATCTATATGCGAAATCTGTGCAAAAACTTAGGGATCTCTAGGTCAATCTTTGTTAATCTCTTATACAACCTATCAAAATCCATAATATACTCTTCCATGGACTGATTGTCTTTAGGGGCTTCCAACAGATCATCTTTCATGTAAATCCTATCCATAAATTGGAACAGCAGAGTTAATCCCTCTTCAGTATCCAAATCACTTGCATCCAGCTCTGAAAATACTTTACTTCTAATCTTACTCTTCCTGATAGTGTCAAAGGCAAAGCTGTACTTTGCTTCCTCTATGATAACAAGGTAACCTGAGTCTACATTTCAACCTTATTTTTCCACTGTTCAGATGGTTCAGTCTCCAGAAAAAATGGTGGATAATCAAAGCATTGAGTCTCAGCTATTTAACACTTGAGGTTGCCGGGAGCAGTACTCTTGTCAGAAGATAGAGACAAAATTCCCTTATCCAACTTTGAACCACCACAGCTTGATGTTCATTCTCTGCTACCATGTTATAATTCGCTGCTCATTCACTGAGTGAAGGAGGAATCAGGATCTAGTCTTTCTTAACATAGATTTATTCACAAAGCCCAGAGAACATAGGTACAGATTCCCTTTTCCTCCCCCGCCATAGATAGAAACCAGTTCTAATATATACTTAAGCATAAAGTCCAAGCCTTTCCCCATTTAGTAATAGCTGCTCTCACTTACAACTAGAGCGTGCACTTAATTCTGACAGGATTGCAACATTAACACACACTGCTCCCACTGTGTGTCAGTACTGAAGGGAGTGAATGTTTAAGGTGATGGATGGTGTGTCAGTCAAGTGGGCTGCTTTATCCTGGATGGTGTCAAGTTTCTTGAGTGTTATTGGAGCTGCACTCTTCCAAGGAAGTCGAAAATATTCCATCACTCTTTGCCCTAGCTGTGACTCCAACCAGTGGAGAGTTTTCCCCTCTGATTCCTATTGATTTTAATCTTGCTAGGGCTCATTGATGCCACACTTGGTCAAATGCTGCCCTGGTGTCAAGGACAGCTCACCTCTTTATTTCAGCTCTTTTGACCATGTTTGTACCAAGGCTGTAATGAGGTCAAGAACCAAGTGGCCCTGGTGGAACCCAAACTCAGAATCGATGAGCAACTCTGGCCTGATCTGTTGATTGTAGGATCATTTAACATTGTGTATCATGTGCTGCCTTCACTGTCTAGCAACCATGTATTATACCACCAAGGTTCCATAAACCTTAACACCCTTATTTAACAAAAAGTTCTGCAACTTCTGGTGAGCTCACATACACTTAAATCTGGAACTTGCAGTGCACCCAAGCCACACCCATGGTCCCGCCATTCCTATTATTAAAGCGCAGGGACCATCAATTTGAAAACTTTGCCCGTTTTCCCTCAACTTGCGCTTTTTTTCCCATGGAAAATCTTAGGGCTGATAATGACAGACATAAATCAAGGAGTCAACTCTCCAAATGCTCACGTCCCCATCCACAAAATAAATGAATGGTAATTATTATATTGTGAATCATGAATAAAACTGATTTTCATGATTTCCCATAGCACCCCAGCTCCTCTTCCCACACCCCTCCACCCTGTTTCCTTCCCAACCTGCCACCCCAGGTCCCCCCATCCCCATTCTTCCCCTAGCTTATCAATCCTTTTGATGTTGGAAATAGCACTTGAGGGAGGGGGGCTGCTGGGGAGTGGAGCCAGGCGTGAGGTGGGGGAGACCGGAGCCAGGGGAGCCACAGAGGGTGAGGTGGGAGTTGCGTTTGCCAGTGGGTTGGTGGAGAGATCTGGTTGGGGTTAATGTCACACATCGTTTAACTTCCATAAACTTGTAAAATTGTTATAAATATTCAAAAGCTTATAACAGTTTTAAAATGTCTCATAATAAAAGTGAAGTACTGAGAATGCTGGAGATCTGAAATAAAAACTGTACGTGCTGGAAAAACTCAGCAGGTCTGAGAGTTAACGTTTTGAGTCCAATATGACTCTACATCAGATCTGAAGAGAGGTAGAATGCTTGTCCTGAAGCTAGGCCCTGCTGCAGGAAAGAGCTGATGTTTTCATTGCAGCCCATGACCAAGATATATACAGACATTTTTGGGTGATCAGCAGCAAATGCCACAGCTTTGCCACTGCCGAGAAAGTCTAGGCCAATGGATGGAAATTTCCTTATGACTTCCTGTTGTGAAATGGAACATTTGTGATGAAATGACAAACATGGAGCAGCAGAAGCCTGGGGAAATTCTTGAGACAGTATTGCAAAAAAAATCTACAATTGAATCATTTTCCCTCTCTGTACATGCAAAATTATGTAGAATATACAGGCCATTTGGCCCAACTGGGCCATGCCGGTGGTTATGCTGCACACCAACCTCTTTCAACACCTTTTCGGCAGGGTTCTCCTCATTTTGCCGTATTTCTGGTGGGGTATTTGCATAAAACCCTGGAGTATTGGCTGTTTTTTGGCAGTCCACATCATTGCTGTGATTGTTAAACTGTCTGCTACTTTGGAACCCACCTCCCCCATCCACACAGAATATCCTGGCGATTAAATGTATTTGCAGTTTCAGTTATAATAAGCTCACATCCTGCTATGTTCTCAGTATACCTACTTGTCTTCATGTCAAAGGCAATATCTTCAGCTTTTGTTTTCATAGTACTGAAAAGTGAGATCTTCTAACTCTGCTGAAAATCCAGGAATCCTATATATCAGATCAGAATTTAGTCTGCTTAGTCAGCATAAAGCAAAAAGTCCTGATTTAAGGCTGATATCGTAGAATCATAGAACAATTCAGCATAGAAGTAGGCCATTCAGCCCATTATATCTGTACTACCTCTTTGGAATTGCTGTTGAATTAGTCTCACTGCCCAGCCCTTTAACGAGAGCCCTGAAGATTTTTCTTTATAAATAGTTATCCAATTACTCTTGAAAATTATTCTTGAATTTGTTCCCACTGCCCTTTCAGGCAGTACATTCAGGATCCTAACAATTTTTTAAAAATTAATGTACAGGATGTTGGTGTCAATGGCTGGGCCAGCATTTATTGCCCATCCCTAGTTGCCTTTGAGAAGGCGGCAGTGAGCTGCCTTCTTGAACTGCTGCAGTCCCTGTGGTGTAGGTACACCCATAGTGCTGCTAGAGAGGGAGTTCCAGGATTTTGACCTAGTGACAGAGAAGGAACAGCGATATATTTCCAAGTCAGGATGGCGAGTGGCTTGGAGGGGAACTTCCAAGTGGTGGTGTTCCCATGTATCAGCTGCCCTTGTCCATCTAGATGGTATCATCATGGGTTTTGTAGGTACTTCCAAAGGATCCTTGGTGAATTCCTGCAGTGCATCTTGTAGATGGTACACACTGCTGCCATTGTTCATTGGTGGTGGAGGGAATGAATGTTTATGGAAGGGTTGCCAATCAAGTGGGCTGCTTTGTTCTGGATGGTATTGAGCTTCTTCAGTGTTGTTGGAGCTGCACTCATCCAGGCAA